>NC_081349.1:39811130-40128095 GCF_029784015.1 Lycium ferocissimum
GATCCTAAAGACACGAGGATCAAAAAAGCCCCCTTTGGACCCCTCCCGAAAGTTCCTCCCGTCGATGAGGGGGGTTCCATTCTGGCCCATGTAGCCCCGGGGGGGGCTCACCCCCCCCCCACACCCGGTTAGACGGCCCTCGGGAGGAGCGCGAATAAGAGCGCGCGGAAGAAGAAGAGAGCGACATCCGGATGAGGGCGTGTATGAGCGGGACCTCGGTTTTACGTGAAGGGGTACGAAGAATTGTCTGACAAAGGGTGTGAGCTAGTAAAGCATGAGGGCGGGGGCCCGAAAAGAAGTTTGAGGGAACGGAACCGTCGGCTTCGATGGTCTCGATGGGTATCCCGGGCACTCGTGACACTCGGCTCGCGAAGTTGGAGTTTTTGAAAAACCTGTGGGGTTTCCAAATCCGACTCTTGTTCGAATTCTATGCTTCTTGGGGGTAAGCGTATTCAAAGCACTAAAAAAAGGGCGGCCTTTGTAACTCAAGTCTCCGGTGATGAATGAGGTAGTAGTGCGTAAAAAAACGATGTTTCTCGATGGCCGTGATAAGTACTATTCGGGGAGGATTATAATGCGCCTACAGCGGCGGAAGAAGGAGAGTTTGTCTACAAAATTGCACAGAAAGATACAATCCCGGTCAGAAAATGGGTAGCCTCAATGGTTGCACGGTCGGCAGATCCCGAATGGGTAATAGTGCCAAAGTTGACAGCCACTACGATGATTTAGAAAAACACCCTCGCACGCCCGAAAGATTTGGTGGCGGTGTTACGTTCCCCGCCATACGTCCTACCCGAGGCAGAGATAACTATTTGACCCGGACGGTACATTCTTGTGGGCGCTTATGTCGAGGTATAAGATCAACATCGGAAAGGCGAGCGCGCGGATCTCCAGAGAAAACTGCACGGACAACCATTTCCGATTCGTTCGTTTTCATGTTTGTTGTTATGCTTGCGAGAGGACTTGAAACCTCCCCTTTATCGACCATAGTGTGATCGCCGGGGTATCCGCATGACATCACAAAGCCGAGAAGATGATATGTTGGGCCAAGAGTACAATGCCATCTACCTGGAAATAACCGATGTGTAGGAGGAGAACGAGGGATCGAATGTTCTACCGCTGGCTATTATAGGTGCGAGAGCAGCGATGCGGGTCGATCCACAGTTTTGTGAGGCTCCGCGGGCGGCCATGCTCCCGGCCATGCCGGCTCCGGCTCCGTCTCCCCCTATCGAGGTGGTCCCGCCTCTTCCGGCTGGAGCGAGCCCGGCCGGCTCGGCCAATGCGGAAGTCCCACCAGAACTTGCGAGAAAGATGATTTTTATTATACCTCGGCAGTTTCATGTCGTTGCGTCGTGAATAGACTGACGTCGGTTAAGGCAGGCACGAGTCCTTCACGACTATAAAAGGGTGATTGGCAGCCTTAACGTATATACGATAAGATTTTTAAGTCATAGGGCTTGGTAAAACTAGGTTTGTCAAGGAAGTGGAGTATAAGTTATGTTTGGGGAAGATTTCATGGGTGTTGAACTAATGAATATTTAGTAAAGTCTTGAGGACGAGTTATAATGTCCGTTAGATCGTTAAGGATGTGTTATACAAGTACCAAGAAGGTTCTATAAGGATTCGAGATCAAACGAAGCGACGAGAATGAATTCAGGAAAAACTGGGGATTATACGGTCATATATACGGACCGTATATTTCATACGTCCCGTATACCTGACCGTAAAACCCTTCCGATTGAAGGGTGGTTCTGGAGAAACATACGGTCGTGCCTAACTTCTGAGAGGCTGAAAACATGAGAAGAATTATCAACCCACGACCTGGAATTTCGTGCCGGTCATTCACGCTGCAAAGATATGGAGGCACTATTTGTATAGTGTCCATGTGGTATCCCCACGAGTCACAAAAGCCTTCAATATATTTTCAAGCAAAAGGAATTAAATCTACGTCATAGGCGATGGTTAGAGCTATCGAAAGACTATGACGTGAATATTCTATACCATCCGGGTAAGGCAAATGTGGTAGCTGATGCTCTCAGCCGTAAGTCCATGGGTAGTCGAAGTGATGTTCCACCGGAAAGGAAAGAATTAGCTCGTGAAAACTCACTTCACTAGCTAGGCTTGGGTTCGCTTAATGGATTCGGGCAACACGGAGGTTCATGTGTGCTTAACCCGTCTTCGTCCCCTAGACACGGGGTAAAAAGGCGTCGATACGAGGATCTAAATTGAGGTATTATAGAGATGCATGTTCCCAAAAAGAGAAGTCACCATTTGAGATCTGCGGATGGGATATCGAGTACCCAGCTTCGGAGTTGTGTTACCGGATCTTTGCGGAATTGCGTCGCCAGATTTTGGAAGAAGCCCATTACTCCCGCTATTCCGTTCATCCGAGGGCGACAAAGATGTACCATGATCTCAAACTAATGTATTGGTAGGAAGGAATGAAAAGAGATATAGCCGAGGTTTGTGGCTCGATGTCCAAGCGACGACGAGGTAAAGATTGAGCACCGAAACATTAGGGCTCTTGCAAGAAATGAAAATTCTAACACGGAAATGGGAGGCGATCAATATGGATTTTGTTGTTGGATTACCTCGTTCTCGGCACAAATATGACTCCATTTGGGTGATAGTTGATAGGCTCATGAAATCAGCACATTTTCTACCGGTCAGATCTACCTATTCAGCAGAAGACTATGCTAGATTGTATCTCAAAGAGATAGTGCGGCTTCATGGCATTCCTATATCTATTGCGACGGAGAGGGCACAATTCACGGCTAAGTTAAGGAATCCTTTCAAAAAAAGGATTGGGCACTCAAGTGAGGCTTAGCACGGCGTTCCACCGCCGGGTCCCGATGGACAAGGTGACATAGCACTATCCAAACCTTAGAAGACATGTTGCGAGCTTGTGCATTGGACTTTGGTGGTAATTGGGAGGATTATTTGCCACTTATTGAATTTGCATATAATAATAGTTATCATGCCAGTATTCAGATGGCTCCTTATGAAGCCTTATATGGGAGGAAGTGTAGCTAGCCTATCGGATGGTTTGAAGTGGGAGAAACACAATTAATAGGCCCAGAATTGATCCAACAAGCGGTTAAGAAGATTAAGCTTATCCGAGACCGGTTGGTGACAACTCAAAGCCGCCAAAAGTCTTATGCGGACAATCGCCGTAGGAATTTGGAATTTCAGGTCAATGACTAAGTATTTTTGAAAGTATCGCCAATGAAGGGGATAATGAGATTTAGTAGAAAGGTAAACTCGGTCCTCGATACATTGGGCCCTACGAGGATCGTACGTAGAGTGGGCCAAGTAGCTTATGAGTTGGACTTACCCCCAGAGCTGAGCTCAGTCCATCCAGTCTTCCATGTATCGATGCTTCATAAGTGTATTGGAGATCCGACCAAAATAGTACCCCCAAGCGACTTTCAAGTCACTGAAAAATTGGCTTACGAAGAAGTGCCTGTTGCATACTAGATAGACAAGTGCAGAAGCTTAGAAACAAAGAGGTTGCCTCAGTTAAAGTTTTATGGAGGAATGATAACAGAGAGGAGATGACTTGGGAAGCAGAAGAAGCTATGAAGTTTAAATATCCGCGTATTTCACAGAGAGGAGACTCGAGATGAAACATCAGTGTTCTCAGGTATGAAATGTTTTACTTTATTACTTCTGGGTCGTGTGTGGCCATATTTCTTATTGTTGATGTTGTAGCCCTGTGTGGCGAAATTATTTTAAGTTGCTGTGATAGGATGGTAGTGCCAAATTACAGGGGAAATTCTGGCAAAATTTCGATAGAATTCCCGAGAATTTAACATTCGAGGACGAATGTTCTTAAGGGGGGAAAATGTTACATCTCGGCAATTTCATGTCGTTGCGTCGTGAATAGACTGACGTCGGTTAAGGTAGGCACGAGTCCTTCACGACTACAAGAGGGTGATTGGCAGCCTTAACGTATATACGATAAGATTTTTAAGTCATAGGGCTTGGTGAAACTAGGTTTGTCAAGGAAGCAGAGTATAAGTTATGTTTGGAGAAGATTTCATAGGTGTTGAACTAATGAATATTTAGTAAGGTCTTGAGGACGAGTTATAATGTCCGTTAGATCGTTAAGGATGTGTTATACAAGTACCAAGAAGGTTCTATAAGGATTCGAGATCAAACGAAGAGATGAGAACGAATTCGGGAAAAACTGGGGATTATACGGTCATATATACGGACCGTATACTTTATACGGCCCGTATACCTGACCGTAGAACCCTTCCATTGAAGGGTGGTTCTCTGGAGGAAACATACGGTCCAATGTACGGACCGTATAAATTGTACGGTCCGTATATTAAACCGTATGTTTCGAGTCGGGTCCAAGTGTAATTTTTATATATGCACAATTTTCTCTTATTTTTCTCACTTATCACTTCTCTAACATTCCAAAAACCTCTAGAACCCTCTTCTTAACACATTAATACATATCCAAGAAGGGAAATCAAGGATCAAACACCAAAAGTTGGAAGAATCAAGGGTGTGAATGCTTTCTAAGGATTGATAGAAGTTAGAAATCTCTTTGGTATTGAAGTGGAGTTCTTCTCAAGTGGAGTATTCTCATCCAAGATCATCTTTACACAATCAAGGTGAGTTTTACGATTATTTCATGTTAATAAGGGTGTTGAGTAGCTGAAGAACTTGTATTAGGGGCAAGTATGGAATATGAGCTTAAGTATGAAAATAATGGTATGTTGGTTGGAAAGGTAGTTAAATTATGATTCATGGCACTATGAGTATCGTTGTGTTGTTGGGAGCTGTTTTATCATATGAGGAAAAGTTGTTGAAACAAAGGAAATGCTGCCCAATTTTCGTTAGCCTTATTCGCGTTAGTTCAAACTTAAGTATACCTTCAACAATCTAACCCTCGTACGAACCCTTTTGTATGTAGAATTGTAAGCCGGAAGGAGAGCTTTTAGTCGATATCGTTAAGGAGACACAAAGGTATGTAAGGCTATCCCCTTTTCTTTCAAAGGCATGATCCCTATGTTTTGATTCCATACATGACGTTCATAATATTTTACTCCTAGAAATGCCAGAAGTCTATAGTCCCTGATGAATCTTATGATGACTCCAATCCTAGAGATTTTCAAGCCTAAGTTTCTAAACGATTTCATGACGTGACTGAGTGAGCTATAAAGCATATGGCGTCAGCTTATGTCTGAGTGAGCTATATAACATATGGCCTCAGTTCATGTCATGGACCATTCAAAGTGAGACCTAACAGTGATAATGACCCCATAATGTACTCGGAGGTTTACGACCTTACGTCACTCCGAGAGAGCGCACTTTTATTTGGGCTCCCATGCATGCTACGTATGTTATATATGTATATGATATATATATGTATATAGGGGATATGGGGAAAGGTGAGGCGCTATAGACGCATAGCCACCTGATCAGCTGGTATTTTATGATATCATCCCGGACGCGGGCTTTATAGGTAATGGATCGGGCCGTTCATTCCGCGGCAATATATATTGATATATGATGATATATGGATCGAGCTGCACATTCCACAGCAATACATGATATGATGATATTTTACGAGTATACATGCATGATTCCGCCTTAAGAGGCAAGCAGTCATCGGTTATCTTTTTATCTTTATTTTATCTTCCTGCTCCCTTTTTAATTATGATGCATGCCTTACATACTCAGTACATTGATCGTACTGACGTCCTTTTCTTCTTGGACGCTGTGTTCATGCCCACAGGTAGACAGGGAGATGATCCAGCTTCCTAGGAGCCAGTTCAGCTTGCACAGGAGCACTTCCATAGGCCGAAGGTGCCGTTTCTGATATCTTCTTTTGTGTATATATTTGGACATGGCGGGGTCCTGTCCAGTCTTTATGACTTCAGTACCTCAGTTAGAGGCTCGTAGATACTCGTATGTGGGTAGCAGATATTATGTGACCTTCGATGAATATTTTGTATATTATTCTTTTGCTACCGCGAAGGCTTATGTATACATATATAGGTACATGTTTTATAGAATTTATATGTGTACAGGTTAAGACGATAGTAGTATGATGTGTGGTGCTTGGTAGCCAGCTCCGGGTACCCGTCATGGCCCACTAGGCGGGTCGCGACAATTTTCAACCGAGAGAATTTTAGGGCAGTGGTCTTGCAAGCAGATAGAACAGGTAGGCAGGTCAAACATATCATGACCGAGCTGAAGTTGTACACAAAAAAGGCTATTGATACAACTTTAAGTAGATAAAATAGCCGGATATTCTTGACCACCTACGAGATCCACTCTCAGATTGATGGTATTGAGAATAGAATGACAGAGCTGACTAAGACACACCCGTGGAATTGGGGGTATGTTCGAAGTGAGTTGAAGACAACTAAAGGATGATGTGCGAAATTGAAGGCACGGGGAAGTGGGCATTTGTGACGGACCGGTTACGAAAGTACACACAGAGTTGGTACAGAGCTTGTATCAGCCAGTTTAGAGTCTACTTGGGGATGATGAGATTGAGGAAACGGTCGATGAAGAGCATGAGGAGGAGTTGGAAGAGGATACCCACTCTTCGGCTAAAGGGAAGCGCAACAGAGTCGCGTTAGATGATGAAAACCTTGATCCCATTCTCAAGATTCTTGATCCGTTTGATGCCATGCGCCCACAGAATGAGGAGGAGGAGCGGCGAACATTGAAGAAGATCCGACAGGAGTCCCGGCTGAGTTCGACACCGGCTTTGGAGCGACCACAGCTCGGCCACGTCCCATTGAGCCGGCCCACCATACTTCTATGCTCCACCCAGCGAGGCGGGACTACTAGTGTTGGCCAGCCTGATACCACCCTTGCCCCTACCTCCGAGGTTATCCAACCTCATGATGCTGCAGCAGATCCAAGCGCCTAGTGCGCTCCAGGGTGGCCCTACGTTCTATTGGTGGATTATATAGATGCCTTGGGGGCAATGCATGTTTCTAAGTTAGGGGTGTAGGGTAATTGCTGGTATTATTGGTATTGTTTTAGTATCGGATATTGTTTTTGTTTTTGTTGGTATTGTTTTTGTTGGTATTGTTTTTGTCTTAAATTGTGATATTAAGTATGTGTTTAGGACCCTCCTTGGTTGTTCTTTGCCATGTGTTCTTTTCACAGGAGTGTTATTTTATGTTGAACACGGCTTGTTTAAGTACATTTTAGTTAAAAGTAAAGTAAGGATGACTTAAGTGGTGGTGGTCTGTGTTTTCTAGCATATCTAAAAGTGTTTTACGAGTCAATGATATCCCTCAGAAAAATAATTTGTGATGTACATAGAGAATGGGTTGTTGATATTAACATGTATGGTTCTTTTAATGACATTGCAAATAAAGGGTGTCCATGTGTGTGAAATCTTCAAACGGAAGTCAAGTCAGAGTATTAAAACAATCCTTATGCCATTGTGTGGTGAGTTCTTAATTTCTATTTGTGTATGATGCTTGTAATCTAGAACTTGCCCGGTTGGTCGTGCGTGAATTCTAAGGAGAGTTTGATTGTGAAGTGATCTTAGGCTTTCTTTGTATTGACTCCAGAGCCTGTTTATCTTAAATGAGCCTAGCCTGTTCAGAAGATGATCCTCGTCTCCCATTTTGAGCCTATAGACTTTTTCTTGGATTAGCCGTTAACTAACCTCCACCCCTTCTGTGAATAAACCCATTTGGCACCAAGTCCCTCCTTGATACTAAAGAATGACAAAAGAGGCTAAAAGCCTAAGTTGGGGGTGATAAGCGAAAGATGCAAAAAATGAGGCTAAAAGCCTAAGTTGGGGGTGATAAGTGAAAGATGCAAAAAATGAGGCCAAAGGCCTGTTGGGGGTGATCGTGGGCATTGCGGAGCATGATTCGGTGTGGTTAGAATAGACATGAAAATTAAAAACTAAATAAATAAATAAATAAAAATGGTGTATATATATATATATGTTTATAGATATATAAGCCCTAAATAAATCCACGCCGGAGCTGTAGGGTCAACAACAAAAGGAAGAAAGGTGAATGAAGTCAAAATGTAGTGTCAAGGAGGGTGAGTCACCACTATCCAAATATTTATCCTACCCATCCCTAAGCCAACGTTACAATGTAAAAAGTCCTAATGTGATCACAGTCGAACTGTTCAAAGTTGAAGGCATTGAAAATAAGGCAAGCCTATGGTATGTGCAAGTATGGTATGCAAATTTCTTTGTGAGTGTGAGTGTCCTTATGTCTCTTTAGTCTCTTGTCCCATTTATTTTGTAAATATATGTGTGGGGACATTCTTTGGTCTATGTGAGGGCGTAAGGATTGTAGATTGCGAAGTAACTGGCTTTACGGAAGTTGAAGTTCATATGCATAGAGACTCCCGTACTATGATTGTGTCATTAGCGAGGGTTGCATAGTGAATTGCAATTGTTCTAAAATGTGCGTCTTATGTCACAAATCGGACGTGGATAAGAGCCCAATATTTTTCTTGGGCCAAAACCACCGTAGGCATTCTTATTTTGCTAGATGTCGTGTGTTAGTAGTGAGTCTTGTTGTAGTTGCTTGAGGACAAGCAAAAGCTTAAATTGGGGGTGTTGATGTGCTGTGAATTTCGGCACATTTTATGTCTTTTTCACTAGAAGTGTTGCTTGTTTTTAAGTGTTTTTACGTCGTTTCTTATGTTATTTTGGTGTTTTGTAGGGTTGGTTAACTAAGGAACGGAAATGATAAGAAATGCTGAAAAACAGACAATTTGGAGCAAAAGGACGGTCCGTAACTCGAGTTACGGACTGTAACGTGATCCGTACCCTGAGAGGAAGATCCGGTACGTGCGCTCAAAGGACGGGCGTAACGTGTAGAAATCTGAAGGAAATTTCCAGTAAGAAGCCTAAGTGTTGTTACATGTTACGCCCAGAAGGACGGTCCGTAATGCAGGTTATGGGGCGTAACGTCATGGCGTAACACATTGGCCACTGAACACTGAAGCCATGATCCACTAGAAGATACGGACCGTAACCTGTGTTACGGTCCATTGCAAGAAGCCGTAATGGTTGACCTAATATCAAGCTGACAAAGGATTTGACCAGAAAGGACGGACGGTAACGTGTTACGGTCGTAACGATGTCGCATGAAGGTGTTTTTGTCCCGGAACTTTGGAGCTATTTTTGGCCCTATAAATAGTTAAAGTTAGGTTTTTAACATTTATTCTGATCTTTTGAGAGCATTAACTTTAAGCCTTGGATATTTGTGAAGTGGTTGGAGCATTTAAAGCACCAACTTCACCCTCATTCCACATTGTATTAGCATTGTAAGTACATTATGTTAACTTTTAAGCTTTCTTTGTTAACCAAAATGATGAGTAGCTAATTTTTAATTCTAAGGCTGTGGACCCCATGATGGGTATTATGTGAATGGGTTTCTACTATTGATATATGCATAATGGTTGTTGGTATTTATTCTATCTTTGTGCGTTAGCGTTGGGTAATGATTGCAAGCATTAGCCTAAGCCATTATACTAACTTTTCTTGGGAAAGAGAGTTAGTATTGGTAAGATTGAATAACAATGACTCGGGGCGTTAACCCTTGTTTAACAGACTAACTTAGGGATAAGAACAAGTCTAATTGACATTATTGGTCGCTCTTCGAGTTCAACTCTTTCGCATTTGGAAAAATCATAAAGAGGAAATACGGCCTAACTGTTGGGAAACATTAGAAAGTCCTTATGAGATCAAGTGCATACTCTTAGAACAATCATTAGAAGTATATCACATTGAAACACAAGTATAATATCTAATCAAAACTGGGAACACAACCTTAGTCTCTTTCTCGCATTAATTACATTTCAAGTCAAAGCATTCGTTTACATTACACAACAAATATTTCAAACTATTCGGAATAGGATTAAAGCCTTTAAAGACTAGTATCGCATACAATTAGTACCCTTTTCTCTCCATATTCCCTATGATTTTCGACCCCAACCTTGTTTGGGTTATTATATTTGACAACGACCGCTTTACTCCACTCATAGGTGTAATTTGAGCGTATCAACATGCTCTACGGCATGATCATCCTGCCTTCCCTTCCTTGTGGGCTTGTTCAAAATATGCTTCCTATGGGAGACGACGGTGGCCGAAATGTCTTGCCGGCTCGGAGATGACTCGATCTCGGCGGAGACGGGTCGCGCGCGCGAAGAATGAACCTGAAATAACATATAAACAATTTAGTTTATATTTGTTCTAAACTAAACTTGAAATAACATATAAACAATTAAATACCTAATTACAATTTATATTTAATTAACATTATCTTTTTATAAAAAATCAAATCTGTGTATCAACGGGCTCCTGAGATGGATGATGAGAGGGCTCCTGAGCTGGCTCCTCAGCAGTCTCCCGAGCGGGCTCCTTAGTAGGCCCTAAAGCCCGAGATGTAGATGGTGCCCGAGCTGGAGACGGGTCCACAGACGTAGAAGAATGAACCTAAAATAACATATAAACAATTTAGTTTAGATTTATTCTAAACCAAACATGAAATAACATATAAAAAATTAATTAATACATTATTTTATTGTAAAAAATCAAACTTGTGTGTCGACGGGCTCCTGAGAGGGCTCCTTAGAAGGCTCCTGAGCTGGCTCCTCAGCGGTCTCCTGAGTAGGCTCTGGAGCCGGAGATGTAGATGGTGCCCGAGCTGGAGCTGAAACCTAAGAAATGAAAAATTCTATAACAATTAGTATAGATATTTTAATTTGTTAAAATAATTATTTTAAACACTTACATCTTGGCTGGTAAACATGTCGAAGTCCTCGAATAAGTCCGTGCCACCCTGTAGATCACGAACTGGCCGCTCACCCTGTGGATGATGAACTGGCGGCTGTGCAGACGATGCCCAGAACATGTGATTTGAAAATAAATCCAGCGTATATAGAGATGTCAACGGTCACCCTGAAGTTGACTGATGCTCTGAAGTCGATGGTCGGTAAGAAGTCGACGGGATCTCTGAAGTCGACGAGCAGGCCGCCGGGCCGGAGGGCAACTGAGCATGCTCGTCGGGTTCATCTACTGACCACCGACCCCTCCGCCCCATCCCGTACGCGGACCGCCCTCTCGCCCTTCCACCTCGGCCACCAACCCCTCTGCCCTACCCTCTCGGCCACCAGTCCTTTTGGCCCTCACCCCCTTTGTTACCCCTTTCTGCCACCACCACCTCCAACATGACCACGACCATGACCACCCGCTGCCTAATGCGGGACCTCTAGAACATGCTCATCGAGACGTCCAAGCTTCTGTGCCTAAAGCATACCACCCTCGGCTAGCTGAACCATCCGCACTGTATATCCAGTTGTCTCAGGGGCTCTATATGGTCCAAGGTCTCCCAGCGCATCCTTTGTACGGTCCGTAGCTGCATTTGTTTGCAAATATTAATAATTAAATAAATTTGTAACGTAATACATAAGACGATTAATTGTGTTTAAGACCAATACAACTTACCAACGCCTTACACTGTCCTGCGAGTGCTGCATATCCTCGACCATCTACACGAGGCCTCGCTGGGTTGCCAATCAAGCTGCTAGTGATCCGTGTGTACCACTCCATGTATCTCTGGACCGAAGTCGCATGTCCGACCACCGCTAGCGTCCCCATCCTCTGATCCCAATGCAGGATCTGGAGCTGCACAAAGGCCCGCTATGCATTAGTGACGGCCGCACGCTCGTCCCGCGAATAATGATCGTGCTCCTAAATAACCTACTGCGTATATTCTGTACATGGCCGAACTGTCGTAAGACACGGTCGGGCGCGTGATCCTCAACGATATCCATATCTATCAACGGACACCACGACCTCCACATGTGCTTACCAGCCCTGAAAAACGCCGGCAGCTGGTCCAAAATCTGATCATACGGCGTCCATATAAAAGCTTGTAAAAAGAATTGAATTAGTTAACAATAAAAGACTAACACAGTAAAAAAAAAATAACATACTAATGTTAAATAAAAAAAAAACTTACCGTGTCCGCCGTCATACGATCTAGCTGATCCCTGAATGGGAGAACTCTACGGTGCGTATCCACATCTCGGATTACGCTTCCCATCCATCTCGGCTCGTTTGGCACCATATCAACAATATAGTCAAGCGGAGGGTGAGTTAAACGTGGTGAAAAGGTCTCATCCTAGTCCACACCCATATCTGAAAGGGTCATTAAAAAAATATTTTATTAGTCGTCGTTTCAAAAAGCTATATTTAGAATAAAATTACACACACTTAAATATATTACCTGGAGGAGTGGGCAAAATGCAGCGACATCGATCCTCGAGTGCATAGACGCTCAACAGAATCCTCGATACATGTAAGCCAGAACAACAGCGCCCCCACCGTAACATCCCAACTCGCCCAAATGCTCCAAAAATGGCAGATATCTCAAGCTCACATGGGAACCCGATGTGTTCGAGAACAAGATGCCCCCGAATATGATGAGAAGGTACAGACGAGCACGTCGGTCAACATCCAGCTGAGGTGTGTCCTCTGTAATCGAATGCTCGCTACGAGGCGCAAGTGAGTACCGAGGGAATACATCGACACCCGAGTCTGTCCCCATATATCACCCACCTGAGGCACGAAACTAGTGAGCCTAGTCAACTCCTCTCGATACGATGACATCTGCTGAGGCTCCTTAATATACAACGCGTGTCCATCTACATGTAGACCGTAAATGACTTCCACATCCTGAAGGGTGATGGTGGCCTCACTAGTGCGGAGATGAAATGTATGGGTCTCCGGTTGCCATCGCTCAATCATGGCCGTTACAAGAGCCCTATCATGTTGTACCTGACCAGCAGCGACGCAACATTAGATACCGCCCTGATATAGTATATCTAAGACGTGACGATATGGGGGCCGAGCGCCTAAAATATCCCATGCTTGTTCCATCAACCAGGGACGGAACAAGCGGCTGGCAGCTACATCCTCATCCCATACTAACAGACTAGGACTGTGTCTTGCTAAGATGAAATGCTACCTCGAAGGGCCCTAGATGAATGGGGTCGGGATCTATGGAGGTGTCGTATCTATTTTACGCATTTTTAATTAATCATTAACATGTAATATTAATTATGTAATCTTTTATCGAAAAATTATACTAAGGGTGTTCACTTCTAAACTAAAGATGTTCAATCCTAAACTAAGGATTTCTAAGGATGTTCAAACCTAAACTAAGGATGTTCAATTATACTAACTAACTAATCCTTTAACGGGAAATTATATTAACTATCTAAATTTGTGAATTAATAATTGTTAATTAATTATTATACTGACAGCAATTAATTAACTAATATTATATTAATGCTATTTTTAATCTTAAACTAAGGATGTTCAATCCTAAACTAAGGATTAACTACAATTAACTAACAAATATAATATTGAGGATATTAAGGTTTAACTATTTCTAATTAACAATTGATAATTAATTAGACCACTACTTAGCACATTAACACATAAATTAGATAACTAATTAGCACATAAAATTAGATAACTAATTAGCAAATAAAATTAGATTAACACATAAAATTAGATAACTAATTAGGACATTAATAATTAACATGGACTAAACAATTTTACAAATAAATAAATTAAAAAATAAATAAATTATTAGGAGATTAGTATATTTTCCTATAATCAAACAATTAACAAATCATTAACAAAAAATTAAAGATTAACATATCATTATCAAATAATCAATAAGTATCTAATCAAACAATTAAAAAATAATTAAAGATTAACATATCATTAATAAATAATTAACAATTAGCTAATCAAACAATTAACAAAAAAAAGATTTTTAAAAAAACGAAAAAAAGGGGCTTGACCCTACTCTTTTAAATTTGGTTCATGTATGACTACTATGTCGACAAAAGACGACAGACATGACAAGAATTTGGAAAGTTTGTAGATCACAACATAGTACTATATATTAGCCATGTATGTAGACAAAGTTTATAAATCTATAAAACTAGCAAGTGGATATATCACAAAAATCTACAAGGAAAATTAACCACTTGTGATGTGCTACTTGCTAAGTGGCCCCTTGCCCTACCCCCTTTTAATAACTAGTTGCTAAGCTTTTGTCTCAACATCCCTAAAATGGACCACACGCGATTATTTGTTGGTAAAATCATCAATGTCACTATCAATGGCATGACTTGGGCCTTTGCAACATTGAGCACATCTTCCACTTGAACTATAAATAAATAAATAGATTAAGTTAGATATACCATCAATGTAAAGAATCTTTTACAACATTATGTTACTCAAAAAATATCTACAGATAAGTGTCCTTAAGATATGAAAATTGCAATCTTGAATATAAGTTAGATTTCCTATTACAATAATAGATAAAGGTCTTCAGATAGTGTAAAGTTCCTTACTAACGATATATATAACTTAAACTCATAAATGAAACACTACACAGTAACTCTTGCCTATTTGTTGCTCACAAATTAGTACTCTCTGATTTCAAATATTAGTCGTTTTGATAAACTGATCTATTTAAAAATAATCGACGTTTTAGGAACAAGAAGTGGTTTAGTATTTATTTTTTAATTAATGAAGTATTAATTAAGTGAGACGCTTAAAGAAAGATAAATAATATTTCAGATAAACACTCTATGATTAATAATTTAATACAATTAAATATATTAGAGGAGTACAAAATCCTTAAAAAACATATATTATGATCAGTTGTAGATAGATATGAAAATATTCTTAGATACTGACTAAAATTTTTAAATTCTACTCTGAATTAGAGTTTTTGGATATTTCCAAGCATTTGTTGGACCCATACCAAGTGGAAGCAGCCGCAAAAGTCCAAAAGGCCCATAACTTTCACACTAGGCCATGGGAGACCTACATGCATTTTTTTGCGCGGATTGTCCTTCAAAGGCACTTGTCTTTAATTTCTGTCCCTGAAATTGTTGGTCTTTAATTTTTGTTGTTCGCTTAAAAATTCATAGGTTTCGAATTTGAATCCCCGCTCAGTAAAAAATAAAAAATAAAAAATAGAATTGCAAGGCAGAGTTTTGGATTGTAGAGTTTGCTGCCTTAAGGCAAACTCTGCGTTATAAGGTAATAAACTCTGCTTTGCGATTATTTTTTTTTTTACTAAGTTGGGGTTCCAACCCGGAACTCATGAAGTTTTAGGCGAAGGGAAAAAATTAAAGACCAGCAATTTGAGGGACAAAAAATGAAGACCACCCCCGAATAAGGACCGTGCAAATTGCCCACCTGCATGGGTCTCACCTATCCAGAAACTTTTGATAAGTCGCTGTTTAGTCTAAGGAGCCGTTTGGACATGATTTAAAATCATGAGATGAAATCACGAGATGAAATCATGTTTGGACATGCTATTTAGATTTCTTAAGTTGCAGTTTTTTTTTTATAAACATAAAAACTCCATAAGTTGTGAAAACCATCAAAAATTTTCAAAGTCTTATACAATCTTGCCAAATGAGTAAATCATACAATGTAACTACTCTTTAATATAATACAACATCAGTTGATCAAACTTTAGTTCAACAAAAAGGAAAATTTAACATGAATAGTAATGTCACTACTCTTTAATATAATCCTCCCATATGGTAAACATGATTGGTAAATATATTTTATCAACTTGCAGATTAATATTTAATACAAATGGTTGGTAAACATGATTGATAAATATATTTACCAACTTATAGGTCTTTTTTTACAAAATACAAACGTCTGGGTTAAATTTTACATTTATATTTTTTGAAATCATGATTTCAAATCCCAAATCATGCCTTTTTGGATGATTTGGGATTTCATCTCATGAGATGAAATCAGAGATGAAATCGCATGTCCAAACGCCTACTGAAATTATGTACTTTCTCTGTCCCAAATAATATAGTACACTTTTTTTTTATAATCTGCCTAAAAAGATTGTAATATTTCTATTTTAGAAATAATTTATCTTTATAAGATGATTTACAACCATACAAATATCTAAGGATTGTTTTTGTTGAGAATTGCTTTTGTTACTGCAGATATGAATAATAAGTAGTTTAGCTGCAGGAGAAGTCTTTGTTTAAATTTGAATTTAAATTTAGCTAGATAAGTTTAGTTGACATATATTAGATTTTTGAATTCTAAAATTATGCAAGATCTTCTGTTTTAAGTTGGCTATTTATAGCCCTGTATCCTTATGTAATTATTGAGATTCATTTTCAATCAGTACTTTCAACCTTTTTGCTGCTCCATCTTTTAAAATAACCAACAGTTTTGAATCACAAATTCCAAAAGTCTTTCTTTCTGTTTTAAACTCCGTGCCAAGTCAAATGGTATCACTTTAATTGAAACGGCGTGAATAATTTATTTTAATAGAACTTTCCAAAGTACTATACATAGCATTACTTCATAGGTGCGACTAGTGGCGGGTCTAGAATTTTCATTCAGGGGGTTCGAAAAAAACAACAAAAGCTAAATATAAAAAATAATGTTGTCAATCGTAATCGAATCTGGGACACTAGGGATAATTTTGAACACCCTGGACCACTTGAGCTAACCTTTTGCAGTTGTTCAGGGTATTCAAAAGTTAATATATGTACATAAACATAGAAAATCTACCCTATATATACACTGTAATTTTTTGCCCCGAACACCCTCGGCAACCTCTAAATCCGCCCCTAGATGCGACTTGAACATTGCGAGTAAAGTTAATTGAGAATATAACAAAGACACAAATCTGAAGGCATAGACTGCTTTTGAAAGCCTAAACACACTGGTTTTGGGTCATGCAGTCTAGATAGGTCAAGCTTCATCTGGAAACACGCATAACCACAAGATCGGGGCTATTCAATCAAATTTAGTAGCTTTGGTTCAGACAATTTATATAGATAATGTGATTAGTAAACACACTAGATACTTACAATAGAGTAAAAATCTCTCGAACCTATAAAGTCAAAATTCCGAACCACATTTGATGATGAGTGTAACCTTATTAGATGTGTACAATTTAGTTTTTTTTATATGCGTAGATAATTCGAATTAAAAAATAATGAATTTAGTTGAACCCTCAACAAAAAAATTTCTAGATTTGTCCCTACATACCACATGCCAGATCTCTTTCTTCTGATTAATGACAAAATTATAAATCATCCATGAGATTATGGATATTGTGTAAAGTCAGTTGCCTAGCGGCAGCTTATATAGCTGTGTTTCCTACACCAAATTTAGTATTTCCTGTGGGATATTCGTATAGCTGAATTATTTTTCGTTACCAAAATTATAATTAAGATTTCAATTCAATAAATTGAGAATCGGATGACAATCCGTGAAATTAACATCCACTACAGGAACAAGTATCCACAATTGGAAAAACTTATCCTCGTGAATATTATATTGCATGATCTTATGAGTTTAAGTTCTATACATTTAACAAAGATAAAAGAAATATTTACACAATTGGTCACTTAATACTTAATAGATAATTACATGTGTACCTCTATGATAAGTATTTACTTAATTGACAAATTGATGTATATGTTAATTGACTTGTTATACATGTTAAACTACAATAATAGGATGAAAAACCTTTACAATGGGTATATAGCTTATAATTCTTCTATTATACTAACCAAATATAAACAGCTCCTCTCCCTGTAAAAAAGACAAAACATTTATAAACCACTTTTAGCGAAACACTTCTCTATATGTTCCCAAAACACTTGCTGGCTTGTTTTTTCGTTAAAGAGCTTGTTTGGATGGCTTATAACTTATGGCTCGTAAGCAATAAGTCGTAAGTCGCATGTAAATCTACCAAATATGAAAAATTAAAGAGCTTGTTTGGATGGCTTACAACTCATGAGCTACAAGCATAAGTCGTAAGTCGCATGTAAATCTAACCAAATATGAAAAACCCTCTTATACGTTTTACACTCATGACTCATTGATAGAGGTTTGCCTTTAACTAGATTATATCACATCGAGTAATTTCCCTCGACCTTTCTTTCATCTTTGTACAACCATAATTCCGTCGCAGATTCTAAATTCACTTTCTTCTTGAACTTTCCTCGTCATCGTCTTGCATGGGGAGAGTGATAAGTGATCATTGGTTGGAAGATAGACTCCAACTTTCAGTACACAAATGTGGAAATTCTTTCAAAAGGAAATAATTCTACATATCATTGATGAATGGAACTGTGTTCATCTACGCCAGGGCACAATGAGTTAACAAAGTTCCTCATCATGGCTTATTGTTTTACAGTTCATAGAAGTGGTAATACGAGACCGAGATAACCTGACCTGCAAGTTGCAACCAGAGGCAGATCCAGAAATTGAGTTTTATGATTTCCTAAAATAAGCTCAAGTTAATACTATACTATGATAATTGGGTTCACATTTCAAATTTTTATGGATATTTAGTAGAAGTTTTAATATTATATACAAATTTTTGGCAAAAGAAACTGAATTCACATGAACCCGTAATAAACTCTCTAGGAGCCCGTTTGGCTTAGCTTAAAAAAAGTGGCTTATAAGCTGGTTTGACCAAAAAACAACTTATAAGCCAAAAGAAATAAGTTGGGCTACCTCGAACTTATTTTTTTGGCTCATTCTAAGCACATTTTTAGCTTATAAGCTGGTTTGCCAAACACCTAAAAAACCAAAAAACAGCTTATAAGCTGGTTTGACCACTTATAAGCCAATCCAAACGGGCTCTAGATCTGCCCTTGCCTGCAAACATAGATGACAAATTCAAATTACTTCTGCCGCATACCACAGTAGCCCTCCAACGCAAAACAATTCAAAGTCTAGGAAAGACAAAAAGAGACTATAGATGCAAATCATCGATCACCTTGAAAATTACGGGTTTGATTTGGCTCCTATACAATAAAATTATCAATCATATGTTGTATAACATCAGCACCTTCGGCATCCATATACGGATCCTTCACCTGTAAACATCCAATGAGCATTAGTCTTTAGCCCACGCTACATGAAAAGGTGACAACATGAAAAAGCTTTCATTATATTGTGTATTCCATTCTTATAATGTATGACATCACCAGCAATTTCAGCTTTGAAACACGTTCATAAAATTTGAGGAATGTATAAAGTATTAAAATCCAAAGCCCCATAGAAGAAACTACAAGCAGGGAATATGAAACGCCAACAGTATGGTAGGAAATTTGAAGACTGGCATTTTGTGGGGTTAAAAGTATATCAGATGGTAAGCGCCCTTCCTGTCTGCTAACACGAGAGTCATGCTGCAAAAGGTTCTTTTACTATATACTTTTACTCGAATTTAGCTACAGGGTATTTTGAGTGTGACAAATAACATTTAGTTACAGGGTTTATGAAGTGAATGAGAGACTGCATCAAGTTACGGGGTTTCTTAAGTGAATGACACACAGCATCTAGTCACAGGATGTATTAAGTGAATGACATGTATTAAGTGACTGACACATTAAAACCCAGGGAAGAGAACAGGATGACAAAATAAAGAAGAGAGTGAGAAAAGTTGCAACTTCAGTTTAGTCTGGTTAAAAGTGTTGAGAATATAGTTAAATCATAGAAGTCTGCTCTCTCTTAACATCTTTAAGCTTTTAGATGAGATGGTCACACACTTCAACATTGTATCAGAGCTGGCAGAGGTCCTGGGATCGAATCTCACCGCCATCCATTATCAAAAAGAATTTTCACGTGCTTGGCTCATGAAAAAGAATCAGGCCCGCACGTGAGGGGCGTGTTGAGAATATAGTTAAATATCA
Organism: Lycium ferocissimum; assembly: GCF_029784015.1. Classification (NCBI taxonomy): domain Eukaryota; kingdom Viridiplantae; phylum Streptophyta; class Magnoliopsida; order Solanales; family Solanaceae; genus Lycium; species Lycium ferocissimum. Next base: position 39,830,886 of record NC_081349.1, read on the forward strand.
AAAGTGTGCTCTCTAAAACAGCTTAAGCTTTTAGATGAGATGGTCATACACTTCCAGAGGCGGATCCAGGATTTAAATTTTATGGGTTCAATCTATAGATTTTTAGCATTGAACCCATTATATTTTTAAAGTTACGGCTTCAAATCTATTATTTATTGCAATTTTAATAATTTTTTACACATAAATTTAGGCTCCGATTTCAAAGTTTGGGGTTCAGTTGAACCCCAACCTTATAGGCTACATACGCCTTTGTACGATTCAACAAAAAGGAAAAATGGAAGCATACATTAAAGTCTTCCCTTGTTTTGGGAAGACGAATTGTAAGCCCAAGAGAAAGGTATACTCCTTTTTTACTTTCACTATCTTTTCAACTATACGTACCAAAATGGAGGAGGACAATTATAAACTCTCTTCCTTTCATATCCTTCATCTCCTTTCTAAACAATGCATAAGATGATCAACAATTAAAAATCAACTAAGTCCAATCACCAGCAACCACCTATCCCAAATTGCATTTCAACACCTAGAAAAGTTACTTTTATTTACTGCTTTAAATTGTACTCCCTCCCTCCATCCCATGTTTTGTGACGGTTTTGACTGTGTGGGGAGCTGAACCACGAAAGAAAGACTTTCGAAACTTGAGGTCTAAAACAAGCCATAGACATTGGTATGGCTATAAATCAATCTCATTAAGGTAAAATAAGAAGTTTAGAGTTAAATAGTTTCTAAATATAGAAAACTCTCCTTTTTTTCTTTTTTTTTTCTGGACAAAATAAAAAGAGAAGTGTGTGTTGAGTAATGCCATCTGGCTTATAAAGTGGACTAAATGAACCACAGAATAGTGTAAAATACATAACACGCTACAAGGGTGTCAACATCTTACACTAGCTCTCCCCACCATTGCTACCACCACCACAACCACTTGGACTATAATAATGTTCTCATTTTCTAGCACCACACACTCACCCACTATGTTATCTACATGTCTAAAACGACAATGTCTTACAGTAGCTCTCCCACCATTGCTACCACCACAACAACCACTTGGGCTATAATAATGTTCTCATTTTTTAGCACCAGGCACTCCACTATGTCAACTACACGTCTAAAGTGGCAAAGTGGTCCAGAAACAGAAATGGTCCAAGCTAAAATTTCTCTCTCATTTTGTAGTAATGCAAGGTCATATTAGCTGTTACAAAAGATGTATGCAAGAGGGTTAGGACTTAGGACAGATTGAAATGGAATTGTAATTCCCCTGTTTCAAAAACAGCAAATTGTGGGTCAATGCAGTTTCTCGCCAAATATTAAACTTTATTCAAGCTGGATAACTAGTTAATACTTTTGCTTACTAATGCTTGAGGCTATAAAACAGGCAAGAACCAGGATAGAACACATGAACACACAGGACAGAGACATGAGTGAACACACATGTTAAAGACATGAGTCTCGTAAGCACTTATTCAGCCTTAAAACTGTAGGTAGATGAACGAAAGTTATCTTCTACTCCTTCCATCCCAATTTATGTGAAGGTGTTTGATTGGGTACGGTGTTTAAGAATGAACGGAAGACTTTTGAAACTTCTGGTCTAAAATAAGCCATAGATAATTGTGTGGCTATAAATCATCACATTAATGGCAAAATGGGAAGTTTAAAGTCAAATTGTTACTAAATATAGAAATGTGCCATTCTTTTCGGGACTAACTAAAAAGGAAAGAGTGTCACATAAATTGGACAAAGGGAGTACATATTAAAAAGAATAGTGTACAGTTCATAATTCCATCAACGTACTTAAATGTGACCTGACTGTGATTCCAGGAGAATCATTAAAATATCTATAAATGCTCTGGGCAATCAAATAGTTTATTATCAGTAGTCAGGAGAGAGAGAGAGAGAGACCTGAATAACACTGTGAGCAGCAAATCTACGCCTGCTCCTGTGAAAGCTAACATCCACTTTATCCCATGACACTCTAGTTAAACCAGTCACCAATTCTTCTGCATAATAGTCCAAGCAATATTTAGAAGCCAAGAATGCATATACACACGCGCATACATAACATACAAAGGGAAAAATCAGAATTTCAAGTGGACCAAAAGAAAATACCATTGCAAGTAATAAACACTCGAACCAAACAGCATAGGGCAAGTTCGAAAAACTTGGTTATCTAAAAAGGTTGAGGGCCTATTGTACATGTATTTGTTTAGGGGCTACATGTTCAATACACATGATGTAAGTATCCGTATGACTGCATCAAGCTTTTTTAAATTAATTTTTAGTGTATTTTGAAGAATTTTAATGAAATACTCATACACAATGCACACCTGTTTCCGTTCAACACAGATTCAATAAGGAAAATGAAGGATCCATGTGACATAGGGGAAGGCCAAATACCATATCTGTTTTACAAAGTAAATACTCCCTCATTTTCAATTTATTTAGTTTGTTTAAGAAAGAATGCCTAAATTTATTTTGTCTTTATTTCTAACATTCCCATTTTACCTTAATGACACTCACTTGTAGGAATGACATGGCATGTTTACAACCACAAGATTCAAAGGGTATTTTTGGTATGGTATGTTACACACACCTTTAGTTTAAGACCACAAGATTCAATAGTCTCGTTTTTTGTATTTTTAAACTTCATGCCACAGTCAAACTAAGACGTATTAAATGAAAAAGCGGAGTAGCATAATATTTTCGGATCAACACATTGATTATTTCTTTTAATGGTGGTACGTACCAGAAAACAGATTCACAATTAAAGTCAGTCATGCATGTACAATAGAGCAGCATTACAAAATATATGAGGCCCTCCCAGAAGGGGGGAGGAGGATGGAGCTAATAAAACAAAGAAATGGTTTGACCTAAAGCCAACTTCTTTTCATAAGGAAAGAGCTACAAACCTTCCACCTTGTCCAAAGAATCATCTTCCTTCACAACAGACTCACCCTTCTCACCATCACATGCCTTGCAATGTTCTTCGTAGACAATGTGAGGATACTTTTCATTCAAGGAATCTTCCCACTATAAAAACCAAAGTGATTTTTTACATAAGATCTAATAGGTGGCAGCTAAAAAACATATCAAAGAAAGATTGTACCTTGGGGAGTTCATTATTACGTCTAATAGATGATGTTCTCCAACCAACAATATCTAAAAAATTAGTGTTAAGGAGAAATGGTCTATTTCAGAAGTTAGGGTATTATAATTGCTGAATGTCTGATTCAAACATGCAATCAGGATACGGTCATAGCCAACATTTGAATATGCAACCCGGCGCTTGAATGAACGCAATGCAGACCTATATACATGAATTTTTCAACTAATTAGCATCAATATACAGTAATAATTACTACGGGTTCCCAATAAACACAGGACCAATCCATCCTACATGCATTATATTAATCTTTGTAACATACATGAAGCGTAGTTCACCATCATCTTCCACCATGCGTTTAAGTAATGGAGGCTTCCCTTCATCATTATCACAAAGAAAAAGGTGTCGCCCTGTTCTTTTGAATATCAAATGAATTACATGAAAAGCAGCTTTCTCTAAGGCAGCTACACCAAAAAGAAATGGCACCTGACAAATATCGTAAAAATTTGATATTACCAAAAGGTTCAACAGCTGACATAGCATATCTTATATTCTAGACAAGCAAGAAACCTCAAAATGTTACAAACTACGCACTTGAGAAAACAGGAAAAAGTAATTTAACATTCCTCAAGAAACAGGCAACAAAAAGAATATGTTGAAGATAAGTAATCACCTCCATCCTTCCAAATAGTCAGATAAAAGAGCATTTTTATTTCCATGGTAATGCAGCATTAATCTAGGATCAAAATCTATGTACTGCTAAACACTATCATGTCCAAACAACTAATTCTAAGCTATAGGTAAGTAGACCAAACAGAATAAGTACGATGCAGAGCCGTCACTGACTTGGCAGTTCTTGAAGATACTGAACTGTGGAAGAACAATTTTTTTACCAGAAAATGCCAAGGTTAAAGAGTGAAGTTTTTTTAGGCTTATAGAAACTCACAAAACTGAAACCTAAATCATAACGTACACACACATACATGAGCAGCTTTTAAGGTTACTAAGCAGAGACCATTATGACAAGATCTAAGAGGCTCTTCAGTTTGCAGATATATGATAGGATAAAATGAGCTTGCTCATGTTCTCATGATTCACACAAACCCACGCTAGGAAGCTTGAAAATGTAGCTGGATTAATAACTTCTTCACATTGGGTAGCATTTAGCACACTTGGACTACATCAACTTGAAAGTAGATAAAACGGTCCAGGGATGGAGTTTGAATAAAAGGTCTATATTTCCAGAGTTAATGGTCAAAAACACAACTGAACTATCACTTTTTCACGGGTTTCACACCCCAACTATCAGTTGTTCCCTTTTCCTTTTTCCTGTCTGAACTATCACCATCCTATGCATTAAAACACACCTCAACGCTGATTAGGCCAACTATCAGTTGTTCCCTTTTCCTACCAGAATTATCGACATGGAAAAAGACTTTCTGACCCCCTCAAATGTTAAATTGGAAGAAGCGCACTCCTAATTCATGGCCGCTCTTCTTCTTCCGTTCTCTCATGTCCATATGCTCTGCAACCCCCTCCAATGCCTGGAAACTATGTCTTAACCTCCCACCCGTGAAAAATTAAAGCTCCCTCTACCCAGCCACAAATGGCTCTCCCACCCTCTCTTTTGGACTTCCCAAACCTTGAATCAATCCCATCACTCCACCCATGAGTCTACTTCCCCCCAAACATCCCAACACCTGCATCATCTCCCTAAACCTACCTCACCCCCACTTTGATCTCCTTTAACTGGCTCCTCCACACATCTAACGCTCTTCTTTCCCCTGGACATTACTTCGCTGCATTTTTCTGGTCTTTGTTGCTATAATACAAAAATCTCCTATTTTGCAGTTACTTCTCCAGATATCAATGATTTAGCATGAAGATTGCACTCGGCGATAAAAGTAGACGGTCTAGAATAGCTTGTCCTAACTTTGAAATTAGAACCAACTTTTCATTTTGTTTTCAGAAACCAGTACAGGCAAAACTACAAAGGAAAATGAAAATTTTGAACTTGTATCAAAGGTATTTGGTGATAAATACTATTCCTAACTAGACCTGATAAACAGGAGGATACCCCATCAAGAATCCAAGATACCGATCATGGGGTAATGGATAGAAATACAAACCAATCTGAAAGAAAAGTTATTCTGGCATGCCAGATGACCCTTAAAACTAACTAAACCTGAAAGTATCAAAATACAAAGGTGTGAATCTATCTCTTTCGTCTCTATGCATCATTTACCTAATAACGAGGTAAAAGGCATATTGAATGAGGATAAAAATCCATTTTCCTCAATGATAACTATATTACCTTTAAGTATTTAATAAGATATGAATAACTGTGCTGGTACCTGCTTGTTACCCCTAGAACCAAGATGAGGTGTGGCAACAGTGACAAAATTTAATGGTTCCAAACCAGCTATTGTGCAACCCTTCAACCCTTCTACACATGCATTGGCTGATAAACCCTCAATATTCTCCACTCTAGAAGGTCTATATAATCTCCCAATGGCATATCTTGCCACCAACCCTCCAACAGAGTGTGACACAAAAGAAATTTTCTTCAGACCTGGCTTTCTCTTGATCACTTCAATTACCTAAATCCACCTCCACATCGTTAGTAGATTTAGTAGACATACCGATCTCTGGAGCGCATATTAGAAAAAGGATAGGACGGAAATGAAAAGAAGCAAAAGAGAAGAATGAACAGCATTAGAGGAAATTAACCTCCTCAGCCAATCTCTCACCCATTACATCCACACCATCCAATGTTTTTGCGATATTTCGTTCACTACCTGCAGAGCAAATCATTTTCTTTAGTCCTCCTTTTGGTATTCTATTTTTTGTACACTTATATACCCAATAGTCGTCAGAGATTGGACGCATGTGGGAGCTGAAGCAATCCGCACAATCTTGCGAGCAGCTCACTAGCACTCAGCTAAAATGAAGAAGATAAATACAGTGCAGACTACAGATTATAATATTCCAGAATGAATCTGCTCTAAAGAGTATCATTTTAGCTATCTAATCACAGAAGAAAGCTCCAATGAGAAACGAAGACAAAGAAACTGAGAACTCCATTCAGAGCTGACTATTACCTTAAGTTGCCAGTTACTAATGAAACTACGCAAAATGAGAAAGAGTTGGCAATTTCACTAGAAGAATTCAGTGAACACAGTTGCCCACTCTTAATAAGAAAAGGGAGGGGAGTAAATAAAGAAAACTCAGTAGCACCCCATCCTCATAGACAATGATTTTCACCATCTTATGAAAAATTCCTTGGTTTAGAAGAAGTGAAAAGGCTTTTGAATCCAGTACCACATAGAATAGAACAAACAGTGAGCAAAACCAAAAACCATTTACCACCTATTATATACTTGCACCCTTTGGTAAATTTAACAACCATGATTCGTTTGTGGTATCACATTGCCTTGCTTAATTACTCAAATGGAATTTTCTTCATAAGAGGCAATGCAGAACTATAAATAAAAAGTATCCCCTTTCTAATAACTTATACTTTTGGATGGGGCAGTTCATACACTCAAACAAAGATAATAAAGCAGGCAATGTTTTGAATTCCAGCGTCACCTCCACTTATCAATAAAACACTCTCACGTACTTGGCCAATAAAAAGAAGCATGCCGCATGTGAGGCCAGTGATGGAGCCACGATTTTATACAACAACAACAATGTCATTGTTGAGATTTGAATTTTGATTTAAAGCAGCTTTTGAACCCCCTTTATGGAGTTACCGCTATACTAGATTGTTTTCCTATGTTAAGGAGATTCAACAGCTTAAATATAACCCCAAAAAATCATTTTTGCCCTATTTTCACAATATAATTTTTTGACGAAGGGGATCCAACAAATCCCTCTCCCTTCTTCCAAGCTCCCCCCTGCAGAGGCAGCATGTTATAGGCCTAAATTAAACTAATATAAGTGTTTCCTCTCTAATAGCTTATACTTTTAGATGATATGGTTCAGACAACTGAACACATTCAAGATGAACAATACTTCCGAGAATTAGACGCCAACTAAGTTAAGGAAATAATTCCACCTAGGCAAACAAATGATTATTAAGCAGCATATATGATTTTTCAGCTTTTATATATAACCAAATAAAGAGCAACTCAGATGAATAACTTGGATTATCACTAAGAACTAAATTACCTCAATCTACAATCTAATGTGCAATGAAAATTTGCTGGAACAGAACAAACAGGAATGTATTAGAAAATGCCGTCCCTGTCAGGATGATCATTTAGTCCTTAGACCTTGTTCTCGTATATATGCAGTTTACTTGCACTCAGAACAAATGATATAGCATTAAGGACACAGAATATGACCACTTATCAGATCTATCAATGTAACACGTAGAGAATAACAAAAAGGATACCTGATATTTATATCCAAGGCAGCAAAATGGTAAATATAGGGATGAAGGGTAGAGGAATTGCAATATGCAGAAACACAAGCATGTACAATTAGAAATGCCACTCCGAATATATGCACTTACAATGAACAAAGACTTTGTCAGGAAGCCTCCGAACAAACTGCTCAGCACCAAACTTCCAGTCTGTCGCGCTGTTGAAATATATGGATTATAAAACCAAGCTGTAAGTACCTTTCCTTCAGCCAAACCAGAGAACCAACAGAAAATTGTTCCACAGCGGCAGTTTGAATTCAATTGGCTAGCAACTAAGCGTTTCAAGCGAAGATAATCCAAACAAACAAAAACTAGTGAACACAGAATTCAGTCTAAAAGCAGCTTTTTATTGGTGTGAAATTTTCGTGATCCACCAACTGAAAGAAGTATTCAGTATGGTCGCGAAAATAGCATAGGTGAATATAATCTACTCAATCAATTATGCATAATAGGTTCTAAAAATTCCCTAGATGATAAAGCAATAGAAACTACTACAAAAATTGCATAAAGCGCAAAGTAACAACAAAATATCTAAAATAACATATAAACGAAACCTTAAAAAAAAAAAAATCCTCCATTTCCAGAGGAACTATAATAGCAGAGGACTAGTTAAGAATCTCAAAATCACTATCAAACAGGAGCTAAGATTAAAATTCTCCATTTTTTCCTTCTAATTAGGCTACAATCCAATTTCATCAAAGAGAAAAGATACTTCAACTTCAATATGCACACAAACCCTTCCAAGAGTACCGCGATCTGCCTACTGAAAGAAGCACTCAATAAGGACGTGAAAGTAGCACAAATGAATATGATCTTGTCAATCAATAATGCATAATAGGTTCTGAAAATATCATAGATAATGAAGCAATGAATACTACTCCAAAAGGTGCATAATTCTCAAAGTAAATAATAACAAATATAAGCAAAACCTAAACAAATATCTCCATTTCAGAGGAACTAGAGAACCTAAAATATCAGGGGACTAATTAAGAATTTCAAAATCACTATCAAATACATAAGAAGTTAAGAACTAAGATCAAAATTGTCCATTATTTCCTTCTAATTTAGACTGCAATCAAATTTCATAAAAAATAAAGTTACTTCATCAACTTCAATATGAGCAAAACTACTCTTATAATATCATACTAATTAAGAAGCTCAAGATCACTATCAAATAGGTGCTAAGATCAAAATTCTCCATTTTTTCCTTCTGATTAAACCATAATCCAGTTTCATCAAAAAGAAACGTCACTTCATCAGCTTCAATTATGAGCAAACACGCCTTCCGAGAACACCATGGACAATTACAACAAGATGATCAATGGAGGAAGCATCAGATTTTTTACCACAATGATATAACTACTGAAAGAAACACTCAGTATGATCGCGAAAATAGCGACAATGAATATGATCTAGTCAGTCCATAATGCATAACAGGTTCCAAAAGTTTCCTAGATAATGAAGCAATGCAATCCACTCCAAAAAGTGCATCGGAAAATATCTAAAATAACTAAATATAAGCAAAATCTAAACAATTATCCTCCATTTCCATAGGAACTCCTAAAATATCATGGACTAGAATCTCAAAATCACTATCAAATACTCCCTCCGTTTCAATTTATGTGAACTCACTTGACTGGGCGCAGAGTTTAAGAAAGTAGAGAAGACTTCTAAACTTGTGGTGTAAAATGAGTCATATATTTTGTGATGCTATAAATCATCGCATAAAGGTAAATTGTTTCCAAATATAGAAAGAGGTCATTCTTTTTGGCACGGACTAATAAGGAAATAGGTTCACATAAATTGAAACAGAGGAAGTACGAGTTAATATTAAAATTTTAGACTGTAATCAAATTTCATCAAAAAGGAAGTTAATTAATCAACTTCAAATATGCTTAAACACACCTTCCGAGAATACCGTGGATCATTATAACAAGATGATCAGCTGAGAAAACATCGGATATTTCATTAACATAAACCTCAAAATATCTAAAATAACAAATATAAACTAAACCTAAACAAATATCCTCCATTTCCACAAGGAAAAAACTAAAATAGGACTAGGAAACCCAAAATATCAGCAGACTAATAAACAAAATTCAAAATTACGAGTATCAACCACACCTAATAAAGTTACAATTTCATCAATATGTGCAATATTCTACTCAATCAACTATGTAAAATAGGTTCTGAAAATATCCTAAAGCAATGAATACTACTCAAAGTAACAAAACAAAACATATAAACTAACAAACATAATTAGAACTGTAAATTGTAATATTTTAATTTGATCAATAATATGAGCAAACACACCTTCCGAGAATACCGTGAACCATTATAACAAGATGATCAGTAGATAAAGCATCGGATTTTTCACAACTAAACACATCTTCACTACCGTTAACTGTTTCCGATGAGCATACTTCTCCTTTTTTCATTTCCTTTTTTTTTTTTTTTTTAACTCTAATAGGTTAAGTAATTCTTCAGTTTCTGAAAACTAAATTTTCACAATTAGTACAAAAATTTAATAACGGTTAAAATGATGAGAATTTGAGGTTGTTGTGGACAAAGGAGGATATTTAAGGATGATGAGGACGTGGCGGGGACTGCTTACTAATAACCGACAGCGAAAGGGATAATTTGTACTTTTGGTCCCTTGATTATTGATGAATTTTGATTTTGGACTTTGTAATATAAGGAAAGTATATTTAACGTTTAATTAACTAAAACTTGTATTTTTGGGTTTTTTTTGTGTATGATAAAAAGTATTATTTCTGTCTCAATTTAAGTGTTTTAGTTTAATTAGACATAGAATTTGAAGAATAAAAAAAGACCTTTTGAATCTTATAGTTTTAAACATGTCATGTATAATATTTGAATTATCAACTAATTAAATATAAAAAGAGACACTCTTTATGAGACGAATTAAAAAAGAAAGTAAGATACTTAAATTGGATGTAGGGTGTATGTAATATTTACAGTATTTTTAGCACTATATCACTCTCAAATATGGAGTAACAATACAAAAATTCTACATGATACGTAAATAATTGAACGGTTTAGCACTTAATAATTCATTAAATTGTGATGATTCATTGTACGAGGGATCAAAAGTGCATATATCTCTTAATTAAAAGTTAATGATCTTAATAAAAAAAAATATAAGGCTAATAACTAGAATTTATAGATTTTGATTTCTGAGTTGAGCTCGTTACACAGGGCTTGCCTAGTGCGGGTTATTTCTTTTGTGTGATTTGCGAGCTATTGCACAGGAGCGGGATTTACCCTGTAATCACCCGAAGGGTAGCGGCTATGGGTCCCCTTGTCATAAAAAAAAAAAGAATTTATAGATATTTGAGGGACTAAAGTACTGATATCCCTTTAAAGATAATTATGATATTTTACGCATATTTATCTTCCATGTCATATTTCATGGACTAAAATTTTCAGAAAATAAAAGATCAATAGCCTGTTTGACCAAGCTTATTTTACCTTAAAAGTGTTTATTTTTTCAATAAGTGCTTATTTTTAAAAAGTGAAGTGTTTGGCCAAGCTTTTGAGAGAAAATCAATGATTTTGAGAATAGCAAAAACAGTTTTTCAGAAGCTAAAACTAATAGTTTTTGCCAAAAGCATTTTTTGAAAAGTACTTTTGAGAAAAATACACTTGAAAGCATTTTTAAAAAATTTGGTCAAAGACTAATTGTTATTTAAATTAATTGATCAAACAGTAACTGTTTTTTACTAAAAAAAATTTAAAGCATTTTTGAAAATAAATTCATTTTAAAAGCTTGGCCAAACAGACAATGAATTATGGTGATGACCACGATTTGATACTTCGTCGAAGTTAGGTATTGAGGTGGTCATGACGAAGGAGGCTAATTAAGGAAGATCACGACGTGGCGGGGACTACATTCTAACTGACAGTGTAAGGCTTGAGGAATTAATTATTTAAGAATAATGATAATTTACGCATATTTATCTTCAATTGTTTTGCACATATTGTCCTTCGAACGCATTGGTATTTAATTTTTGCCCCTCATATCTATAGTCTTTAATTTTTGTTCTGTTACTTATTTAATAAAAATATTCAAATTTGCTTTGCTAGGCATAATTATGTAATATTTTTATTTTTGGAAACTGAATTTTTGCCTCGCTCGACATAAATTTTGTAGAAATTAAGTTATCCGGCATAACTTTTGTAGTATTTTTTATATTCTGTTGAGTGTTGAAAGTTTTGCATTGCGCAATATAACTTGTGTGATGTTATGATGCTTATACCGAAGTTAAATGCAAACTATGCTTTGCGAGATCTAAATTACGTAGCACCAAAAATTTTGAAGGGCAAAAAGTAAAGACCACCCCGAAATAGGCGCATTTGTGCGAATGACCCATTTATCTTCCATATCAACAATTTTATTTTAATTTCTTAAAATTCCGTGTTTGATAATTTCATGTTTAATCAAATACTTTAGGAAAATTAAACACTGATCTCATTAATCATTAAACCACACGTGTAGCCTTTAGGTCCAGGCTGATATTTATTTTTTTTATCTAACAAGGCTTGACATTTATTGACAACTATAATATAATTGACTGCAAATAAAATATGAAGGTCCGACAACTATAATTGACTGCAAATAAAATATCACGGTCCCTACAAAGATCTCTATTTCCTAAGGTTGTGTTAAATCAATTCCCCGAGCATAAATCATGTGATTTTGCTTAAAGCATGTGATATTATTACTTGATCAATCAAAACACGGCATTCCAATATAATATCTAATCTAATAATAATAAATAGTTTACATTTCCTTGTCAAAAGAGAAGGCCAAGGTGTTGATTATTCTCCCTCATATTTCAGTTTAGAAGAAAGTAGAAACTGCATGTTTTGACTTTTAATTGAATACACGAAAAATTTATGTAGTTAATCAACTTATCAAATTCATAAAGAAAATGAAGTACTAAGATATTTATGAACTAACATGGTAATTAATTGGGTTAAATTTCTCATGTGGTCACTCAACTAATAGTTATTTTCTCAGTATTCAAATTTCAACACAATACTTGCCAAGGTAAGAACTCAAGGAAAGAGTCATTGGGTTCATGATTTCACAACTAAGAACGATAATTTTTGTCTTTGAATTCAAACATAAGGAACCCCTTAATATAAGACTCTGCTTTTACAACTAAAACTCAAGGATTAGGTCCTTAAGTTCGAACTTCAGCATATTGTGTTAAAGTTTCACTTATCAAAATTTCAAACCCCTAATATCGTATGCTAAACTTTTTGTATTTCACCCAGAAATATTTCTGTCTAGATTTTTATCTTTGCTTTAAAAATGGTTATTCGCCAAATAGTGGTCAAATACTCTAAAATTGTGCGATTTTTAGACAAAAGAAACCTATAATTATGTGATCATTTATGACATTTACTCGAAATTTTTCCTATCATTTTTAATACTCCCCAACAGAACACTAATCCAGGACAATCTACACAAGGTACATTCAACATATACACTTCATTAATGACTCAAATACATAGACCACATTAGTAAATCCTATTTATAAATTATAACTCTCAGTCCATGTACTTCAATAATTTAACATGGTATAAAGCTTTTAAAAATGGGAAAATTACGCTCTACATATGTATCGTCTAAAACAACAATTTTTATCAGCTGTAACAAAGAAAGAAACTTAATAGAAATCAAAATAGGAAAAAATAAAAATGCCTAGAAAATATCTCTCTCAATTCGAAAATTCAGGATGAATTGATGTCCTCTCATTGATTCCTTCTTAATTGCAATGATTTATCCTAAAGATTTCATTTCAATTGGAATTTGGTTATTCACCATGTACGAGGATCCCCGCTAAGCATCCATGGCTGAATCAATAGAGAACCTTTTCTTCTGTATGAATCTAAATTATTCCATTTCAAATCCTTCCCAAGACCTCTCAAGGAAAATCCCGAATTTGGATCCCTCCCTTTTCAGTAAGGGGAACGGGGGCATAATTTCATTGTCAAAGCAAAGGGGAAATCCTACGGTTCCTTTTATGGCTATATGCCAAAAAGAAAAAATGGGTTCTTGGAATGAAAGTTTTGTTGTATCACAAATCCCTGAATACTTGGAGTCTTGAGATTTAAGTTTGAAAATTGAAGTCTGAAATTTGAACTTCAAAACTTCAGGTTTGTAGTTAGACTTGGCTAGTTCCCCAATTTAAGACTTTTAGGTTGAGGTTGACTCTCGGATCTCAAGTTAGGCTTGTCCAGTTCCTGAAGGATTGATGTTGAAACTTCAGACACAAACCTGATGTCTCAAAGTTAAAATAATTGGTAAAGTATTGTCACTGAAAAATGCTAGCTATAAGACTCAAGATTGCCATAACTGCAAAGTTAGAGCAGCCAACATCAACTCAAGTAGTTGCTTCTATTGATAACTTTTTTGTAATTGGAAGTTTGTTACGCCTACCTATAAAATCACCTCTCTGGTTCATAACCCAATCATTAACAAGAATGAACATCATAATAACTAATGACAAAAAGACCATATTTATTTGGAAAACAAATGTACAAATAAAGAATTCCCAAATAAATGCTTGAGATGTTAACATAAACATAGACATGTACATGATTGGATTCTCATTTTTCATGCTTTTCCCAGTTTATTCACGTAGGGGTTGTACTTCAATAAACCCTATAGGAGAAACTTTTTAATTCTATACTAACACTTAACACACCAATATGATCAGGCCTCATTTGTTTGCACTTATTAGAGGTCTGAATCTGAATGGTTCAGACCTGAGGCTATTAAGTTCGTTTGTTTGCATTAAGATCTAACCTCAGTTGTTTTCATTAAGATTAAGACGTCTGAATCTGAATGCACATCTGAATGATTAAGATGTTGTCTCTAAATCTGAATACTTAATGATTAAGACGGTTTATTTTTCAACATCTGAATGTGCATAATGTATTTATTTAAACATAACAAATATACAATTCAAATAAAAAAGTAACTAGCTATTAGAAAATAATACAATTTTAATAAAATGAAAATATTATCGATAAAAAAATGAATCATTTATGTTTACTAGTAATGATGTTTGTAGTAGTGGTGGGTGGGGTGGGAGGGTTCATAGGTGGGGGTGGTGGTGGTGCGGTGGGTCTGAGTGTAGGGTGGGGGTGGTTGGGGGTTAAGGTAGGTGGGTGAGAGGGGGGTAGGGGTGGTGAATGGGGTGGGGGTTGGGTGGTGGTGGTGGGTGGGTTTGTGGGTTTATGGGGTTGGGTGGGTAGTGGTGGGTAGGTGGGGGTTAGGATGGAGTTGGTGGCGGTGGTGGTGAGTGGGGCGTAGGGTTGGGGGTAGGGATGGGTGGTGGTGGGTTAGTTAGTTGTGGGGTGGGGGTAATGTGGGTAGTGTTGGGTAGATAGGGGTGAGGGGGTAGAGGGTGGGTGGTGGGGGTGGCTAGTGGAGGGTTGGTGTGGGTGGTGGGAGGGGGAGTGGAGCTGGTGGTAAAATTATGCGTACAAAATACCTCTTAATGATATTAAGACTTTGTTCTAGATCTTAATGATTAAGACCTATTCAGACTAAATAAGTGCTTAGGAGGCTGTTTGGATAGGCTTATGCCTATAAGCTGTTTGCAGCTTATAAGCTAAAAAAAATAAGTTGGGGTAGTCTAACTTATTTTTTTTGGCTTATAAGCATTTTCAGTTATAAGGCTGCTTTAGATAAGCTAAGTCAAATGGGCCCAATTATTTTTTTGAGCTTATTTTAAGCACAAAATGACTTTAAGCTGGCCAGCCAAACACTCAAAAAAGTTGAAAACAGCTTATAAGCAACTTATAAGCAACTTATAAGCCAATCCAAACGGCTCTAGATCTTAATGTAAACAAATGCACTTAATGACCTAAGGTCTGAACCATTCAGATTCAGACTTCCATTAAGTGCAAACAATAAGCACTTATTGGGTCTGAATAGGTCTTAATCATTAAGATCTTAAATCAAGTCTTAATATCATTAAGAGGTATTCTTGTATGATTTTTTTTTTACCACAAGCTCCACCCCCAACCCCACCCCTCTACCTTAACCCCACCCCTACCACCCACCCCCAACCCTTAACCCCACCCCATCACCCACCCTTCACTCCAAACCCACCCCTCTACCTCAACCACACCCACCCTCCACTAAACCTCACCCTACCCCACCCACCCTCCACTCTAACCCCGCACTCCCCACCACCGCCACCTGACCAACCCCATCCCACCCCACACCCCCGCTCCCCACCACCTAACCCACTACCAACCCCACACCCCTCCTTCCCACCACCGAACCCACCACCAACCCCACACCCCCCACTCTCACTCCCCATTACCAACCCCACTCCACACCACTCCCACCCCCTCACCCACCCACCCACCCTTCCACCTCCACTCACCACCCACCATGACTACAAATCATCTCCACCATTACTAGTAATGAACATAAGTGTTTCATTTTTTATCAAATAATATTTTATTGTATTGTATTTATTTTCTGATATTTAGTTATTTTTTATTTGAATTGTATATTTATTATGTTTAAATGAATACATTATGCACATTCAGATGTTGAAAAACAAACAGTCTTAATCATTCAGTGTTCAGACCTAGAGACAACATCTTAATCATTCAGATGTGCATTCAGATTCAGACGTCTTAATCTTAATGAAAACAAATGAGGCCAAGATTGCAACACCTTACCAAAGGCATGTGGCCTAGTCTTAAATGCCAAAGTAAATCCACATTAAAGGCAGCAAAATAACAAACAAAGGATCAAATTTTGAATCAACTTGAGAAACAACAGAGTGAAAAACAGCTTTATTAGTATTGGAATAGCAATCAGTAGCTGCAATGGCATTTACAGAGGGAGTAGGGGTAAGAGCAGGAGTAAGAGACTTAGGATCAAGTATGTAGAGCCCTTTTGACACCTTACCAAGCTCCAGTGGCCTCTTCAGGGAATGGCCCTGTAGAACACAGTTAAAGGCAGTAAAATAAGCTCCACATTTAAACTGGCATAGTAGTTTATGTAAAGAAATCAAATTATATCTAAAGAAAGGTACAAACAGTACATCTTGTAGAATCAATTTTGAGGATAGTGTAAGTGTACCAGTGCAGGTGACTTTAACCATATAACCATTAGGTAAAGTAATGAGATATAGGACAAGAAGGGGAGTGATGTGTGTAAGGAAAGATTTAATAGGGGTCATGTTGTTGTTGGCACCTGAGTTTATGATCCAAGGATTATCATCTACTCTAGACATATGACATGCAAAAGAGCTACAATTACTAAAATCTGAAGTGCTTACTAGACCTGCATAAATTGTGTCTGATGAAGCTTGATCAGGACATGAACTATTGGATGCTGTAACATACTCATCATTTGAGTCAATTGTTCAGGTGAGAACTTTGTTGCTTTCTCATCAAATTGAACAGATTTGATTGAACCCTTAGACCTCATTTCAACTTGAGTTTCTGGACCTTGAACAGAAGCAGCAGTCCTCATATATTGGTTTGAGGATGTGTTTGTAGCTGAGTGATGAGTGTTGCCATTGTTGTTGTTCAAACTATTGATATACTGAAGCTTTCTACAATTTGCAATCACGTGACCATGACAGGTTGTTTGAGTTGTTTGAACCATGATTTGGTCTCCTATTATCAAAATTCACCTTCTGGGAGTAATTATTTTGTTGCTTTGGTGGCTACTGACTTGAATAAGGCCTTTGCACAATTTCTTTATTTTTTAGAAGTATGAGGCAATACTTTAGGACCCTTGAGAAATAGATGCAATCTCTTTTCTGATTTGATGTACTTTAGTACCATTAGCTTGTCCATAGCTCCTCCTTCCACAGTTTTTCTGCAATTTCTGTGTACATTACACTCTCCCTAATCTCAAGTTCCATCCCATTCAATATTCAAGCAAGCACCATGTCATTTGCTCTACACCAAGGCTCGAAATAGGGGGAATTTTCTTCTGGTCTGCTTAAAGTTCCATTGACTAGTCCTAGTTTGTTCTTACATGACAAACCTATCAACATACTTCTTCTCCAACCTTCATGACCATTTCCATTGAACTTAGAAGTGACTAGAACAGTTCCTGGACTATCAGATGGATGCAAATAATATGGATGAGATGATTCACCGTGAAAGGGGTAAACCCGTCACTAGATGTTCCATCATTCGCATTGGATGTGGAATTATTTGCATTTGTTGCATTATTAGTAGCATTAATCGGTATTAACTATTAGAGTAACCATTTTGCATACAACAACTCAACACAGCAACCAAAATAGCAAATCGCATATGTCGACATAAAAACGAATCGAAATTAGGGCACAAATAATCAAAGCAAGTGCACGAAGAGGAGAAAATACCAAACAATAGGAGTAATCAAGTTGAAATTTACTAGTCCTTGCTCGAAATCGCCACAATAATGGAGCTAAAAACCCTAACTTCGCGAATTCAATTTTGTAAAGAAAAACCCTAACGAAACCAGCATCAATCGGTAGAGACGATGAAGTTCTTTCCAAATTTGTACGAGTTAGGCTCTGATACCATGTTACATTGCGGAATTCATTGAAGGAAACTATGAATCGAATCAGTGTTCATATGAACTGGGTTGGAGAAATTGGGGAAAAGTAGAGAGAGAAAACTTTTATTTCCTTTGTACAAGAATAACCAACCAAGTCTTTACAATTACACTTCACTATATATATACATGTGTACATTAGTACAAAGAGTAAACTAGATGGACTTAAGTATAAACTAAGCTAAGCTATATGGACTAAGACTAAGTATCAACAGACCTGCTTCAAATTTATACCAAAGAGTGTTTCCTAGAGGTCAATGAAGTCTCAGCTTCAAATCCCAACAGAGACAAAAACACTAGGTGATTTCTTCTAATATGTCCTAGCTTTAGTGAATAGAGTTACCTGATACCTGTTTCTGGTGGGAGGTGATAGGTACCGCATGGAATTAGTCGAGGTACGCGTAAGCTGGCCGGATAAGAAAAAAAAAACCTGCTTCAAATTTATTCATAAGTGTACCTTAAGTAGGGGTCATTTGAAGTGGCTAGGAGGTGGAGGTTGATTATATTTCAAATGTCGAGCGCTATCAACAAATTCTTTCAATCTATCTCCAATACAGGGAGGACTTCATCTTTCAGGTCGAAGCTCAGTGCATTTTAGTAAAGGGAAAGTCTCAGAGGGCTCAGATCTCCAAAATGGTGTATGCTGAAATATCTCATGCCATCTAGATGGAGAGGAATCAAAGAGTGTTTGAGCACAAATTCATAGATTGTAATGGCAAAACTTATTTGACAAATCCAAAGCCAAACTGATTTCTTTACAGTTTTGATTAGTTGTAGGTTTGGTTTTGATAGTTGAGTTTTTAGACAAATGATGTACGCCCTCCATCTCAAAATATTTGTCATGTTGCTAAAAATAGTTGTTTCAAATTATTTATCATTTTCGGAGTTCAAGGCAAAACTAATCATCTTTTTCCTATTTCACCCTTGGTAGAATTTTTCTTGAAGACTACAAACTCCTTCATTAATGCATAAATTGATTTGAACATCTAATGTAGAGAGATAATAGCTTAGACATAAATAAGGTTAAAGTAGTAAAAGATCTCTTTTAATCATTGTTTCTTAAGAAGCGTGTAAACCAAAAAACCAACAAATAATTTGAGACGGAGGGAGTATATGAGATAGCTGGATAAGTTGGCTAAAGCTACAGTTTTGTTCACTTGATAATTAATAAAATGTTCAGTTACCAAGATTTTTTTTTTCCAGTTTGATTAATTTTCAAAACCAATAGGAACGGTTCCCCTTTAGGTAGTATTCTCTCCGTCTATTTTTACTTATCCTCTATTGACTTGGCAGACCTTTAAGGTGCCATAGAATAAAAAATTTATTAGATCACCCCCTAATTATTATTAAATCATCTAATGGTTGAATCAATCAAATATACTTTAAAGTTGTGCAGCCACTAACAATTACTTGAAGTTTCCAACTCAATAATCAGTAATAAGGGTAAAATAGATATGAAACGGTAAAATATCTCTTAATTTTTCAAATTGAATATATAAAAGTGGACATTTATTCTTACTATACATGATAAGTAAAAATGGACGAAGGGAGTACTTGTTGTTCTTGGGAAAGTAATTGGATTATTAAAGGTAAGGCTCTGGCTGGAAAAAAAAAAATGACATTCATTTCATCTCTTGTGTTTTCATTAATTACGAGGTCACAAGGAATTTTTTTTTTTTTTTGGGTGGGTGTGTGAAAAAGGAATAGAAAAAGACAAATTCCCCATAGTAGCAATTTTGAAATCAAGTTTGCGAATCTTCATAGTACGTCTCTGGATTTTCAGAGAACAAAATTGGTTGAATAAAGGGTGTGTTTGGTAAGGCGGAAAATGTTTTTTAATTTTCTCATGTTCGTTTCGTTAAAATTTTTCAAAAACATTTTCTTTAGGAAATAAGTTCTTAAAAATGAAAAAAATGACTCTCCTAATTAAAGTAGGGAAAAAAAGTCCACAATAAACATTTCCCCAACTCCCGGCCCCTAAAAAAAATGTTTTTAAGTTTTGCTTTTTTTGGACTTTTTACACAGCACCCCCCTCCACCCCCTCTCCCTCCCGGTCCGTGGGGACCTCTCAACCCCGCTCCAAAAAGTATTTTTTTTCCTTAAAAAAAGTATTAATTTTTTTTATTTGGTTATTCACACCACCCACTCCCAGCCCCCGCCCCACCACCACCTAAAAAAATTTCCTAAAAAAGTTTTGAAATTTTTTTTTTTTTCCGGTTTTCTACAACACCCCACCCACCCACACCCCCCTCCCAACTACAACCCACCCCCACACTAAATTTAACCATGCAAACTTTCTATTTTTATAAATCTTTTATAAAGGTAAAATTAAAATGAAGAAGAAAATTCGGGAGGGCGTAGGAGAGGGTGGTGGGGCGGGGGCGAGGGGGGGAGGGATGGGTGGGTGGTGGATAGGAAAAAAAAATCCACTTTTTATAAAAAATTTATAAATGTAAAATAAAATATATGAAACAGAAAATTTGAGAGGGGGGGTTGGATGGGGTGTTGGGGTGGTGGTGTAGGGGGTAGCGATGGGATTTGGTTGGGGGCGGGTGGTGGATGCTGGGTGGGGTGAGTGGTGGATGCTGAGTGTGGGGTTTGGTGTAGTATGGGGTGGTGGGGTTGGTGGGATTTGGGTGGATATTTTTCGAAAAATATTTTCTACTAACCAACCTACTCAACAGAACATGAGAAAATAAGTAGAAATTGACTTATTTTACAAGAACACATTTTCCAAGAAAATATTTTCCTCCATACCGAGCACACCCAAAGTTCCTCTCGATTGTTCCTTTGCAACGAGAATGAGTAATGACATTTATTTTCCGTCTCCCGCAACTTCTGATAAAGTGAAGAGATAATGATCAAAAATACACCTCAACTATCACCATTTTTAGAGTTTCCTACCTGAACTACCAAGTGTGAAAGTTTCCTACTTAAATTATCAATTTGGAGAGGTGTTTTGCAAACTAATTAGTCATAGTTTAGTTAGGAAAAATGAATAACTGATAGTTGAGATGTGTTTTACAAATTAATTAACGATAGTTTAGGTAGGAAACTCTCAACCTAAACTAATAGAAAACTCAAAAGAAAAATGACACTTGAAATGTGTTTTTTACCTTTGTGTTTTGTGCACATTAATGATTCTGCTGGAAACACAAAAAAACTACTGCACGAATAGAGTTGGACTCTTCGTTTTCTGTAATCTTGAGAATAAATGAATAATTCATTAAATGTTCTGATGAGAATATGGGAGGTCCCTGCTGAACTCATCCTTCTAAATTCATTATATATACTCCCTCCGTTCTCTTTTACTTATCCACTTTTGCGTATGAAAATAAAAATAAGTTGTTTTTCCTATTTTAACCTTAGCATTAATTACTCATTCCAAATCATTTTTCAAGCTCAATACAATTATTCACCAATTAATATGGGTATCATGGTGACTTCATTTATTATTTCATACGGGATGTGTAAAATCCAAAGTGGACAAGTAAAAGTGAACAGAGGGAGTACAAGTGTTTGAATAACTATGGCTTCATGCATATTCCCTCCGTCTCAAAATACTTGTCGTCCTTACTAAAAATACTTGTCTCAAAATATTTATCGTTTTATGTACCCAAGATAAAATTAAGTAATTTTTTCCCATTTTACCCTTGTATTAATCACATACCATATTTAAGAGGTTTATCATTAATGGAATAAATATATATTGAAGAGAGAGAACATAATAAAATATGTTAAGAGGGTAAAATAATTAAAATGCTACCCTTATAAATGCTTTTTTAATGGACGTGTAAATGAAATACAAATGAAAAATGCGACAAATATTTTGAGACGAATGGAGTACATATCAACATGTCTCATAAAACTGCTCCACCTGAACAAGTAGTGGCTCATACAGTTGTGATAATTGAAGGTAGTGATGACCTTTAACAAATATTTTACTACTCCTCCCAGTTGTGTTATGTTTCTTTCACTTCTCTTCTCCTACTGAAGGCAGTAATTTCAACTTTGAGTCAAAATAATTACCAAAAGATGGCTATCACCTTTTTATGCTCTTGATGATATGTCATCAGATCTGTTTAGTTTGAATCATTCTGGGAGTCCTACCCATTTCCCTACTTCATCAAGATACTTTTGGTTTGTGATTTTGTTGACGACTATCGTTGATGATAACTGACACCCAATGAACCATAAGTTTGATATGTATGATGATTTCTGCTTATTTCATTGATAAGATTCTATTATCTGCAAAGTGATATTTATCAGCTAGTAGACTATTTGTTGGTAAGGTGTTGCCATCTTATTCCTCGGATCATATTGATGTTGTTCATAAGATGGCATGATCATTCACGCCTCAAAAATTTGTGTGGAAAAATCTCCATGTTCTCGAACAATGTACCTGTAGTATACTTCAGAACTTATTTAGAACACATTTCTGCTTGTCAATATCCTGTCCCACTTAACTTTGGCTCATTGGCTGCTAGGTGGTTTCTGACTGAAACTAACACTTTGATTGTAACTAGTCATTGTTTTAAACCTAGCGCACAGCTTGAATTGCTTGTTAACCTTAATGTTGTCTGGCTTCATCTGAAAACAAGCAATAATATTCTACCTTTTCATTTGAGAACTTTGCCCTCCTACTACCTTCTTTGATTCTTTATCTCAAAATGTCCCTTTTAGTTATTACACCATGAAGGAAATTTTCTCCAATTTTTTACTAGTGAATTATGAGACTCCATTTCTTAA
Source organism: Lycium ferocissimum (assembly GCF_029784015.1). Taxonomy (NCBI): domain Eukaryota; kingdom Viridiplantae; phylum Streptophyta; class Magnoliopsida; order Solanales; family Solanaceae; genus Lycium; species Lycium ferocissimum. The sequence continues at coordinate 39,853,785 of NC_081349.1, forward strand.
AAGTTTAACCTATTGATTGGTTACGCCTTCAAGAAGTATTATATGATGACAAAGCTGGATTTCTCTAAGAAAGGGCACTCAAGTTGAAGCCAACCAAAAAAGTTCCAGCTTCAGACGCTGTTGTATCTGGTTCTTCAAATTAAGTGTTAGTATAGATGAAAAGTTTCTCCTACTGTTAAATTGGGTTTGTTGAAGTACAACATACATGAATAAACTGGAAAAAAAAAAAACAAGAAAATGAGAATCCAATCATGTACATTTCTATGTTTATAACCTATTGTTAACATCTCGAGCATTTTTTTTGGGTATTCTTTACAAAAATTCTTTACATTGTGCTTGCCTTGATTCTTTAAAGTCCAATCAGTTGCTTCAAAGACTTCAGAGGGCTTCTTCTGGAGCAACAGTGCTAAAGGAATGTATCTAGGAGACTAATCTATCAACTAACTCTAGAAATTGCATGTACAAGCATAGAGATTCCTGTCTTGAAGAAGCTCAAGAAGATTGCTGAAAGTCGTGTCAATGTTTCCCTGACATCCACTCTTTGATAGCAGAGAGGAGTGAGTAATTTGGCAACAGTTGTTTATGTGGTAGTGGTAAATTCGTAACTGGTGAATTATCATTGTCCACGAGCCATGACTCTATTGCCTTCCGGTCATAAGTGTATCCATCAGCCGCAACACAGGGGTCCTGAATCACTTCCTGTAGCAGAACTTTCCTTTAGTAAATGAAGCGAAGAGCAGGAAGTAGGCTTTGTAATATGCATAATAGCGTACTGTAGATTACTATGAAGCGATATCCGCAATCAACTAATTTCAAAAGTTGAAAGACTTCAGAAAGGCAAAATACATGGACAGACACTCAAGTTTGAGTGTCTGTCCATGTATTTTGCCTGTTAGAAATGTAAATTAGACCTGCTTCAAGTTGAGTTTACCTTGAGTAGGGGGCATTTGAAGTGGCTAGGAGGAGGTGGAGGTTGATTATGTTTCAAATGTCGAGCCCTATCAGCGACCTCTTTCAATCTCTCCAAAGCAGGGAGAACTTCATCTTTCAAGTCAGGTCTGTCTCTACGTCGAAGCTCAGTGCATTTTAGAGCAAGTACAGCCAATACCTTTGTCTCTTCAAGAGGCCATTCACCGGCATCTTGATCCAGCAACTCCACTAAGTTATCCTTTTCGGTAGCCATTTCTACCATGTGGGCTAAAGCTATGGCCCGTTTTGCTGTAAGCAACTGCAGTATGACCATCCCAAAAGCATAAACATCAGATTTTGTAGAGACTAATCCTGTCCTTTGATACTCAGGATCTATATAGCAAAGTGTGCCAACTGGGCTCGTGTCTTTGTATGCGGTCTGTGACTGAACCATTGTTGAAAGGCCAACATCTCCAATTTTGCTCACCAAGTTATGATCAAGCAGTATGTTAGCTGGCTTTAAATCACGGTGTATGATCGGTTTTGGCTTCGTGTTATGAAGGAAAACAAGAGCAGAAGCAACTTCCCAAGCTATGCGAACCCTGTCAAACCACGGAAGTGGTGGTGTGTTGTTTTTCCTTGTCAACCTGTCCTCCAAACTTCCATTCTCCATGTACTCGTATACTAGACAACCGCGTTCAGGGCATGCACCGAGAAGAAATAACAAGTGAGGATGATGAATTTTGCTCAATACTTCAAGCTGGAAATAACCAGGAAAAGGATCCAGTTAGTTTAATTCAAGGGCTTTTTTTCATTTTTGATCTGTCAAACCGAAATCAATTATGGGCGCTATCAATAATATACAAAACATACGCACTGCTTCTGTATATGATATGTATTTTAGTTCATATAATATGTATATTCGTAGTTAATATACATTAGATATACATTTTCCGGCTATTATTTTTTAGTGTGTTCCAAAAAAGATAATTATCCCTTAAGTTTCAAAGCCAAATTTGAGTGGTTGCAGTGGAATCACAACTACAGTTGGCAGAAGCTAATACGCCATGTACATTACTCAAAATTATTTCACGTATTCTTGTTTACTTCTCTCTTCGTTTGGAAATTTTGCATACCTCTTGTTGAAATTGCTTAGTTCTATGAGTCTCAGCAGAATGAAGAACTTTCACTGCTGCAGCTGTATGATTGAAATAGCACTTGTAGACCATTCCATATGAGCCCATTCCTATCTTAAGATCCTCAGAGAATGATGAGCTAGCCATCACAATCTCTTCCCACGTGAATTCCCGGTAGTGATGCAAAGGTCGTACCAATGATATCTCTAGCTTTTCTTTTGTTCTAGCCTCCCGACTGGCAATGCTCTCTGCTGCTCTTCTTTGCTGAACTTCTCTTTCAATACATTCCATTGCATAGTCAGCTTCCTTCTTTGCTGCTTCACATTTTAACTTCTCTTGTCCTGCCAATTCTTTCGCTTCCTCCTCTTTAAGGTTTATCTCCTTAAGTTTATTTGCTTCCTCTACTCGAAGCTTCTGAAATTCATTCAGCTGCGAGAAATCTAAGTATAAGCAAACTTGAAAGCAATGAGAACAGGAACTCATATCATAAGTTGTCACACGAGATCCTGACGGTGCAATTCTATATGTATTCTCACATTGCCTTAACTTATCACTAATTATTGACAACAAGTATTTTAGGACAATGCAATAAGAAAGAAGACAGCTTTTATGTGTGTGGATACTGCTTATTCATTCAGTATCCTTTGCCAGAAATAGTTCAAAGTAAGTATGGGCTATGACTAAATTGCTATTTTGCTGATGACCTTGACATATTTGGAAGGATAACTATGACTTGGATCGAAGAGAACATTTTACCATACCATAGCGATTGAAGTTCTCAATGCTACAGTTGAAACTTTGAAGAAAACAGAATGAGCTTAGAAAGGTAGAACACAATTGCGGGAAATTATCCAATATGTGCAGGACAGACAAGAATGCTAATTGATTTCGTGCTTCTAATAAAAGAGTCCTAGCATTCAATTTCAATAAATAAAAGAGTCCTAGCATTTAGAGGTACATATTCTTGAAACTTTTGGAAGTGCTCTTTAAAGAAATTTAGTTTGAAATTAAAATTACCTTCCGAGAAGCATCGATTGCCTCAGTTTGTGCTATTGCATACATTCCTTGAATATGTCTGAGCTCAATTCTCAATTTGTCTAGGTCATAATTGATGTTAACCTGCACATATGCAAAACTTTAGTAGAACTTCATGAAACAACTCGGACATTTTTATGTAACTTCCACGGCATTATACAGTAACAAGAATATCCTGTAAGTTCCTTTATCCATAACAAACAAAACTCCACTATTGCCTTAAGTTTTTGTGCCCTTGTGTAGAAGGATGTTTTATCATGAAAAAATAAAATGAAGGTAAAAGCATCAACTGATGCTTAAGTTTCGAACTTTAATCAGTGAATGTATGTTACTGCATGTTAAATGAAAGAAAGCATATAATTTGATCTAATATATCACCTGACTTCCGGATGAAGAATCTGTTAGAGCATCTGAGGTGGAAGACTGACTTGTTGACCATGGTTGATTGTCTACTTTTGCTTTTTTGAAACTTGAAGCATGACTGTAGAGTTCTGTAATTCCCGAGCTACTGAAATAGCAACTTTTGTCCTCCTCAGCTTCTCCAATAACAACAGACAGAGCTCTAGGATGGATGACGACTTCATCCAAATTTGCTCTTTTATGCAAAGGAGTGTTGCTTTTAATTGAAAGGGACTGAAACGCTTCTCCAATGTCGATAGTTGAACTTCTAGATTGGATGGTTTCGCTGAAATTTGTTCTTTTATGGGGAAGTGTCTGGAGGGCCTTGTGTACTGGAGATTTAGCTTGATAGCGTTGATGAGAAGGAGAGTACAAATGAGAGTATGATGCAGGTGAAGTTGAGCTGTGGTCTGTCCTCTCTGAGAATTAAAAGAACAAGATATTACTATTATGGCAGTGCAACAAAGGGGATAACCGGTGAGTTTTTAGCCAAAATTGTCTCTGATCTTGGGGAGTAAGTCTATTTTTGTCTTTTAAATATAACCTAAGCATCTTTAGTCCCTTAAGCTTCCTAAAGTGGAGCACCTTTGGTCCAACTAACAGAATGGACCTAAAAACCAACGATGACTACCAAAAAACACTACTAAAAACATGGCAAAAATTGACTGAAAACCAAGCGACTCATTCGATTTGATCCCAAAAAACGGGAAGATAAAAAATTGACCGAGCTCGATCATTTTGCTTTTTCTGCAAAAGACTTGTAGGTATTGACTTCTTTTGTTTTAAGATTCTTGTTTATGACCTATACATTGAGATTTTCCTATATCTCCATTTTCAAGCTGATATTAATCATCTTTGGTTGCTTCTCGATTCATCAGTTGTTCATGTTATTTTAATGTAGTTCATTGTGTCCTTCGTTGACTCATAATAAAGTGAAGAAATATGTAGACAAGAAATTTATACCTGTTTGTGAGCTAAAACTGTGGCCTGTAGAATTGTTGGATGAACTACTTGTATCACTGCTATCATCTATAAGGGATCTGTCGTTTTCTGTACTCGAGGGGCGCACTGATGACAGTTTTCCCTTCGACACAGCATAAACTGTGCAAAAGGTTGGAGCCTTTTCTGATATACTTGCAGATAAGTTTCTTCCCCTGTGAATCAATCAGTAAGTTATCACATCATCATGAGTTTGAACTGTGCTAATTGCAACAAATGAACAGACAACCAAACATTTCATATTTATTTTCCTCAGTTTTGTAATCAAGATCCTGCATGTTTAACGACACCACCAAAAGGACGCATGGATCAATATTGAAATTCTTGTTTATGCAGAGTTGTTGCTATGTGGAGGTCCAAAATATTAAATTTTTGAGGCTTTTTGGTACACAGGTTTGGTATTAACTGCTGCTGGCCCTCAAACAGAAAGTTTATTAAAGTAGGCAGCTCCTTCCTCCATGGTGAGTTCAAGTGGCAAAGGTTGAGCGACTTGTGACTTAGGTGACAGGTTTGAGCCCTGCACCATGCGAACTAATCCTGGTATTTAAGTGGAGAATGGTAGAGGGTCGGGCCCATTATTCCCGAGTTTCGAAGGCCGCGGTTGGTCCTAACGGGAACGACTTGACCAGCCCATTCAACATCCGAAGGACTCTTACCGCTAGAACGACCGATGCATTCATTTCTCGCTCACGACCCTTGAAGGTTTGCACTCACTCTCTTTCGATAGAAAAATAGAAGAATATCGGGAGTTGAATAGTAAGAAAAGGTCTTCTGCTTAAACCTTTAGACTCAGAGAAAAATGAAACTGCCAAAATTGACAAGATAAAATTTTCGTTTATTCATCAAAAGAAACGTCCCTTTTGAAGCCAGGATTTATTTTCCTTGATACCTAACATTATGCATGAAAGGATCCTTGGCCCCAGAAGGATTTCTCGGTCATCAGAAGAGAAAAAGACCCGGTATGACTTCGGAGGAGACAAGTTTTCTGTCTCGAAAGCAATTATTTCTTTTGAATTTTGAAGGGAAATATAATAGTACCTTGAAAATATGCCAGGGGTTGAGGTTCCAATAACAAGCTTGTTGATACAGCATTTGGATACCACCCCTGCAATTGCATTTATAACATCATTTGATTCAAGTTGAACAACTCCTACTTGGACCTGCATTAAGTTAGTCAAAATGAGCATTCTTAACTGTAATTCCTTTAAGATTTTCAGGCATATAGGATATAACACGAACCTGTCTTCGACTACACATTGTCTTGTAAGGAAGAAGTTTTTCGCTTGTTTGCAACTCAACTTCCTTCCTAAAGGCATCTGCTACATCCTCTCTTACTTGTGCAATAGGAATCAAGTTCCCCACTAGAACAAAACATTGCAAGTTTAGACTCTAATTATAAGGCCTGTTACAAAGTGTACTATGCTCTAATGTTATACAAAACTCCATATTTAATACTCCCTCCGTCCCATTTTATGTGAAGGTGTTTGACTGGGCATGGAGTTTAAGAATGAAAGGAAGAATATGTAGTCTAAAAGAAGTCATAGATAATTGTGTTTCTATAAATATCTCATTAAGGGTAAAATGAGAAGTTTAAAGTTAAATTGTTACTAAATATAAAAAGGTGTTATTCTATTTTGGACTGACCAAAAAACGAAAGAGAGCCGTATAAATTGGGACAGAGCGAGTATATAGGACAACCAAAGGGGTTTTATTACGTTTCTTTTTTTGACACTCCATTCATCGCCTTAAGATTTTAATTGGATGTTCAAATTCTTTCACGTGGTATCATGTTGTCTCGTGTCAAACTCATTCGTTTGCTCATAAAATGAAATTGGAGAGTCCGCATGTGAACTCTTGAATTAGGTTATACGAGTTGAAGGATGTTGAACTATAAAGTTTCATTTTGGATATACAATGGTATCCAAAGCAATTTATAGAGTTTGGCTGCTACACCTATTGCCTTAAGGTTTTGGATTGAATGATTAAATTCTTTCGTAGCAACAATCCGGACATGTAGAATAACTACTTTTAACCTAATATGTCCTATAATTTCTTATCTGACTCCATTGACTTAAACAGTTGTAGGTTGGTGTCAAGATTTCAATTTCTTGATTGAAGAACAGATTAAAAAAAAAAAAAAGGAGACAAAAACTTACTAGGAGTTGGAACTGCGGTGATCTCAGGGCGAACATGTAGCAACATGAAGCGCATCTCTCCCTCTGGAATAAATTTCTCCAATGCCCATTTCACCACATATCTGCTATTCTTGTTCCCAGTAATGGCTACTGCAACAACTGAAGAAATCGGAGACTGCATTGTTCCTTGCCCTTCTGTTTTAGGTATATCGTTCTCCTCCATACTCTGCCACTCCTCTTCAATAATGAAAGTTCTGCAACAATCACAAAAATGTAAGATCGACTCGTGCATTAACAGCGGCGAGTTTTATGGTTCAACTGAATCCATTACAGTCAACTCGATCGTCCATATTCAAAAAACATTGAAAATGTGTATATGTTTATCTATAAAGAACATCACACTCATTCTGTGTTAACGACTCTAGATCATGGATTCACGTCTACATACATATATCATACGTTCTTGAAAAAGCCCAAGAATATGGGACGAGTTTTTATGCTTCAACTGAGCCCTTAGCATTCAACTTGAACTATATATCCATATTCAAAAAACACTTCATATGTATATACATAAGAAGATCACGCTCATTCTGTACTGACTGACTCTAGACCATGGATTCACGTCTACATGCATACATTGTTGAAAATGCCCAAAAGAGGCACAAAAAAGGAAACAAAAGAATACTAACTCTTTCCAACTTTGTGCTCTCTTAATGTATTTTGGACTTCTTTTGTAGTTAAAAGCAGGCATTAGTGATCTGCTGTGAACCTCAAATATAATTCCAATGAAATTTAGTTTCTTTCCTTGTATCACACTAACAAAGAAGGAAACATTGTTAAATAGGAGCATCAAGAAACCTTTGACATGATGACAACATTGACTATCTCCTATCATTTTTTGCCGAATGGAATTAATTTTTAATTGAACATTAATAAACATGCATTAGCACTAACAAAATTAGAGAATAGTAAATGTATAAAATATATTCTTGTGATCATTGCATACGCAAGATAAACCGTTCAGCCAAATTCATGAATTCTATTTTTGACTTTGTAATTTTCAATTGTTTGTTTAATGGAGTCGTAATCAAGAAGCTGACTGGTCGAGTGCTTATCTTTAAGGCACCTTAATTATAAATTGGTCATTTCATTTGTGATGGATTCACTTGTATTATATTAGTTAGTACTTACATTATTTAAGCTATTGACTAACCAGAACAGAAATAGTTGCAGACACGTCCGATGAGGTAAGGCCTTCTAAGTTCTAACTATACTAAAGTATTGTTACTTTATATTTCAACTCTTTTTTTTGGGGGGGGGGGGGGGGGGGAAAGAAAGAATCTGAGAAAGCTTTACAGTATGAAAGTTATATTCTTTGGGTTTGTTATGAATGTAGATTTTTGATAAAAGATGTTGCTCGGGGCTTTGGTCCAGTGGTAAGAGTGTAGTCACTACAACAAAATATGCTTTTAGCGGCAATTAATTTGCGGCAATAACTTAATTGCCACTAATTATATTCTAATCAATTATTACCTAAGAATACCAAACTTTAGCCCTAACAATAAATGCCGCTAAAGGCTTTAGCGACCTTGGATCTAATGGCATTAACCAATTCTTTGGTAAATGTTTTTGTGGCAATAACTATTACCGCTAAAAGAACAATATATTGCCACTAAAAGCCTCTTTTGATGTAGTGAGTGCATGATATGTGAATTTGGCGTACACCACGGCCGCACTAAAAAAATGGGTAGTTTGTGGAGGTCAAAAGTTGCAATTCGCGGAGGTTTTAGCCTCTTCTAGCAACTAGTGGAGGCTGAAACCTCCGCGAATTGTAACTTTTAAGCTCCGCAAATTACCCATTTTTTTGTAGTGCCGGTAGAGAGGCGGGCTCATTATCTAACCGAGTTTAGAACCATGTGTCAGCTAGTTCGTGATGTTTTCTTGGTTATCATTAAACAAAAAAAATTAAAACAAAATGTTACTCACATGTGATTATTTGTTGTTTGATTTGCAAACAGCCAATATATATTAACAATATAAGAGATTGGAATTATGTCACCCATTAAGAATGTCAACTTTCCTAAAATTCTTTATGAGTAATATTACTTTGTAGATGGTACTAGATTCAAGATGAAATGCCGATCTTGTTTGCCGTGAAAGCTGCCGATTCGACAGCAAAGTGCACTTTCATGCAGTTTTTTTTTTTTTCTTTTGGACATTTTTAACTAACAAGTCAACCCCTCACGTCAAAATGAAAATCAAAGAGTAAGTCACAACTTTATCTCAATTGATAGTCCACTCAAAACTCCTTATTTTATCCCTAGTTAGAAGTGATAAGAGAGTGAATCCTCGTTCATTTTTATTAAGATAAGATAAGACTTCTGAATCTAAATATACATCTGAATATTAAGATGTTTTATTAAACTCTGAATACTAAATAATTAAAATTACTTATTTTCTCAACATTTAAATATAAAACTTGTCATTATTTAGAAAGTAATATATACAAAATTCAAATAAAGTAAGTAATCTAATATATATCAACAAAATATATTTAAAGATTATATGGTGATGATTGTTGGTGTTGAATAAAGGTGGTGATTTTTGACAGTAGCTAATGGTATGGTGGTTGACAGTAGTGGAGTAGTGGTTAACTGTGGTAGTTAGTGGTACTTGTTGATGATTGTGGTAGGTAATAATGATATCTAATGGTGGTGATTGATAATGATTGCTTAGCGGTATATAATGGGGGTCGATGGTGGAGATTGTCAGCAGTTACCGATTGTTGTTATTGTAACAATGGTTAGTAGTAATTATAAATGGTGCGTGTTTAGTGGTGGTGATGCTTGACTGCGGTAATTGGCGACAATGGCGAATGATAATGAGAGCTAATTATGGTGGTGGTGATTGATAGTGATAATTTAACGATGTATAGTGAGGGATGATGGTGGTGGTTGACAGTAGTGATTGGCTGTTGTTATTGTAGTGATGGTTGATAGTAATTATAAATGGTGTCTCGTGGTAGTGACGGTTGACTAAGGTAATTACCGACAATGGTGATTGTGAATGATGATGATAGTAGTTGATACTAGTGGTGCGGCCAATTGTTAGCAGTAAAAATGAATAAAGTAGTGGTGAAATGCCTTTTTTTTTTTTCTTTCAGAAATCCATAATGGATAGCATATTAATAAAATGTCATTGCTATAAGTCTTAACCATTCAAACCTATTAAGTAGCTATAAAATAGAGTAAAAAACATATTTAATAATTCTTCCTTCATTTCAATTTGTTTGTCTGGTTTTGACTTGGTATAAAACTTAAGAAAATAAAGAAGGCTTTTGAATCTTGTCGTCTTAAACTAAAGATATGTAGAATGTATCAAAATGTTCTTTAATCTTGTGGTCTTAAATATGACATGTGAAAATTTTTAGTTAAAGAGTTGTAAAAAAAAAGAAGGAAAGAGACATTCTTTTTACAACTGACTAAAAAGGAAAGTAAGACAAACAAATTGAAACGGAGGAAATAAGACCTAAAATTATAAACTCATTAATGACTAAGATTTGAATGAATCAATGTTTCATCTATGATAACCAATATCATATAGTAAACCATGTGCGGGTTATGATTGATTGTGACTTGTGAGACATATTAATAATCAATTTAACATTGAGCAACATTACAAAAATAATCCATGCATGTAGCATGATTTTGAGTGGAGGGCTTTACTCAATTGCAAAAATAAGACTTAGGCACAATCTTTTAAAATATATATTGTAGGTATATCCGTATCTCCTGGGAATATGGAAGTTGACTCACACCAAGTCCAAGTTTTTTCTTCCTTTTGGGCTTAAATTAATATAGCTAATCTCATACAAAAATGATAAAGAAATACTACATGCTTGGCAGCTTTACTCGAATCTAGAATGCAATAATACCACCTAAATGTTGAACAAAATAATTGGATAATTTTCTTTTATAATCATGATATTCGGATCAGCTTGCACGCACCTCGACTAATTTCACGAGATACGTTTTATTTCTTACCATCATGGTACCGAGTAATTCTATCTACCAAAACTTGAATAAATGAGAAAAACTTACCTAATATTTAATTTCTAAGGTCAATAGAAAAAAGATAATGTAAAAGAACAAAACATACCCCCTCAGCCCCTTAATAAATGAGGGGATATACAGAACATGAGAGCTAAACGTCTTATGTCTTTCATTTGATTTCAATTGTCAATGTTTGAAACATAATTTTATACATTAAAAATTACATTTTACATTAAGGTAATCTACATCACTAATGTTAGAAATTTATCTTAGAAACTAAGAATAGAAATATCAATCTGGAAATAAGATGGTGGACAATAAATCAATCAATGTTCTCTAATCCTTTATATTAACTGGGATCCCCTGATATGAGGTCTTTTTATTCAGAGGATTCATTATAGTTGAACTATTTTAGCTTTTAAGCTGATTGTCAACTTATCGCAACTTTCTTTTTTCATCCAAATTTGGACGGCTACACTTTGCGAAAATTTCATAGCTAAATTTAGAACTTCAGCACAATTGTAAATACATGTCCTGTTAAAATCTCAACGCACTAACTTACTCATCTTGTAATGTGAATCAACTCGTTGGTTATAGGAAAAGGTGAGTAATACAACAACAACAATATACCAAGTGTTATCTCACAAGTGGGTCTGGAAAAGGAGGGATGCATGTAGACCTTATCCTTGTTTCCGAAGTAATACTTAATTCAAATGAATCATAAGTATACAAAATATAAATGTGCACCGGATGCATTTTGATGCCGGTTTTAATATATCCAATCATAGACTACAGGAATGTTATCTTTTTTTTTTTTTTTTTATGGAGATTTACCCATTACGGAAGAGGACAAACCAATATTAATCCCTTGCCAGAGGTTGTGGTGTATGAATATGATTCATCTATCTTTATACAAAATATAAATGTGCACCGGATGCATGTTGATGCCAGTTTTAATACATCCAATCATAGTGTATACGGGTAAAACCGAGGATACGGACATGCTCGGTTTCCCGTTGTCATGGCTATGCTCGGGCACGATATGACCGGCTCATCGGGAACGAGGCTTCGAGCTCGATCTGGGATGAGGCGATAAAGGAAGGGCGGTTAACTACCATAAGGAGAAGACCGAAATATCCGCCCTCAACCGGATATTTCGGCATCGATCTCGGCAACAGCTGTCACCAAATTTCTTTCCTTTATTTAGAATTGTACTAGGGTTGGGACTCCTCTACTATATAAAGAGGAGGTTCCCATCCATTGTAAAGGGGTTGGCAACAGAAAGACAAGGAGTTCATATCAAAAAATAATAAGAATCCTTTGAAACCATTCCATTTGTTCCTAAGTTCATCTTTACTATTCACCGTGTAAGTACTCAACAGAGGGTATCAACCTCGGTTTCTATACCCGAGGCCGGACATAATTAATATTTGATCAGATCTGCTTCTTTATTTACTTATTGACTTATCTCGCAATTTAATCTCGAATTGAATTTAGCCACATATCTTTGGCGTCACGCATAAATTTAATTGTTCTCCGTTTTAAGGTTAAAAAGTTTGGCGCCCATCGTGGGGCCTTAGATAGTAGTGGCGATTCGATAAAACATTCTGGTTACGCTCGATATTTTACACTTATTCTTTAAGGTCTGATTTCAGGTATACCAGAAATGTCGGATTCCCATTCCGTCAACTTCCAATTGGAGCCAAGCCATCACGAGCATGACGACGGGGACGTACCAAACAACAACGCGCCCCCCGTTAACCCTGTTCAAGTTGGATCATCGGTGGGCAATGTACCGGCCGACGAGAATAACGGGTTCATGCTGCAACAGCTCCAAAACCAGTTAGACATGGCTATGGCTTAGTTACAGGCCCAGCAAGAGATCATAGCGCAATTGCAAAACCGGGGTCAGGCACCCGATATTGCCCCATCAGAACAGACCCAGGATACGGAGGAAAGACACGTCCCACGGGGTAACGAGAACCACCCCGGGCAAAGCAGCGAATTGATAAGAATGCTCGAAGAATTAACGAAACGATTCGAGTCCGGTGAAAAGAAGATAGAGGCGAACGACAACAAGGTGGAGAACTACAACTCGAGGGTCGATCAGATTCAGGGGGCTCCACCAGTGTTGAAGGGATCGGATTCGAAAAAATTTGTTCAAATGCCCTTTCCTGCCGAGTGCGGCACCGATAAAAATCCTTAAGAGATTTCGCATGCCCCATATCCCCAAGTATAATGGGACGACGGAACCAAATGAACATGTGACTACATACACATGTGCTATTAAGGGCAATGATCTCGCCGATGACGAAAGGGAATCAGTGCTACTTAAGAAATTTGGGGAAACCCTGTCGAAGGGAGCGATGATTTGGTATCATAACTTGCCCGAGCATTCAATTGATTTATTTGCCATGCTCGCTGATGCTTTCGTCAAGGCCCATGCCGGGGCCATCAAGGTCGAAACACGAAAATCGAATTTGTTCAACGTCAAGCAACGAGATGACGAGACCCTCCGCGAGTTTGTGGCTCGATTTCAAATGGAGCGCATAGACTTACCCCCAGTCACTGACGATTGGGCCGTTTAGGCTTTCACCCAAGGGCTCAATTCAAGGAGCTCGATCACATCTTTGGAGCTAAAGCAAAATCTGATAGAATATAATTGCCTGGGCTGATGTACACAACAGGTATCAGTTGAAGATCAGGGTCAAGGATGATAAGATTACGAAAGTACAACGCTTCGGTATCATGGCCTTCCGGTAAAGGGAGTGATCGATTGAGGAGAGTGGTAGATCGGGATTCCAGATCGTCATATGACAGGTACCAGCCTTACCCACTCGATCGAAGGGGAAACGGGCGCAACAACGAATCAGGCAAGAATGATAGGAGGAATGATCGAAGGAATGATCGAGGCCAAAGTAGCCGTGGATTGATAAACAGAAATGCTGTCGATAGAGCCCCAGGCAACAGAGAAACGCCAAGGTTATCCGAGTACAACTTTTGCGTCAATGTAGCAACCATAGCGGCGGCCGTTATCCGAAACAAAGAAACAAGGCATCCAAGGCCAATCCAATCTGATCCAGAGAAGCGGGATAAAAATCTTATTTGTAAGTATCATCATACTCACGGCCATCGGACCGAGGATTGTCGGCAGCTGAGAGGAGGTCGCTCGTCTGTTCAATTTAGAACATCTTCGAGAATTCCTAAGTGAACGAGAAAAAACCCATTTCAAGAACCTGGACTCCAATAAGCAGGATAGGCCAGAAGAGCCTCAGCAAGTGATACACATGATCATGGGAGGAACTGACGTTCCCATTAGGCCGGTTGTAAAACACACCAAAATTTTCATAACGAGGGAAAAGCATATCCGGAATGATGATCCCGATGGTCCCATCACGTTCAATGATGAGGACATGGAGGGTATCGCCCAACCGCATAATGACGCACTGGTAATATCTGTCCTTGTCAATAAATTTAGAATTAAACGTGTGCTAATTGATCCAGGTAGCTCGGCTAATATCATACGATGGAGAGTCATCGAATAGGTGGGACTACTATATTAGATCGTGCCGGCAATACGGGTCCTCAACGGATTCAACATGGCATGCAAGACGACGAAGGGTGAGATCACTTTACCGATCACTATGGCAAGAACTGCGCGATGAATAAAATTTTATGTGATAGAGGGAGACATGGGATACAATGCATTGCTGGGCAGATCGTGGATTCACCTCGTAAGAGCGGTCCTCTCAACTATGCATCAGGTATTGAAATTCCCGACCCCAGAAGGTATTAAAACCGTTCGTGGTGAACAACAGGTCGCAAAAGAAATGTTCGCGGTTGAAGAATCTGTTAAGACTATAAAGGCGCCAGATCGGAACGAAGGGAAGAATGCCAAATAGCAATCACAGATCCCGATCTCGAAATCTTCGGAAGATCGAAATGGAGACACGCTAGACGAAAAGTTAAAATTCGGAGTACCGAGAACCTTTGTGGTGCCCGATGATTCTGATGTCACTAAGTCCACAGTTGAAGAACTCGAGTAAGTCATATTGTTCGTCCATCTACCAGAAAAGAAGGTATACCTAGGCACGGGGTCAACCCCTGAACTCAGGAAAAAATTTATTGAGTTTCTTAAAAATAACTCAGATTGCTTTGCTTGGTCCCATTTAGACGTGACAGGTGTCCACCGGATGTGACGACACATAAGTTGAGCCTGGATCCAAGTTTTCCTCCTGTTAAACAAAAGCGAAGGCCACAGCCCGAGGTAAAACATGCGTTCATCAAGGACGAGGTAACCAAGCTCCTGAATATAGGGTCCATTCGAGAGGTAAAATACCCAGATTGGTTAGCTAACGTTGTAGTAGTGCCTAAAAAGGGGAATAAGTTTAGAATGTGCGTAGATTATAAAGATTTAAACAAGGCACACTTTCGAAGGACTCATTTCTCTCGCCCTGCATCGATCGCATGATCGACGCTCACTCGGCAGTCACGACACACGAGTTTCCTCGATGCCTACTCCGGGTACAACCAAATACAAATGGACCGGAGGATCGAAAAAAACCTCTTTCATAACTAGGTCTGGCACATATTGTTATAATGTAATGCCCTTCGGCTTAAAAAATGCCGGTGCCACCTATCAGCGTTTAGTCAACCGCATGTTTGAACACCAAATAGGAAAATCAATGGAAGTTTATATAGATGACATAGTCGTTAAGTCCCTGCCAGTAGAGGACCACTTGAAATTTTTGCAGGAAACTTTCAGCATATTAAGAAAGTACAACATGAAGTCAAATAGAAAAATGTGCCTTCGGAGTCGGATCGGGCAAGTTTCTGGATTCATGGTATCAAATCGGGGGATCGAAATCAACCGGATAAGATAAAGGCAATTGAAGATATCACCGTGATCAACGACATCAAAGGGGTACAAAGATTGACAGGACGGATAGCTGCCCTAAGCCGATTCATCTCCAGATCCTCGAACAAAAGTCATTGATTTTTCTCGTTGCTAAAGAAAAAGACTGACTTTGCATGGGCCTCTGTCAGATGGCCTTAGCAGAACTCAAAAGGTACTTATCAAGCCCGCCTCTACTCCACACGCCAAAAGCGAACGAGCAGTTGTATCTATACTTAGCGGTGTCCGAGATAGCGGTGAGCGGTGTCCTGGTTCGAGAGGAGAAAGGTACGCAATACCCGATTTACTACGTAGGTAGAACCCTCGGTGACGCCGAAACCAGGTACCCACATTTGAAAAAACTCGCTTTGGCTTTATTGAGTGCATCTAGAAAATTAAAACCTTACTTTCAGTGTCATCCCATATGCGTCATAACGTCGTACCCCCTAAGGAATGTCATGCATAAACCCGAACTCTCAGGCCGACTAGCAAAATGGGCTGTGGAGATTAGCGGGTATGATATTGAATACAAACCCCGAACTGCAATCAAATCCCAAATACTAGCGGATTTCGTGGCCGATTTTGCACCGGCCATGATCCCCGAGGTCGACAAAGAAATGCTTCTTGCCTCGGGGACTAGCACAGGAGTCTGGACCCTTTACACGGATGGTGCGTCTAATGTAAAAGGGTCCGGGTTAGGGATCGTTCTCAAACCTCCCTCAGGTGACATAATAAGACAATCTATTAGATCGGCTGATTTAACTAACAACGAAGCCGAGTATGAGGCTATGATTGCAGGTTTAGAACTGGCTAAAAGCTTGGGAGCCGAGATCATAGAGGCCAAATGCGATTCTCTCCTGGTGAGCAACCAAACGAACGGAACCTTCGAAATCAAGGATGATCGAATGCGGAGATATCAGAAAAAATTGCAGGTTGTCCTTCGCCGGTTCAAGGAGTGGACGTTGGAACACGTACCTCGGGATCAAAATAATAAGGCGGATGCCTTGGAAAATCTGGGATCCTCGGTCGAATCAGACGGTTTCGACTCCGAAGCCATGGTGCAACTGACAAAATCAGTCATAGAGACCGGCCACGTCGAGATAAACTCGACCGGCTTCACTTGGGATTGGAGGAACAAATACGTAGACTATCTTCAAACAGGAAAGCTACCATCCGATGCCAAGGAATCAAGAGCCCTCCGAACCAAAGCAGCTAGATTTTGTTTGGTCGATGGCCAGTTATACCGAAGGTCATTCCACGGCCCCTTGGCGAGATGCCTAGGACCAGGAGAAACCGACTACGTTCTGAGGGAAGTTCACGAGGGGACTTGCGAAAACCATTCGGGAGTCGATTCATTGGTCTGCAAGCTGGTCAGAGCGGGATACTACTGGAACGAGATGGAGGACGACGCCAAAACCTTCGACCGAAAATGTAACGAATGCCAAAGGCATGCCCCGTCAATACACCAACCCGGGGAAGAGCTCCATCCGGTCCTTTCCCCATGGCCATTAATGAAATGGGGCATGGATATAGTAGGGCCTTTGACTGATTATTTCTCTAAATGGGTCGAAGCACAGGCAATTGAGAAGGTCAGGGAAAAAGAGATCATTGATTTCATTTATGACCATATAATCTGTCGATTCGGGGTACCTGCGGAGATCGCGTGTGATAACGGGAAGCAGTTCATAGGCAGCAAGGTCAGCAAGTTTTTCGAAGAATACAAGATTAAGAAGATCTTATCCACCTCGTATCACCTGAGCGCGAATGGCCAGGCCGAGTCTACCAATAAAACTATATTGCAGAATCTAAAGAAAAGACTGGCCCTCTAATCACCGATGGAAGGAGGTTCTGCCCGAGGATTTATGGGCCTACCGCACAACGATATGATCAAGCACCGGGGAGACTCCATTTTCCCTTGTATACGGAGTCGAGGCCCTAATACCCGTCGAAGTTGGTGAGCCAAGCTTGAGATTCCGATATGCCACTGAGGACTCGAACCATGAAGCAATGTCTGCTAATATGAATCTCGTGGATGAAAGGAGGGAAGCTGTTCATATCCGGATAGCCGTACAAAAACAAAGGATACAGAGATATTATAACTGGAGGGCCAACCTCGTGCACGCACGGATTAGGGACTTGAGTGCGAGGAAGGTCACACTTCATACAAAGAACCCTCACGAAGGAAAATTAGCCCCTAATTGGGAAGGACTGTACCGAGTCACTGGAATAACCGGGAAAGGTTCTTATCAGCTCGAGAACGAAGACGGACAGCAGTTGAAACACAACTGGAATGCAGCGCACCTAAAGCGATATTACTGTTAAAAGTACGAATAACCTTTCTTTTATTTTTCTTCTCTCTCGATTTAACCACGCAGGGATACGGTCCGAGGAACACCGGATCAGCACAATGGAAAACGGAAAGTCATAGACTTAGGACTGAAAGCACGTGCTGCACTCTTTTTTCCTTGCCGTTTTGTCCCGAAGTGGATTTTCGGCAAGGTTTTTAATGAGGCAGCGCTGAACAGCGTGCTACGCGAGTAAAGCATACCAATCAAAGACCGGAGGCCCGGGATCGCATATATCGGGCTAATAGTACCCGAGCTCTCATACCTCGGACTCGAGTACTAGGGGACTATTATACCAGGAGCTAAGTGATAACTATGTAAAAGCCAAGGCTTGAACGATAGGATCAGATGTAAGGACTAAACGATCGATTGAATCGTGTCCAATTAGTTTGTTCTTGCCACGGCAACAATTGCGGATACATCTCCGGTCGGTTTTACAATAAAAATCTTACTTCGATCAAAATGATCCAATGTTGCCAGATACTGAAAGGCTATGGCCTAAACGGTTAAAGACTACAGTCTAGAAAACATATGCAATGCTAAAAGGCTATGGCCTAAACGGTTAAAGACTACGGTCTAAAAAACATACGCAAGCTTAAAAGGCTGCGACCAAACAGTTGAAGATTGCGGTTTTAAAAAAAAAAAAAAAAATATATATATATATATATATATATATATATATATATATCGTGATCCGATCTTCCTGTCTTGCAATTTATAAATAATGCAACTGTTATATCCCGTATTTTGTACATTGGGATAATCCGAGCTAACCATGATAAGTTAAGAACAAGACTATTTCCCGACTTTGTTTTAAGACATAAGTTGTTTATAATTTTATTGGATTGGATTATTGAGGAAAATTTGGGGTTAAAAGTGACATTTTGGAAACTTCATATTTCATGAAATAAAGGCCATGTGGCCGTGGGGTATGGTGTGGACCCCACCCATGGTTGGCCAATATTTTCAAGCCATGAAATAGCACATGTGTACACCATATATTTGTGGGAGCCAAGTATATATATATGTATAAGTCATGAAAAGCAAGACAATTTATTATTGTCACCCCTTAGAAATTTCAAGAAACTTGGAGAAGAAAAAAAGAGGGGCTATTCGGCCAAGGCATGGCTGAGCATGGTGCCATGGAAAATTGATCAAAAAAATATTTTCTTCAAGCATTTCAACTCCTTAGAAGATGTATAACAACGTGGAGTAGTCGTTGGAGTAGCTAGAACAAGTATTGATTCAAGTTACCAACTCTAGCCGAGTGAAGAAGTTGAGTGAAGAAGGTAAGATTTAATCTCCATTTTCATATGTTATGGATGATTTGTGCATGTTGTAGTATGTAGAAATGGATGAAAATCATGAAATTAGGGTGTTGTTGTTGTGGTCGTGTACATGCTATGTGGTGTGGGAATGATGAACTAATGTTATTTAGTACTTTGGTTGTTGTTGTTATGTGTTCTATGATGAGAATGAAGGTTCAATGACTCAAGTGGAAGTTGTACCTGTTTGTGTGCTGTTTTGGAAACTAATGTGATTGTAATATGGTTTCTTGTGTTTATGATAATAATGTTGTCAATGTGTGAATTGTTGGTGTAGTTGATGAATTTGGAAGGAAGAAATGTGTTGTTGATTGTTTTCTTGAATTTGGAGGGTTTCGGGTTGCATGGTGTATTGGAGGGGCTGATTTGAATATTTTGTGGATTGTCCGAAGTGTTCTTGAATCTTATTTGAATGGTTTGGATTAGTACTTGAACGTGTGAATATTGATGTTGTTTATATGGTGGTTGGTATTGTTGTTGAAGATTTAGCCGAGTTGAATTCTCGGGGTTGTTGAACTTATAGGGGAAATGCTGCCCAAATTTCTGTAAATAAAGTGATGGCTTGGGATTGAATCCTTAAGTACTTAAAGCTAATGTTTGGTGTTTAATGTCGTTATTGTAGCTCTTGGAGAGCCCGAGACTTAAGTTTGGATTAGCTTAGGAAGCGAATGAGGTATGTAAGGCTTATCCTTCTTTTCTTTTGGCATGTCCTAGACGTAAGTAAGTTATGATATGTTATGTGCCTTGGGGGTAACTCCATTCTTAAGCCCCGATGTATGTTTACGATTCTTATTTGTTTCTTGATGTTGACATTCTTTATATGGTCGGACTATGGTCCTTAAGTTCTACGTATGATTGGGTTTCAAATGTTGCAAAAGAAATTTTGTTCTGAAAAGATCCTATATCTAAAAACGTCCGTAACTTTCATAGACGGAACCGGATTGCTTTGATATGTTCGCAAATGATTTTATAACGTATAAGGCCCGTAACTTTCATGGGCGGGCTCGGATTGGTTTGATATATGACTATGATCCCTACGGTTCCTTGATATGCTCATGATGTTCGATATGTTTCCGAATGGTGTCCGAAAGATATTTGATATAACTATGGTCCCGACTTTCAAATGACAGTTCGTTTAGATTATTTCATTGAGTCTTTGAAAGATGATTTGTGTGCATATGGTTTCTCACTACTCTGCTTGTGCGAGCTGTTATTACTTCTTTCACTGCGTCCCGGGCCAGGGCATGTGTTCGTGCAACTCCACTGCATTATTCACCGCGTCCCTCACTAGAGGGCCGGGGCATGTTATATTCACCGCGTCCCTCACTAGAGGGCCGGGGCATGTTATATTCACCGCGTCCCTCACTAGAGGGCCGGGGCATGTATATGTATATGATGATATTCACCGCGTCCCTCACTAGAGGGCCGGGGCATGTATATGTATATGATGATATTCACCGCGTCCCTCACTAGAGGGCCGGGGTATGTATATGTATATGATGATATTCACCGCGTCCCTCACTAGAGGGCCGAGGCACGTTATATGTACATGATATGATGATTTTATCTACGGAGACCCTCACTGGAGGGCCGGGACACGTTATGTATATGCATATGTACTACATGATTTATGTTTTAGAGGCAAGCTATATGATTTTCCGTACCCCTTATTCAGTATGACTCTGTTTACTGTAATTCACGCTTTGCATGCTCAGTACCTATTCCGTACTGACCCCCTTTCTTCGGGGGCTGCGTTTCATGCCACGCAGGTACCTACAGATGAGTAGAAGATGTGTTGACACCCAATTTTGTCCCTCCTTTATTCACATTTTATTTCCTTGGGCTTTTAAATTAATTAAATCTAAATATTTTCGCTACTATTTTTACTGCTATTAATATCATTACTTTCATCTTCACTATTTTATATCAACATTACTTTCATTACTTTATCACAATTTTTAAATATTTCGTCATCATTTTATTTTCGGATTTTATGCTCGTTAAATTAATTTTACTTTATTAAGTCCTTTACTTTCCACATATTAATTATTAATCGCCTTTACATAGTATATATTGTACAAGTCATTAAATTAGAAGCCCGGGGTAATTAAAACGAGAGAGGAAGAGATTAATGATTTGCAACCCAATTCGTCAAAATTGAGCCCACATTTTCATACCAACAGACAGCCCAACAAATTTTCGGCCAGCCCACCTTTTGAACCCATTACCCGACCCGACCCGGTCCAGCCCACCTTCCCAAACAAATTATCAACAAAACCTAATCTTCTCTCTTTCTTCAACTCTTTCAGTCGCTCCTCCTCCCTCTCTCCTCTCTCTTCAGCCGCACCATCTTTCCCTCTCTCTCTCCCTGTCGTCATCGTTCCCTCATCCATTCTCAGCCACAATACAACCTTCCTTTCACCTTCAAAGACATTGCCTTACCATTTCCATATAAAAACGTCCGCTGTTCATCTGCTGTACCTAGCTCTGTCGTTGACAGAGAAAGGGTTTTCCTTTTTTTGCTTCAAGACGCCATCCCTTCCAAAATCAAAGAATGGTCGAGCCATTTTCGGTAACCCCGAATCAATCACGTGAACATTGCTCAGATTTTCAACGGTTGAAAAGGATTGGGTTTTTTGTTTCCTTTCGCCATCCTCTGTTCGGATCTGCTTTACTTTAATAGTTTTGTCCATTTATGAAGGGAAATCGTTCTTTACCAGTCCCTGGGATTTTCTCGAGTACAGTTTGAAAATAGGTTTTGTCTATTTGCCTGTGTGTCTGATCAGGGTCATATTCTCCAACGTTTGAATTTGAAAAGATTCGACTTCGAATCCCGCCCAATTTCGATCCTAGAAAACCTAATCCTTTCCTATAAAAAAGGGCCTCAAATCCTCAACCGAGGAGGGGATTCTTTTTCAGCCACCCTAATTCTTCCAAAATCTTTACATCTGAAAAAATAGCCATAGTCCCACTACAAAAGAACTGTCAACATATTATCATTTTTTAAAACTTATGGTCTGAAACTTTACTCATTTTTAATCGGGTTCGAGTTCGTTTGAGTTCGAGCCTAAGTTCGTGACGTCGACGCCCCACTTCACTGCACCACGAACAGGTAAAATCTAATGCTATTTGGGTTTACTGTCCTATTGGAATTCGATTAGTTAAAGTTCTGTTAGTTGAAATCCTGTTCTTATTGGATATCTGTCGGTTCATTAGTTATTAGGTATGGCTTATCATGAATCTTGCTTAGTTGTGGGTCTGTTATGTTAATCTAGATTAATCAATATATTTCATGCTCTAATTATGCTATTTTGATTGCTGTTTGGCTAAGTATAAACTAATTTGGTCTGAATCTCGTTTGCGATGCACTTGGTGATTCACAAGTATGATTAAAGGACGTTATGGTTGATTATGTCTACGCTTATAAGTGTGATAACATGAACAATGAGACTGTCAACTTGTTTTACTCTTGTGGTTTTTAGGATGAATATGGGTCAGATTTAGGTTATAGTATCTGTTGCACTATGTATTTAAGGGATGTGAGCCTGTCCAGACCATTCGAGTTTATTAAAGGCTTGTTTTGGATGATTTCAGTCTGGTATAGTTACAATATGGCCAGCTACGCTTGTTCATTTCGTATTTCACCCATATGGTGCTTCCCCTGCGTCTTTAGTATTTCCTATGTTCTTTAAAAATCTGGTGCAAATGAAAAGCTTGTATCATAGCCGGGATTAGTAAGTGTCAGATTTGGGAATTTAAAAGGAGGCTAACTTCTGTTGCTACTTCACCGTAGGGGATTTAGGTCTACTTTGCCCTTCCTGCTCATGTTAAGACTTTCACTAAGGCTAAATCATTTAGTTTAAATATCTATCTGTTTAAAGAAAATCTGAAAAGGCTACTGCACTCATTGAAGTAATTCTTGTTTGGGAGCTGTTAATATACTAACTAGAGGCAGTCCACTGCGATTAAAAGTTGCCGAGTTGTTCATACATTGCCATACTTAATAACTATTTTTATGGAATACCGAATTGCTATCTTCTGCCCTGAACTGCTATAATGTTATTTCCCATTGACATTATCTGCGAGTTATATTTGCGAATTTGAGTCATGACTGTTCTTTGAACTTGGGTTGTTGCACTTTTGAATTGCTACTGAATTTTGGCTAGAATACTTGGTCGTCGATGAGAATTACTGCTAATCTTTATTTACGTTCAATGTTCATCTACGCCCATTTTAATTATTTCTATATGTCACTAGTTCAGCAGTGAACTTTGTTTTGGTTTACCATTATTTACGTAATGTTTCCTTGTTCTTTTTTTTCGGCCGCTCCCTTTTCTTCTCTTGTGTATGAAGTATAAGTATTATAAATCCATTGTACTAATCCTCTTCTTTTTCATTTCATTTGCATGATCATCTCGCTTACGAGTCCGAGCGACTCGTCATCCTCCTCCGCATTCGGTGTTGGGCTAAAAGCCCAACAAAATCCTATCGTGTTCAGTCCCTCTGCCCGCAGCCAAACAGATCATAAACAAAATTTGGGCCAAAGCCCAACAGAAGGGAACAGTCCACAGCAGTAGTGGTGAACAGTGGCAACTTCACAATGGGCTGAGCCCATTAATTATCTTTTACTCCCCCTCTCTTATTTACTTTATGTGTTAACTAACGTTTTTATTTATCTTGGTTTTCTTAGTTAGAATGAATCTTGGTAGAATTAGTGGATTAGTATTAGTATAAAGGGGTAGTTAGTTTAGAAGAGGACGAATAATTAATTCCATAATTTCATCTTTTTTTCTTTATATTAAGTTAATTACAATACTCACAATATTTGTCTACTTTAGAATAATGGATTTTTAGAGTAACATGATTACATATTTTGGAAACTAAAGAACCATGCTTTGTGATACTACCTTAAAACTTCCAAGACATCACTACTATACAAATACTAATCCAAATATGCTTTATAAACACCATTTTAAGATTTATTCAACTACGTATACTTCTAGTCTAACATAATCTAATAAAGTCAACGAAAAAATTCATATCTTTCGTATTATAAAACTAGATTTTGGTTGGCATTGTCATATTAATACAATTTTATCTAAAGTTTCAAATTCGCTAAACTTATTGCCTACATGAAAACTATTGCATCTTCAAATTCACTTTCAATAATACTTGAAGTCTTTTCATACAAATTATTATATTGTGCAAATCTTATCTTTATAATGTTATTACTTTATTACATTTTATAACTTTAGCAACATTTACAAAACTATCTTCCAAACATTTAAGATATTATATTTGTATTCTTTTAGCCTAATTAATTAATTCTAAGTCCGGTCGGATTAACCATTATTAATGGAACTTAGAGGATGCCTAATACCTTCCCTCTAGATTAGTTGAACCCTTACCTAGAATCGTTTGGTTTCGTAGACTTTAAAACAAATCAACTCTAGATTAATACTTTTATGAACTTTAGGTGCCCTAATTCACCATAATTAATTAGGTGGCGACTCTTTAACTTTAATTAACCCCGGAATTACCCGGATGTTATAAACTATTTTGACCCTGGTTAAAATAGGGTATGACAAGATGTTCCAGCTAGATTGGCGAACTCCATTCCTCCCGGAGTGCTGCCGAGTCAGAGTGCTTTTGTTATGGTATCTGGAGTTATGTTAGAGACTTTGCAGACAGAGTCATGTGTATAAGATGTCAGTCTTGTAAGCGGCTATGTAAGCCGATGTATTATTATGCTCTGTGTTACAAGTTTCATATGTATACAGATTTTCTTTGACTTGAGAAGAACGAAAAGCATGTTTTACTGAGAAGTTTACAATATGCGTTCATGTCATGATTTAAGGGCCCAGCATGATTATGAGTATAATGAGAGTCAGCGGGTTCGCTCGGCCCTAAGTAAGGGTCGGGTGCCCATCACGCCCTATCGAAAATTAGGGTGTGACAGCAACGACTAAAGTCGTGCAAAAATAGGCCGATATTTCGACACCTCGATCCCCTTGTTGAGAGGGTTTCTCGACCTTGAAATCCCGGATGGTCGAGCAATCTTGAGGAATGAAGTCAGTCAGTACTGGCTCCGATTTTGGAGCCGAGGAGGTCTCACCGGTTTTAGCCTTTGAAGATTTGCTCGTCATTTCAGAAGTATGAAGATAAGAAGGTTTGAATGAAGGTTTAAAGATTGAGTAGGAGACTGATAAGGAGATATGAAGGTATGAAGGTTTGAAGATATGAGGATCAACGCGCACGAAGGTAAAACTCTCTTTGGTAAAAGTCAGAAAGTGAAAAATGAAAGGGAAAACTTGCTTTTATAGAGTGGGGCCGAGACGGTTTGCCTTCCATAACCGTCTTCAGAGCCAACAGGGTCTCGACACGTGCCGATGTCAGACGGATGTGACCTTGATCTTATCCAACCATGGGGAGCGTACGCGAAAAGGAATCGAGACGACCGCTCGATCAACAGATCGTACTTAAGCAGGTCGGACTTTCGATGAGGCCTAGGTTGGGCTCTCATACGAATACCACTATGATCAGGTAAAGCTTCTGTATCGGTCGCAAAAGATATGGTCTCGAACTAATTACGGTCGAGTTTTGAATAAAATGTTCGAACATGGCAGCCGGTAGCAAAACATTTCGAATTTTGGTAAATTATAAAATAATAGATTATCGATCGAATATTGCAAGGACATATACAAAGATTCAGGTACAAACAACGCACATGGAATGCTTAATCAAGTTCAATAAAAATCTATTCGCAAAGTCCCATTAAAAGTTGTTCCATTCCACAAAATTTCGACTATGTCGGATACATCAGTATAACAGGAAAAACGGGAAAAGCCCTACTCTACTGCTATTAATTAAAAAACGAAAGTCAAACAGCAACACCCTTAACCGACCTAGCAAGTCGAAGGTTGAGATCTTTAGCCTATTCCACGATATACGGCGATGACGCGTGATACCGATTAGATATCCCTATGATTTGCACAGGAGGCGGACGAACCGGGGATATTCGGCCCCGGTAGATCTTCTTCATCAAGCACTATTGTCGGTAGAGTTTCGCCAAAAGGAATTTCTCGACGGGTCTCCATGATATGACGAGTTCGAACCCGAGATCTAACCCCCGACTGCCTAACTGAGAAGCTTCCAGTCTCTCTGCGCCCAGGTGCTCTCGGTGGCGCAGATGCTCTCCTTCTCCGAACGACATCCTCGGCTACCAACTGGAAGCCCTCCTCATCTGAAGTCCTAAAAATTAAATACATTGGGTTGAAACATAATACAGGGAAATGAGGGTCGAAATGATCAAATTAAGAAATTATCATAGTCTTTGCCTTTCCACCCTTCGGGTGCCATCCTTCTCCAAGAACAGCCTACGCTATGAGAAGCTCGGAGAAGGGCAATCACCCATTCAAAAATAGCCGTAACAAGCTCGGGTTCAACCTGATTTGGTGAGGGGTTCCACACCTCAGGAAAATCGGCAGACGATGAACGATGAAGTTAGGTTGTGCGTATCATCACAAATCGATGAAGCCACCTTCGGTTGTAATCGTCTTCGGGGTCGATCAGGCTTTGACTCCCCCTGGGAACCATATGAACAATTCCCCCTCGGATCACCCGAGGTATATATATGTGAAGCAAATGGTCAAGGGTGAAGCCGATTCCGGCCATATTAGCCAACTTCTCGATACAATATACAAGTCTCCAAACCTGTGGAATGATCTGTCCAATACATATCTGATACCGACGACAGAAGTCCTCGATCACTCGATGAATAGGAAGAGTGAACCCTATGGAAAAAGGATACGTGTATGACAATGAATAACCGACAAAGTGGTGATTTATTTTCACACCATCCCCAACAGGGCGAACGTCAACATCTGCGCCTAAGTTGCAATCCTCCCTGACTACGGTAATGGCGCCATCACTAATACAAGATTCAAAGTTCTCTACCAAATCAAAATGGTGAAGAATTTTACAGTCGTTCGAATAGATAAGACCCGACGGGAGAATACCCGCAAAGAAGAGATTCTAACTCTCTATCAGAACCAGCGGCTCCCGTTGATGGCGTAAACGAGTGCTGATCTTCACCTTGAGTCAATAATGGGACGTGAGCCATGTTCGTGGAAGGTTTTATTAACGATGTTGATCACGCCGATGAAGGAAGATTGAAAATCCAGGATTACTACGAGCTCAATTCGGGAATCGCGAAGGTTTTGAGGAGGAGCAAAGTGAGATTTGAAGAAGTGCAGATGCATGGAAAAGAAAGAATATATGGGCTTTATATAGAAAGAGAATCAAGAGGTCCTGTAGCGTATCAAGGACTCTGACACAAGGAGGATTCCCAAAAGGATTTGGCGGTTGGGTAATGATGACCTAGCATCGGGCAGAGTAAGGTTTTGACTAGAAGGTCTTGTCTTAGATAATTGGAGGCGGCTGTTAGCTTTATTTGGGTCCATTCCCCGCCGTCAATAATTTTACCTCGGGAAATGGGGGGACTATCTGTATACGGGTAAAATCGAGGATACGGATATGCTCGATTTCCCGCTGTCATGGTTATGCTCGGGCACGATATGACCGGCTCATCAGGAACGAGGTTTCGAGCTCGATCTGGGATGAGGCGATAAAGGAAGGGCGGTTAACTGCCATAAGGAGAAGACCGAAATATCCGCCCTCAACCGGATATTTCGGCGTCGATCTCGGCAGCAGCTGTCACTAAATTTCTTTCCTTTATTTAGAATTTTACTAGGGTTGGGACTCCTCTACTATATAAAGAGGAGGTTACCATCCATTGTAAAGGGGTTGGCAACAGATTGACAAGGAGTTCATATCAAAAAATAATAAGAATCCTTTGAAACCATTCCATTTGTTCCTAAGTTCATTTTTACTATTCACAGTGTAAGTACTCAACAGAGGGTATCAACCTCGGTTTCTATACCCGAGGCTGGACATAATTAATATTTGATCAGATCTGCTTCTTTATTTACTTATTAACTTATCTCGCAATTTAATCTCGAATTGAATTTAGCCACATATCTTTGGCGTCACGCATAAATTTAATTGTTCTCTGTTTTAAGGTTAAACACATAGACTACACGAAAGTTATCTCTTTTTTTTCATTCTTTTTTTTTAGAATTACCCATTACAGAAGAGGATGAATCAATATTAATCCCCCGCCAGAGGTTGTAGTGTATGAATATGATTCCTCCATCTTTATAGGTTTCGGATTCGACCCCTGGATTGAAAAAGACCCTCATAGGGAGTGGTTGCCCTTTAATGGGTCTTACGCGGTGCGAATTCAAATTAATAGAAGCGACAAATAGATATCAGAAATTACAAGAGACACCAAAAAAAAATATATTGACCAACAATCTAATTAAGGTTGGCTTTGATTTTGTCATTTTTGCTATACACTGTACTTGGTGTGTGTTTTAACTCTTGGGAATTGGGACGTGACAATATAGTGGCGCGCATTCTCCTCTTTCAAATGAAGTTGTAGCTATTAAAGTTGTTCTTCAACAAGGTATCTAGCTATAAAAAATACTGGAAGACTAGAAGAAAATTCATATTTGTCTTTTTGGTGTTGTTACGTCTCACGTCTGCAGTAGCATGTTCTTACTTCGTTTTCCCCTTAATAAGTCATCAAATTTATTGTTAATATTCGGTGATGCTAAGAGACTTGCCGAGGCATTTTCTCTGTGGTTCAAGGCAATTAGCATATTGTTCCCCTTTTCATCTAGTTTGCAAGCAGGGTGGAGCCAAGTGGGAGCTAGGGGTTCATCCCAACCTCCTTCGACGGAGAATTACAATGTATATTTAAGGTTAAATTTATTTTATATATAGTAGATGTTGAATCTGAACCCCCTTTTCGTATGTTATATTCATACTTTGAATCTCCTTAATAAAAATTCTGATTACGTCACTATTTGCAGGGATAGGAGAATTCAACCGGGAAAATATTTCGAATTTGATAATATTGTTATTCAAATTTTGGGTACAAGTCAATGTACCTTGAATAGGAATCTGAGCCAAACCAAAAGACATAGCATTTGTCAAAGTGTTTTTAACATTACACTCACTCGAATTATTCACAATATGGAGGCCCAATCTTAAATTAGAGACCTCCCTAGAGAGGCTTCGAACAATCTTAATTACCTATGTCCGATCTTTTGTGAAAAATGAGATAGGATGTCTGACTCAACGGCATACCACTCAAAAGTGGTAAGAGGTTCTAGCTCCAGTTCCCAAGCAACTATCTTGTGTGCAACTACTACGCCAAACTTCTGACAAAAATATCTAAGTTTAAAATTACCAAGCCAAAGTTCAAACATTTTATTTGGAAGTTTGGGACTATCAAGCCAAACGTTAGACAAAAGTATATCAAGTTTGCAATATCAAGCCAAACTTTTGACTTCTTTTTGTGTCTGAAGTTTGAGAATTTAAAGACAAACTTTAGACAAAATGTCTGAAGTTTGCTTGCACTAGCAAATGTCTTCTTAAATGGCTAAGTCTGTAAATTTTAAGGCACTGTGATTATGGCTTAGATGGTGGTCCCAAAGTTGACTATTTGTTCACTTGCTCCATAATAGGATGCAAACAGTTGGAGTGTACAAATACCTGATTTTGGTATCACCATTTAAGTCATACCCGTAGTGCATAAAAATTTGCAAATCTAACCACTTCATACACGTGGTGTCTGAAGTATCATACAACTCAACTTCATGCACATATTGTTGAAATTCAATCATTTTTACACAACTTTAATCATTTTTGCCTAAAGTTCATTTGACTATACTTGTATATGAATTCAGTCAATTTTACTTGAAGTTCAGTTCAGTCAATTTTACCTGAAGTTCAGCAATATGAAACTTCAAACACCACATTATGAAGTTTCAACAAAGTAGCTAGACGTGCAAAAAATTATAAATCTAGGTACACGGTAAATAGTTGTGTCCAAATAGGGTACATGTGAAAGAGGCCTACAAGAAAGGAAAAAAAAAAGGTCATTTGCACTTCGGCCTTATTTTGTGTTTTTAATATAATAAAGATAGGAATTTTTACTTGGTGTAACTTCTTCTAAGAACTAATTATTGATAATAACTACCTTTTAATTTGTTTATATTTAGTAGCTACAGTGATTTTGTAAATTACCATTCGTAGCTACACCAAAATACATAAAGTTAGAGTGGCTGAAGTGGTTATTGGGCGAGGCTCTCACCCTGCCCGCCTAGGTTCGAACCTGGCCAACAACATTTCTTTTCTTACATATTTTCCCTAGTTTCTTCTCCTTGTATTTGAGTGTATTTCGTCATATATATTTGGCTCATATGTATTTGATGTCACATGTATCTGATGTATTTGAATGTCACCTATGACTCAAATACACTCAAAATACAAGGAGAAGAAGCTAAGAAAAATATGTAAGAAAAGTAATGTTGTTGGCTGGGTTCGAACTTGGGCGGGCAAGGGGAGAGTCTCGCCCAAATACACGCGAATACACAAAATACACGCGAAATACACAACTTTTGCTTAAAAGTAAGCTACGAATTGTAATTTGAAAAATGGTAGCTACTAATAGTAAGATCCTAATAGAAGGTCCATTTGAAGGTCAAACTGTATAATTGGCTATTTAGATTAATTCTTCCCTCACAAAACCCGCAATAGAAGTAGGCCCAATTTGAAGCCCAATTAGTTTTAAGCCCAACTCACAATATTCCCCCCTCTTCAAACCTCAATACTATCCAAATGGCATAATATATAAAGAAGCTCTCAAATTTGGCCTCAGCCTGTAAGTATGCTCTCCAACTTTAGGTGTGCACAAGTAGGCACCTCAACTTGTCTCCACTTTGTCAGTTGAACATTCTAACTTACAAAATGATCATCTAGACACCTCCAAATTTATTTGTCACGTCAGTGCCACGTCAGCATTTGTGTTTACGTGTTCAATTTTATACAAGTTGAGGTGCCTGCTTTTGCACACCCAAAGTTGGAGGGCATACTTGCGAGCTGAGTCCAAGTTTGAGGGCGTGTTTATGTATTATGCCTATCCAAATCTAAACTTATAGATTCACAATACACACACACACACACCCCCCCCCCCCTCCTCCCTCACAAATCCCGCATATATTTCCTCTTTAAAATACTATTCATTCCTCTTTCTGTTCCAAAATTATCCCAATTTTTCTCTTGCTAATGGATTCCCAATTAACATACAGTGTAATTATTTCAAGAAAGAAGAGTCATTTGCACTTTGCCCTTATTTTGTGCTTTTAATATAATATAGATAAAAATAGTGCCATCACTAGAGTATAACGTGGTCCATAAATTAAAAGGATGGCACGGTCCCATGTATACGTGTCATTTGCACTTTTGGCCCTATTTTGTGCTGATCTTTAATTTTTCCCTTCAAATGGGCTGGTCTTTAATTTTTGCCCTTCAAAATTGAACTTTTACATAGAGGGGCATAAGTTACGCATCATAATATTCACAAGTTATGCTATCTCCCTTAGAGTATAAGTTCGATTTTAAAAGATAAAAATTAAAGACCACTGTTTGAAGAGAAAAATTAAGGAAAAACAACACAAATTGCCCACTATAAGGTTTGCCCCCAATGATTTTATTTAGGGAAAACTACGTATATATACATGTTAAGGAGAAATATTTACGAAACGTAACGATAGTTTTCCTTATTTACAAAACATAACGATATATTACAAAACATGACGGATTTTCATATATTTTTCGTTTTTTTATTTTTTTCCAGAAAATATATATATTTTTTATAAAAAAAATATTTTTTTAAAAAAATATTTTATTTTTAAAAAAATAATTTTTATATATATTTTTTAAATATTAATTTTTTTTTTTTGCTCAATGGCTTAAAAAATTACCTCATATTTATATGTATGAAAGTTGTATGAAATGTGTATGTGTGAGCAAAATTTTTAATATAATTTTCATATACAAAATTTTGAGCGAAAACTTTAAGCCTTGAATATTGTATGAAAATTGTTACAATGTTGTTGTAGTTGTATTAATTTTCCGTAAATCTAATATGAAATTTATATACAAACAATGTGAATGAAATTCTAAGTCTTGAGGAAGATATACACATTTCATACCATTCTCATGCATAAAATTTTAAGCATAATGTTTAAGCATTGATCAAGATATACACATTTCATACGTTCTTCATACATAAAATTTGAGCGAACTTTTTTTAAGCCTTGAGCAAGATATACAAATTTCATACACAAAAATTTGAGCGATTATTTTAAGTCTTGAATGTTGTATCAAAGTTATATACAATGTTGTTGTAGTTGTATTAATTTTACGAAATCTAACATGAACTTTATACATGAAAATGTGAGCGAAATTTTAAGACATGAGCAAGATACAAATTTCATATTGTTTTCATACACACAATTTTGAGCGGATTTTTAAGCCTTGAACGAGATATACACATTTCATACATTTTTCATGCACTAAATTTTAAGCGAACTTTTTAAGTCTTGAGCGAGATATACACATTTCATACAACTTTCATACATAAATTTTTGAGCAAAAAAAAAAAAAAAAAAAAAATATTAATTTTTTTTAAAAAAAAAAAAATTAATTTTTTTTTTTTAAAATAAAAAAATATTTTTTTTAAAAAATGATTTTTAAAAAATAAAAAATAATTTAATTTTTTTTTTTTTTTAAATATAAAGCATGTTTTGTATAGGATTTGTAATGTTATGTTTTGTAAATATAAAGCTATCACATCGTTTCGTAAATATTTCGCTTAAGATGTATATATATGTCAAAGACCCTTTTATTTACCCGTAATGCTCCTTCGCTTGAAAATATTTATCCGAGATTCTTTGCTTGCACGGTCCCAGCACCCTTTTTTTCGGCGGACAATTGGTTTTAGTTTCCTATTTATACGACTCCAATTCCTCAAATCCTAATCTGTGGTATTGTTTCCTTTTTGTCCCTTTTCTCTTAATTTCTTTTCCTTTTTTTGATTGTTTATCTTCCTCACTTTTTGTCCTTTTTCTATATTTATGTTTTCTCTTCTTTTTTTGTCTTTTAGTTTTTGTTTTATAGATAAATATAAAATACAAAAATAATAATATTATCCATTATTATTAGACTAAGAAAAATATATGAAATTAATTAATTAGATTACAACAAGAAGTAATTAAGAAAAAATACTAAAGTCACTAGCTTATTTATTAAAATCTAAACTAATTAAAAAATATTTTTATGAAATTTTTCTGTTTTTTAAATTAAAACAAAACTTATATCTAAAATATGGCTCTATTTTTTGTCGCTTTTTTATAATAATTAACTCACTAAAAATGATATAAAAATAAAAATGGCAAACACTACTCGATCTTGTATGATACCCACATGGTATATCATTTACTAATAGGGTATCATAGAGGATTGACAGTTCATTCCATCAAGAAAACCTCTGTCATCTATGCTACCCATATGGTATATATTATATACTGATAGGATATCATATAAGATGGTTCAATATATGATATATACCTGGTTGGTATCATTGAGGATTGAGCTCTTTTTTTAAAGAATGAACCAGTCCTCTATGATACCTTGTCAGTATATGATATATACCAAATTTGTATCATAGAGGACTGCGCTATTTTTTGAAGGAATGAACAAAACCCACTATGATACCCTGACAGTATGTGACATTTACAAGGTTTGTATCATAGGGGACTGAGTTCTTTTTTGAAGGAATGAACAAAAGCCTCTATGATACTCTCTCAATATATGTATATACCATGTGAGTATCATCGACGATGATTGAGGAGTGTTGAGTATCATAGACGATGACTGAGGAGTGTTGAGTATCATAGACGATGACTGAGGAGTGTTTTCTTTTGAAAGAATGAATAAGTCATTTATGATACCTTATCAGTATATGATATATACCATGTGGGCATCATAGAGGATTGGACTATTTTTTGAAGGAATGAACAAAATCCTCTATGATACTCTGTCAGTATATGATATATACCAGGTTTGTATCATAGAGGACTGAGTTCTTTTTTGAAGGAATGAACAAAAGCCTCTATGATACCCTCTCAATATACGTATATACCATGTGAGTTTCATAGACAATGACTGAGGAGTGTTGAGTATCATAGACGATGACTGAGAAGTGCTTCTTCTAAAAGAATGAACAAGTCATTTATGATACTTTACCAGTATATGATGGGCATCATAGAGGACTGAATAGTATTTTTTTTTAAGGAATAAATATGTCATCTGTAATACCCTGTCAGTATATAATATACACAGGTTGGTATAATAGAGAACTGAGTATTTTTCTTGAAGGAATGAACTCTCGGTCATATACTATGTCTATATATAATATATCACGTGGGTATGATAGAGTTTGAGTAGTATTTTTTGAAGAAATGAGCTGTCATTCCTCTATGATACCCTATCAGCATGTGATACACCATGTGAGTATCATAGAGGACTAAGTAGTATTTTTTTGATGGAATGAACCAATCTTCTATGATACTCTGTCAGCATATGACATATACCATGTGGGTATCATAGTATGCTATAACAGTATATTTCAATTGCTATTGATTTGGTATACTAAATGGTAGAAGAGCTTGATTTTGAAATATAGAAAAAAAAAATCAAATGTTTTATATCAATCTTTTTATTGATATAGAAAAAGAAAAA
This sequence comes from Lycium ferocissimum, assembly GCF_029784015.1. NCBI lineage: Eukaryota > Viridiplantae > Streptophyta > Magnoliopsida > Solanales > Solanaceae > Lycium > Lycium ferocissimum. Next base: position 39,888,728 of record NC_081349.1, read on the forward strand.
AATATGAAGGAGCCAAAAGGTGTGTGGAATTGGATTATGAAAAAAAAAAAAAAAAAAAAATAATTTTAAAAAAATGAAATTAGAAAAGGTGAAAAAATAAATAAAAATCACCAGAAAGTCATCTACGATATCTTGTCACCTTATGATATATCATGCGGGGTCAATCATTCATGATACCATGTTAGTATATGATATATACCACGTGGGCAGTGGCGGAGCCAGGATTTTCATTAAGGGGTGTCAAAATATAAAGAAGTAAACACGCGAAAAAGCCAACAAAATAAACTTTTTTAATGAAAGCAGAATGTAATTACATTATCACAACTGTACTCGACGAGGGTTCATCTCTTGAAATGTTTTTACAATAGCATCATTAGAAATATTAATAAATACATCTTTTTCTACATAAGGAACTAAGCAGCCGCTCAAAAGTCCGTCATTCATCCGATTCAGCAGGTCATTCTTAATAAACTTCATTGTTGAAAATGCTCTTTCAACAGATGCAGTGGCAACTGGTAGAAGCAAAAAAAAAAATTCACTAAGCGGAATACAAGAGGAAAGTTTAAATGCTTCTTCGTTTGAAATAGTTTTCTTGAGAGATCACAAAGTCCATTCAGATTGGCGAACCTTTCATCAATATCACGGACGTCAATAATGTATGTCGCAAGCTGATTCTTAAGAGCACCCATACTAAATTCATCAAAGTCATCAGGATATAATTCAGTCATTCTCATTATCTTCTTGATGTTAAAACTAGAAAATGAGTCTGTTGGACTCAAACAAGCAACTCGATGAAGCAAATCTGTAGTCACCTCATTAAAACGATCATTGAGTTCTTGAAGTTTTCAATCAATAATTTTATAGAACACATCATAACAATAATGATGTAAAACCGTATGATCATCAGGTTTACGCCGTGATCTTCGAGAGTTAACATATGGCTGATCAAAATTAGGTATCAAAATATTATACTTGATACAAAATGTAGATACCTTATCAATAAGCGTCTCCCAGTCATCGTCTCTTAACGATTGCAACCTTCTCTTTGCTACATCAACGAGTAGCATAGCATTTGCAATATCCTGTTCTTTCTTTTGTAATGATTTATTAAGCTCATCTATGATTCCTAAGATATCTCTCATCAAATGCAACATAAAAGCAATCTTAAATGTTTGACAAGCTTCAAGATATCCTGTTGCATTAGCACTTTCATCTAGAGAATATGCATCAACAACAAGTGCATCAAGAACATCAATAATAGAGCCAAACATAAGAATAAAATTACAAAATGATTTGTAGTGAGATCCCCAACGAGTATCACCAGCTCTTATAAGACCAAAGGTCTTGCTGAAAGCCTCTACCTATTTTAAGTTCACCCATATCTAATGCCTCTTGATTTTTTCTTTTTGAGATTCTCGAAATTCATCCATACACTTAAAGAAGCTCCAACACATTCAAAACATTTGAAACTAATAATACAAGTTCCCCCACTTGAATACATTTTTTAAAAACCGCAACAAGAGTTAGTTGAAGTTGATGAGCAAAACAATGAATAGAATGTGCTGAGAAACTTTCTTGCCTAATCAACTTTTTAAGGCCTTTTATCTCACCTTGCATATTGCTTGCCCCATTGTAACATTGCCCACGCATATAAGATAGACTCAATGAATGTTGAGAAAGTAAATTGACAATTGTACTCTTTAGAGATAAAGCACTATTATCTTGAACATGTACAATATCAATCAATCGCTCCATCACAAATCCCTTTCGATCAACATATCGTAAAACAACAGCCATTTGCTCCTTATGTGACATATCAAAAGATTCATCAACTAATAAGGCAAAGTAGCCACCATTTAATTCCTCAATGATAGCTTTGATGGTCTCTATCTTACATGCAGTCACAATATCTTTTTGAATCATTGGAAAGGTCATTCGGTAATTATGAGGAGCATGTTCCATTACATAATCATGAATTTTATCACAGTGTTTCGCATACCATGAGAGAATTTCAAGAAAATTACCCCTATTAAGTGATGATTTAGATTCATCATGACCCCAAAATGTAAATCCTTGATTCACAAGAAGTCTTACTACATCAATTGAAGCAGTTAAGCGAAGCCAATACTCATGCTTAAATTGATCAGATTGCCACCTCCCAAATGCAGATATAATAGACCGTTGTTGTCAACTTAGATCTTCACATCTCCTTTTTGCCTGGTTATGAATGTTATTCGGCTTACCAACATGTGTCCACAAACTTTTCTTTTTATTCCAACTCTGAAACCCTATGGTCGAAATACATCACCTCCACCTTGATGAATTTTACTATCTATAAATAAATAACAATACAAACAATATGTTGCATCGTTACTTACGCCATACTCCAACAAATCAGGATAATCCTCAAACCAATTAGGATTAAAACGACGCGTATCTCTATAAAAATCTGTTGGAGGAAAGATATGATTCTCAGGTTGACAAGGACCTTGTCGAATGTATGCTCTCCTAATTACATCACGTTGGTTTGGATGATAGTCCAAGATTTGAGTTCTTTTCGTCGGATCGTACTCTAAAGAATCTAAATCAATTTCTTGTCTTTGAGACGAATGCAATGGTACTTCCGATTGGTCGGCATTTTCTTCCCGATTAGGTTGATTATGAGAGGCCAAATTTTGATTTTGGTACTTTGAAAAAAATACTTACTTCAGCGATTTTTTAGACTGAATCATAGAATAAAAATTAGTTAGAAGTAGAGAAGTAGCAATATAGCAACAATCAGCTAAAACAACACCACCCTTCAGACTCCATCACTCAAAAGGTACTATCAAATAGCACCACAATACTTTCATAGAAATAAACCAAAACAGATAGGATACTGCACAAGAATGGACAAAACCACAATGTCGATTAACACCTATTGCACAAATCAACTGTGTTCAAATCAAAATAAACCAACCACAAAACTTAGAAGTTTGTGTTTCATATGCCAGTTAGAAGTTGGAACTTTTTTTGAACGTGTTGGCATTATGAGCTAGTCAATCTTGTGCCTATAATTTTGGATGGCAAGAAATTAATTAGTACAAACATATCACACTCTAAATGTTTGTAAAAATATAATACTAAACCGTAATTGCACACGTTATATTCGGCTAAAATCCGACCACAAAACTAACGTCAAAATGAAAAGAAAAATTTGAAGAGAGGAGAAAGAAAAAGACAACAAGAAATAAAGGGTGAAGACTAACTTACCGTTGCCATGACGATGACGAGCGACAAGCTTGTCGATGAGCGATCAACGGCAGACAGAGGTTTGAGCGACGAGCAGAAATTAGGGATTTGTTTAATCCCTAATTCAGATCACGTTTCTTTTCTAGAATTAGGGATTTTTTTTAATCCCTTATGCACGCTCAGTAGTCGCGTTTTGTTATTTTAAAGATAAAAAACGAAAAAAAAGCCTAAAAAAAATAACTATGTTGTGAACTGGGATCGAAAACGCAACCTTGGGGAACCTTTGACACCCCTTAACCACTGGGCTGAGCCTTAAACTTATTATAAGAGGTGTCAATACTAGTACATATATGTATAAAATCAGAATTTCACATACCTATACAATATAATTTTCTGGCGAAGGGGTGTCGCTTGACACCCCTCGGGACCAGGTAGCTCCGTCCCTGCATGTGGGTATCATAGAGGATAGAGTTATGTTTTCCTTGAAGGAATGAACTAGACCTTCTATGATATCCTGTCAGTATATGATATATACCATGTGGGTATCATAGAGGATTGAGTTGTCTTTTTCTTAAAGGGATGAATCAATCCTCAATGATACTCTATCAGTATATGATATATACATGGTATTATTATGTTTGATAAAGAATGAATTAGTCCCTATGATACGCTGTAAGTATATGATATATACCATATAAGTATCATAGAGGATTGAGTTGTGTTTTTCTTGAATGAATGAATCAATTACTGTGATACCCTATCAATCTAAGATATATACCACGTGGGTATCATAGAGGATTGAGCTGTGTTTTTCTTGAATTAACGAATCGGTCTCTATGATACCTTACAAGTATATGATATATACCATGTGAGTATCATAGACAATTAAGCTCTTTTTTTGAAGAATGAGTCGGTCCTCTATGATATCTTGTCAGTATATGATATATCATGTGAGTCATTCATCCATGATACCTTGTGAGTATATGATCTCTCTCTCTCTCTCTCTCTATATATATATATATATATATATGTATATATATATGTGTGTGTGTGGATATCATATAGGATTGAGTATATATATATATATATATATATATATATATGTGTGTGTGTGTGTGGATATCATATAGGATTGAGTTGTGTTTTTCTTGAAGGAATGAATCAGTCCTCTATGATACCCTATAAGTATATGATATATATCATCGGGGTATCATAAAGGACTGTGGAGTGTTTTTCTTGAAAAAATGAACCTGTCCTATATGATATATCCCATGAGGGTATCATAAAGGACTTATTAGTGTTTTTCTTGAAGAAACGAACCTTTCCTCTATGATACCCTTTAAGTATATGATTTATACCATATGGGCATCATAAAGGACTGAGTAGTGTTGGAATGAATCTGTCATCTATGATACCCTATCAGTATATGTTGTATATGAGGTTGGTATCATAGAGGGCTAAGTGTTATTCTTGAAGGAATGAGCTGTCAGTCCTCTATGATACCTGTCAGTATATGATATACTATGTGGGTATCATAGAGCGCTGAGTAGTATTTTTTGAAGAAATGAATCAATCTTCTATAATACCCTGTCAGTATATGATATATACCATGCGGGTACCATAGAGGATTGAGTTGTGTTTTGATTGAAGGGATGAATTAGTCCTCAATGATACTCTGTCAATATATGATATATACATAGATGATTGAGTGTTTTTATTGAAAGAATAAACCGTCAGTCCTGTATGATACCTTGTTAGTATATGAAATATACCATATGGGTATCATAGTATACTGCACCAGTATACTTCAACTGCTACCGATTTGATATATTATATGCTAAAATAAATTATTTTTTGAGATATGAAAAAAATAAAAAAAATAAAAAAATATATATATCACTTATCCTTTTTATTGATATAAAAAAGGATAAAAAATAAAAATAAAGGATCCAAAAGGTGTGTAGAAAGGAAATAAAGAAAAAAATAATTTTGAAAAAATGAAATTAGAAAAGGAGTAAAAGTAGTAAATGAAAATCACCAGAAATTAAAAAATAAGAATAAATAAAAATAGCAAAAAAAAAAAAAAAAGTGAATGAAATTAGATTATGGAGATCAAAAAGAAAAGAAATAAATGAAATTAAAAAGGAACAAAATATAAAGAAATAAAAAAAAATGAAAACAAAGAAGCTAGAGTTAAATATGGAATCAGATATGGTGAAAAAGAAAATAAATATAGTATGATTTGGGAAAAAAATAAATGAACAAAAAAGGAGAAAAAAGAGAGAGAAAAAAAACGAGAAAAAAAGAAGAAGATAAGAAGTAGAGAAATAAAAAAGAATAGAAAGAAAAAAGAGACAATTACCTACAAAAGCTATAATGGGTATTAAGAGTAAATAGTTTTGGGAGTATGAAAGTAAAGGAGGCATGGAAGGATAATTATTTTGTCTGTAGTGGACTTCGGTGTTCTTTCCCCAAAAATTACAGACCAGTCCATTTGAAGGGAAAACTGTATAATTGGCTATTTTTAGGGGTCATTTGCGCGATTGCCCTTCAAAGGCACTGGTCTTTAATTTTTGTCCCACAAATTGGTGGTTTTTAATTTTTGTCCTTCGCCTAATGCCCCGAGGTTTTGGGTTCAAACCTCAGCTCAATAAAAAATAAGCAAAATTAGGCCTGTTCGGGCAAAAGTTAAGCCTTAAGGCATAATTTTGCAAAATTTCAATTGAATAAAAAAAATAAAATTGCCTTAATGCAAACTACCTTAAGGTAGAGTTTCGCCATACCTGAAGTAGAGTTTTCCTGAAGGTAGCAAAATTCTACCTGATCAAGTACAGTTTGAGGCAAAATTAATCCGCGAATTCAAATTCTACTTTGCGATTTTTTTTTAATTTTTAACTAAGCGGGGTTTCGAACCCGGAACCAAGAAGTTTTTAGCGAAGGGCAAAAATTAAAGACCACCAATTTGAGGGGCAAAAATTAAAGACTGGGCCTTTGAAGGACATTCCGCACAAAAAAAATGTATTTTGAGATGTTAATTCTCTAACCCCCCAACCCCCACGCCACAAAAGGGCAATTCTCATGAATGTCCTTATTCTGGGGTGGTCTTTAATTTTTCCCCCTCAAATTTGAATCTTTAACTTTTTTCCTTCGCTAAAAAGCTCTTGGTTTCGAGTTCGAATCCTTGCTCAATAAAAAAATTAAAAAAAATAGCAAGGTAGAGCTGGAATTCGCAGGGCAGAATTTAAGGTAGAGTTTTGCAAAACTCTGCCTGCATCAAAATTCTGCCTGCAGGTAGAGTTTTGCTTTTGCATGCAAAATTCTGCCTTGCGAATCCAAACCTTTACCTTGCGAAATTCCTTCTTCTTTTTTACTAAGTTAAGGTTTGAACCCAGAACCTTGGAGTATTAGGCGAAGGCCAAAAATTAAAGACCACTAATTTGAGGGCCAAAAATTAAAGACCAATGCTTTTGAAGGACAATCCGAGTTAAAAAAAAAAAAAAAAACCTACAGTAGAAATCGGCCCAATGTGATTATGTGAAGCCCAATTGGCTTAAGCCCAAATCAGCACATTCCTCCCTTTTCAAGCCCCAGTGTTATCCAAATATAAACTTAGGGCCCGTTTGGCCATGAGAAATTTTTCATTTTTTTCCGGAAAATCTTTTCACTTTATTTGAAAAATAGTATTTGGCTATGAAAATTTCAAATAAGTTGTATTTGAAATTTAAAAAACATCAAAAATGTTATTTTCACTTTTTTTTATTTTCATTACATTCAAATATTATTTGCAAAAATTATAATCAAACACAACTCTATCTTTAACTCCAATTTCAAAATTCCAAATAAAATGAATAATTTTTTGTTTTCATGGCCAAACGCCTACTTATAGATTCACAATACACACACACACGCCTCCTCTCTCACAAATCCCGCGTATATTTCCTCTACACAATACAATAGTACAATACAATTCATCCCTCTTTTTGTTCCAAATAATATCCAACAAATTTCCCTTTCATCACTTCCAAAAAATACCAATGGATCCCCAATCCAATCCTGCCATTTCCTCTGAAACCCCAAATCAAAACCCATCACAAACCCTAAATCCATACAACCAGTATTATCAAAACCCTTCACAAACCCTAGATTCAAATCCCCAAGAACCCCCACAAGGTGTTCGACAAAATGCCGAGCAGAACAATTTCAACTCAAACAATCAAAACTTTCAAGAAAACCCTTCCCAACAAACCCTGGATCCACATACCCCACAAGGTGTTCGACAAAATGCCGAGCAGAACTCAAACAATCAAGAAAAAGACAATTCGGGTCAAAACAAAATGTTACAGAAGCCATTGTTACCCGAAAACGGGTTAACCAGTACTCAAAGTGGGCCCGAAAAGGACCACCAATCGGGTGGCGAAGAGGAAACTACCAGCCGCCGTCGTCGTAGAAGCAGGTGGGACCCACCTCCATCCGATACCAGCAACGAAAACGACGGGAGTGGGCCCGGAAGGAAGCGTAAATCGAGGTGGGCTGATGATGACCCCAAGCCCGTGATCCAATTGCCTGATTTCATGAAAGATTTCGCGGGAGGTATTGAATTCGATCCTGAAGTACAAGCACTTAATAGTAGATTACTTGAAATTAGTAGAAAATTGCAATCTGGTATGCCATTAGATGATAGACCTGAAGGCGCTCGATCGCCTTCACCCGAACCTATATATGATAATATGGGGGTTAGGATAAATACTAGAGAGTATCGTGCTCGAGAGAAATTGAATAGAGAGAGACAAGAGATTATATCGCAAATAATAAAGAAAAATCCGGCCTTTAAGCCACCAGCGGATTATAGACCACCTAAGCTTCATAAAAAGCTTTATATCCCGATGAAAGAGTACCCGGGTTATAATTTTATAGGACTTATAATTGGGCCGAGAGGGAATACTCAGAAGAGGATGGAGAAGGAGACGGGTGCTAAGATTGTGATTCGAGGTAAAGGGTCGGTTAAAGAAGGGAGGTTACAGCAAAAAGGGAATTTGAAACATGATCCGGCTGAGAATGAGGATTTGCACGTGTTGGTGGAGGCGGATACTCAGGAGTCGCTTGAGGCCGCTGCAGCTATGTTAGAGAAGCTTTTGCAGCCTGTCGATGAAGTGCTTAACGAGCATAAGAGGCAACAGCTTAGGGAACTCGCGGCGTTGAATGGAACGATTAGAGATGAGGAGTTTTGTAGGCTATGTGGTGAACCGGGTCATAGGCAGTATGCTTGTCCTTCTCGTACTACCACATTTAAAAGTGATGTGCTTTGCAAAATTTGTGGTGATGGGGGACATCCTACTATAGATTGTCCAGTGAAAAATACTACTGGAAAGAAAATGGATGATGAGTATCAGAATTTCTTGGCTGAATTGGGAGGGACGGTTCCTGAATCATCGATTAAGGCGAACTCGGCAACTCTAGCTCTTGGTCCTGGAAGCAGCACGGGCAGTAATCCTCCTTGGGCCAGCGGTAATAATGCTAGTGGTGGTGGTGGTACTAGTGCGCACCCTGGATTAGGGTCAAATGTAATGAAGCCAAAAGAATTTGACGAGACAAACTTGTATATTGGTTACCTTCCCCCTACTCTGGATGATGATGGTTTGATTAACTTGTTCTCTCCCTTTGGTACCATCGTGATGGCTAAAGTTATAAAGGATCGTCTCAGTGGTCTGAGTAAAGGTTACGGTTTTGTTAAGTATGCAGATGTTCAACAAGCTAATAGTGCTATTACTGGCATGAATGGTCATTCTCTTGAAGGGAGAACTATTGCTGTGAGAGTTGCTGGTAAACCCCCTCAACCTACTGTGCCTCCGGGCCCACCTGCTCCTTCAATGCCTACATATCCGGTTCCGAATCAAGCTCCCGGAGTCTATCCATCTCAGCAGTATGCAACAGGTGGTCCTATTGGCGCTCCTCCTCCTCCTGGTGGCTATGGTGGGACCCCAGTTCCATGGGGACCACCTGTACCTCCACCATATGGCGCTTACCCGCCACCTGGCTCAACCATGTATCCTCCTCCTCCTCCGGGTCAATTTGCTCCTCCATATGGTGCACAGTATCCTCCTCCACCAATGCCACCACCATCTTCTGGTGTCCCGAGTCAGACCGTTTCTTCTGGTGAAAACCAACAAAATTACACATCTTCTGGTGAGACACAACAAAGTTATCCTCCCGGAGTGCAATCTCATAATGGTGCACCCACTTATACCTATGGCCAACATGCATACCCTCCATCTTCATACAGCTATCCTTCTTATTATGGCATGGCACCACCTCCGCCTCCTCCTCCAACTGGATCACAGTCCAATGTGGACCATTCACAGAGTATGAGCAATGTGCCGTGGGCCACAAATCCACCAGAACCTGCAGCTGCTGCACCTCCACCTCCACCTCCACCATCTGCAGAGAAGCCTCCATATGGTACAGATGCTGAATATGAGAAGTTCATGTCGGAGATGAAATGATGATGCAGTTAACTCTGTACACTTGCAGTACAAGGTATGGAAATGTTACATTTACAGTTTTTTGTTTTGTGTACAGCTTGGTTTTCACTTTTCACGCTTTATATATACACTATACTCACACAATCAACTTGCTTAGCGGCCTATTGTGTCTGGGGCTTAAGGAGAATCATTTCTTATTATCACATACTGGCTTTCCTAACCTTCAGCATCTTTTATGAATTGTTTTCTTAAATCTTCCTGCACTTCCACTTAGTTCCCCAGGAAAGAAAAAATAATTGGCGAAGAAAAATTAGATAATAGGAAACCTACTTCTTGTTGATTAGCCATGTTCATTTCCTTTTTGAATTGTTGTAAGTGATGCAGAGGAGCATATTCTTGGACAAGTATCTATTTCTAGAGTTTGGTCCTTCTGTTCCTTATTTGGAATTTAACTTCTTTTGAGATTTCTTCTTTTTTCTTTTTCCGCTGGTTTGAAAAATCTTTATTTTAATTTAGTTTAATGCATTAAAGAAGTGAGCTCGTCGTTTGATTTTTTTATCTTAACATTTCTCCTTTGTTGATGTTGCCATATTTTGACAGGCTGATTTGTTGGAGCACTTCACGTGATTTCTTACCTCTTGCCATGTCTTACTTGTTGGAAGTTTCGGACTTACCTCTTTAACCTTGCTGTGTACTATTATGACATTTGCAGAGAGATGAGGAGTTCGGTTCATTCCTCTTGTGTTGGAGCAGCTTATTAAGTGCCTTGTGGATTTTAATAATGCTGGACATAGGCCTTTTGTCAATCTTGTTTAATTATTTTGTTGGGATTTGTTAATGACTGATCACTGACAGTTTTTGTTGTGTTTTTTCTCGACTGACATTCACTGCTTATCCATTTTGGTTTTCTCTGCTAACGGGTTTTCTTTACTAATTTAACTATGAGTGAAATGTTCAGACAGCAGCCTGATGCTTGCCTTTGCTATTTCTCTCCAGAAGATGATGCATCTTCAAGATGTGAAGGTCCTCAGGGTATGTGACTTGATAGTATGACTATTACGTTCACATGTCTTCGGATTAATTATTTGTTATTTCATTCTGATACATTTTCCAGATATCTTGTGACAGGAAAAGATGCTTGTAGTGCAATGGGCATAACTGTTCTGGGCTGAGTTTTAGAAATTTGCTTATCCTCATATATAGCTGTGTTAAATAAATGAAACCTTGTTGACTTACTTGGTTATTCATTAAGAACTAGATTACGGCTCCAATAGAGATTATATAGCTCATTAGATGGATGAGAAGCCTAGGGAGCGAGTGGGCTATATAATAAGTTGTTTCCTGTTTGAGTTGCTTCCCCCCCAGCCGTAGTGGGCGGAAGGAGTGAGGGATCATCATTTGATTTAGATATTTGTTGAGCTCGAAAAGCATATAGTTGTAGCAAGCGTGCTGTCCGTATCCTCATAGACTTCACAACCACTAACTTAGAATTTTGGATTGTTGATACCTTGAGATGGATTTGTGGTTGTGAAGTCTATGAGTATATGGACAGTGTGGGAGGAGAGTTTATGCCATACTGCAAAGGAGAAAGGTTATCATCCTTTGTTCTTGTATGTTACTACAATGTTTCACTCTTTTCTTTTTAGTCTTTAAAATAAGAAAGACCGGCACTTTTTTATATCTAGATAACTTAAACCCTGTATTTTACCTTTAATGGCGTGATTTATAGCCACACATTTCATGACATGTTTAAGATCGTAAGCTTCAACAGTCCCATCTTCTTCATTATTATTATTATTATTTGAAACTTCAAATCTTGTCTAACGCCATTACTTAAATTCAAATGGAGAGGGATATGTATAGGGGTTTTCTCGTGAAGGTGTTGTACACATCTTAATACCTTTAGTAAAAGTTTTTATGTTTCATTCCAATCGTTTGATTGTAGATTTTGTGTATATGTATGCTTGTTTGTAGGTACGTCTTCCATCTAAAAAAGACTAGTGCTCATTATGGGCATTTGAGAGTTGGCCATTTTCTCTGTCTACAATTCTTTTTAAGTGTGCTTTTATCTTGTGAAAAGCTAAAATGTGTGTTTCTATCTTGCCTTGCTTGTTTCACAAATCACAACCATCAGCTCTACCTGAAGATCCGTCAAAGCTGAAGCTGGCCAAGGACGAATTACACTTCGATGAGTTGGATAAAGTTTAGTTGGTAAGAAACGGGTCTTAATTGTGAGTAAAACATATTTACACCTAACTAAACATAAGTTTTTACACTAATATGGCATCAGATTTATGTTGCTGTAATGCGGGTGGATGGGCATTTGACATAGGTGCGAATCTAGAATTTTGGTTTGCCATTAAATCCTTGGATTCAAGATATGGACAAGAGCATGGGCATGGGTAATAAAGACCATAATGGTGCTTGGTATGAAGGAATAAGCTTTCTTGGAAGTAGAAAACATCGTTCCAAAGTAGTTAAATAATTGGAAGGAGACGATTAGGATGGAATGTCAAGTATGAAATTTGTTTTCTCCATCCTCATTTGAAATAACATTTTTTTCATTTTTAATAAACCTTTTTCATATAGATGCTATCTAAGAATTTTGAACCAAACATAAGAAAATTTAAGAATAATAACAAAAAGTGTTCTCCGTCATACCAAATACGTATATTTATTTAGTACTATGTCTGAGTATGCATAACAACAATTAATTGAAGTTAGTGCCGATATTAAATCAGATACCCAATCAATATGTCTTGAACATAAGTGTAGCCAAAGCGCTCATGTTAGGTGGACTAAAAGCTCAATGTGGATTTATCATTTGAGCTGAAATCATGTTAGATTGATGCGACTTCAGTAAATATTTTGAAAAATTTGAGCAACATTGTAAGTTTGATATAATGGATTCAGGTTTCAAGAGTAAAAATAAGATCTCAAGTCTAATCACTTCTTTTGATCGTTCTGCGTTGTTGAATATGATTCTTCGTTTTTACAAAAAATTTACAAAATTAGGAGTAAATTTGTGACACATTCAATAACAAAATTCCTTTGTAGCCAATCATTTAGCTAAATCTTTTATTTACTTTGATCCTACCCAATCAAATTATTTAAAAATCTATTTCCTCCGTCTCAATTTAATTGTTTTAGTTTGATTAGGCATGAAGTTTAAGAAATAAAGAGACTTTTGAATCTTTTGGCCATAAATTAAAGATGCGTATAATGTATTAAAATGTCATTTGAATCTTATGATTATAAATTTGTCATGTAGGATGTTTGAATTGTAATTTACTAAATATAGAAAGAGAGATCCTTTTTAGGACAGACCAAAAAGAAAAGTAAGACACTTAAATTGGGATGGATGGAGTACATTATAAGTAACAATCATTAGATGAAAATTCAATTGAATAACTAATAACTCAACTCTATGGTATCGAATAGTTAAATCGAAAAAGAAAAAAATTAACTGTCATGGCCGTGGGTTCTTATTTCTTGAAGTGACAAAATGAAATAATATTATTACGCTCTTTTAAAAGGAGAAACAGCTTTTTGTACCCCTACGTACTGTAACAAAGGAGAACTCGAACTTAGCAGAATTATAGAGCTATTATTTTTTAGCACAAACTTGTAAACTCAAAGTATTTACGTTGGAAGATCAAGATATTTTTGGTATGTCGGAATCCATTTTCATGATTAAAAGAAAAATGGTGTGTGATTGGTGAAGGAAAAATCTCTTAATAATATTAGCAAATCAAGAGTGTATTTGATTGAAAAAAATTTAATACTAAAGATTAAGAATATCTAATTGCTAGTAAAACAAGTAATATAAAAGTTAAAAAAGATTAACAAAATAACTTCTGTTCATCAGTAAAGTCATTCTTCTTGTAACTTTTTGAATTTATTTTTTAAAAATGACTATTATCATACCAAACCCATCAGTAGAAATAGAATAACAAAACAATAGATCCATGATATTTATAGGCTGTTATAAATTTGTATTCGAAAAATAATTTGAAACAGAATCTGGAAATAATGAAAAATAAATCCAAGCGCACCAAACACACAAAGTGTTCTTGAGGAAATTATTCTCCTCAATGTACCCGAGATTATGGAATACATCCTCCCGATAGAATGAACTAAACTCACAAGTATAGCGATATAGCAAACCCTGATGAACAACGAACTCAACAGACGATAGAAATCAAACACATAAAATAGTTAAAGTGCAAAAATCAGAATTTTCGTTAAGAAAACTGATGGACTAGCCAGATTTTTATAGCAATCGGATTGAGTTGAGCAAAAAGGTGCACCTCAAAAGTTGCATTTGGAAACTCATTAACAGTTAAATAATTAAAAAAAAAAAATTGGTCCAAAAAGCTTATCAATCAAATCATTTGATCGATGTCGAAGCCGAGCAATAATGACGGTGCGAGGTGAGACTCTCTTCTCAACTCTTTATGAGCCAGAACATGTGCTTCTATCTATAAGCACAAAAGTCTATCCCTTAACCATAGTTTATTACTCCTTCCGTCCCAAAATAAGTGTCGTTTTAGCAAAAACAAAATTGTCCCAAAATAACCGTCGCTTTAGGAATTCAAGACAAAAGTTAAAAATTATTTCCAATTATATATTTATATTAAAGAACTGCTTCTTCTTAATAGTGCTCAATTATCAAGAAATATTTAATAAATGGGAGTAATTTTAGTAAACTAGACATTGTATTCATTGATATCTTAATGAACGTAAAATGATCTAAAGAGATGCTTAGCTTGGGACCGAGGGAGTAATATATATTTTCATATTCATTTTATGAATTAATTATGATAAATCAGTGCGGAAGCTCGTATACATAATATATCATCCAATTACAGTACAAAAGTCTCCTTTAGTTCTTATGGTAGAGTCGTTCTTTTCTACTTGCACGTCTAGGGTTCGAATCTCATCACAGTTTTTCCCTTTTTTCTTCTTCACAATAGTCATCTTCATCACAGTTTTTGCAGAATTTTCTTCAATTTCACTTTAGATCCTTCAATTCTCATCCAAATTTACCTTAAACTCCTTCAAATCTTACATATTATCACATGGATCCAGATTTGCCCCTTTCTTCTTCTAGCACCAGAAAGGTATCTAATTATAGCTTACTTCCTTATTTCCAGTAAAACTATTTAGTTATCGCGTAGTTTCGTATTCTTCAATGTATATTATTACCCGTTGCTTTATTTGTCTTATAGGTTGCTATTTTATTGTTATTGTCCCATTATTCTCTAAATATTAATTTTTAATTCCTTTTTTACAGGTTAAATTTGCTCCAAAAGGACCTCCTCGTCGAAAGAAGCAGATTTCCGTACAACCTAAAAAGTAATTCCTTTTTTTTTTGTGCATGTTTTTTAATACTGATTTTATTTTATTTATTTATTTATTTTTGTTTTGTTTTTGCAGTGAAGCAGATGGAAATGAGGATAGAGATGGTAATGAAGCTGCTGAGGCTATTCTGAAAAAAGTCAACGTAATTTTACTCTCCATTTTGACTTTTTTTTTAAAAAAAAAAAATATAGCCCGATGGGGGTTGTTTTTATTAAAATGCAAAAAAGAAGAGGTCCAAAAAGACAGAAAACAAAGGGCAGAGGTCTAAAATGCAAAAAAGAATTACATATGTAGTTGTTATTGTAGTGTTTGTTTATAGTTTTAGCACAATAATCAAGAGATTATAGTTTTATATTTTAGTGTCGGTGAATGCAAATTATGGGTTTTTTATGGTACGTTAAAAAAGTATTATTATTAGTTGTGTATTTATTTTATTAGCTTTATTGTTTGTTTTGTTAGCTTCACTTTGTAGTTGTTATTGCTCCTATGTGTTTATAGTTTTAGCACAATATAATTAAGAAATCAAAGAAAGTATAGTGTCACTGAATACAATTTATAATATATATAAGTATATTAAATATTGTGTGTTTATTTTATTAGCTTCACGTTGTAGTCAGGCAAAGCCATGTCAGATTTGACATTTTGGTTGGTTTTGCTTTCTGAATTTCAACAATTCCTTTTTTTTTTTTTTTTTTTTTTTTTTTGATTTTGTTATTTCATTTATTTGTTTCAAAATTAACTATTCCAAGTTTTTCTTGTAGTAGTATTATTTGCCTCCCTAGTCTTAGTCCCCCCCTTTCCGTGCCCAAAAATCTATTAAAACTATGTCTGAATCTTGAATTTATTGGAGTTGGCTATATCAATCCTCATGTATCTATTTCGCTCTATTGGGACCCAAACTCTTCCTACCTAAGTCTTTTGCACCTAAGTTTTTTGTATAGCCGGTCTTAAGCCCAAATAAAGGAAAATGGTTGTAGTAGGATGATGGTGTTATAAATTTGTAGTGTCTCTTTAGGGGGCATAAAATTATTAAAATAGTTGTTTCCAAAAATAATCGAGAAAATAAAGGCGGTTTTAAAATTCTTTTGGGCGGGTGTGGCCCTGTGAATATGGTAAGGGGAAGAAGAAGAAGAAGCGGGAAAGGCTATAATGTGGATTCAAATCTAAATGAATGATGTCTAGAATAGAGCTGCAATCAATAAGTTGACATCACCTCGAAAAAAATGATATAATATGAAATAACCTAAGACAACATGGGTGATTAAAATGAAATTATTACTGCATTTGATGTGGCTTGAATTATTTGATTGAGGTGGATGTGTTTCTTAGTAACTGTGTCCATCCCATGCAAAAGCGTCTTTATGGATGAGAAAAGGTGAGTAGCAGAAAACCGGATATAGACTGATATTTTGGATCATTTTAGTAGTATTTCTATTACAAGTTTGCAACTCTAGTCTCCGAGTAAGTCTTTTTGCGATAACTATTCTTCTTTCGCCTGATCAGGAGCGCTTGACTAGACAGAAACCCAAAACAGAGAAAAAAGGTAAGCCTTCTCTTCTCCTGAAATCATTAATCGATGCTTCGGTTTAGTATCATTCATCAAGTTTTTATGCATATAGCATAATGCTGCATATAAAAAATGAGATACATTGTGATCAATATGTAGAGTATGCAAGTCTGTTTCTTGGAAAGGGATAGAAAGAAGGGGAATATCAGTGATTTCTACTGAATACTGATCAAAATTATTTTAGACCGACAGCAGTATTGTCAACTGAAGCTAACACATTCGTACTCTTAGAAATACAACGATTTCTTGATTAGTAGTTCTGCAATGTTGAAAGACTTGGATAACTTATAGACACTTTTTGGGTGCCTGTAAGCATATTCTCTGCGGGCTCTTTTTCTCTGAATTGTTGAATTGAGAGCCACATTCTCTACAGGCTCTTTTTCCATCCGATGTGGTTTCCCGTGTCCTTACTTTTACCCTTGGATAAGGGTTGGGAAGGGGTGTTTGGTAGAATGATTCATAGAATTTCATGACATCTATAGAGCATGTGATCAAAGTGCATGCTTGTACCTAAAAAGAGGGAAGATTGAAACGGGAAAATTAAAGTGAAAATTACCTCCTCCTTGGATAGACATACGGACCTTGACAGTTTATTTATCATATTAGTTATTGGCAGTTTTGTCATTCCTTATCGTTCATTGTCGTCAATGATTATTGTTCTCTTTTATGCAAATGCATATTCAAATGAATGCAGCAGTTGAGGTTGCATTTGCTCATGGAGTAGCATCACCAACTTCCATAAGGACTTTTGGAAAGCCTAGGGAACTCTCTGTCAATTGGGATAGTACTGTGAAAGACCATGAATCTTCTGATAGGATGGACATTGATTGTTTACCTTCTTTACCTTCAAGTACTGGATCAGATCTTGCTGGAATTTCAGCCAATAATTCAGATTCTTTACTTAGAAGGAGGAAGAAAGAGTACAAAGAACCTTGGGTAATGGATTTTCCTGCCATCAGTTCTCTTTATGCACGGCAGCTCCCAAGCCAACATCCATGAATTGACCTTTTTCTTCTTGATGCTTTGGCAGGATTACCATCATAGCAACTATCCTATAACTCTTCCTCTCAGAAGACCTTATGCTGGAGACCCAGGTATATCTAAATGAACAGGATTATCTTTTACGCAAAATAATCTACTCCTTTGCTCCTAATTGATAGTTTACTTTCCCTTTGTGTCGCCGTAAAAAGTATTTCCATGGCTCTATATTCGAAACTTGTCCATATAATTTCTTTTTCATACTGCCAAGTAGAGACTACCCCTTTTGTCCTTTTACCATAAAAGTGTGGATTCATCATAAGGCTAATTGTATCTCCACTTTGAGTACTATGAAACTTCAGTTTTAACCTAAATATTGATGCCTGGTGTATGCACTTAATATGGCCACGTAGTCAGAATTATCTATCAGAATTATCTGTCATCTTTCTCTATGATTTCTGACTCTTTTGCTGCAGATGGAAGAGTATAGTTTGGTTCCTCGTGTCAGTGGGGTTGCTTGGGGGCATGAGATTTGTTTTGAATCACATCTTTTTCTTAGTGCTGGATGATGACAAACAAAAGAAATTTAATTGTGGTTCAACGTGTACAAACCGTTGCCTATAGTGCAATTGATGTAATCTTCAAGGAGATGCTATCACTCGGGTGCTTGCTTCTCTTCTTTCATTCCATGATTTCGTCTAATAAAACTTGGTACTCTTCTTTGTGGCTTGTAGAAATTCTAGATGAAGCTGAATTTGGAAAGGCTGCAGGAAATGCAGAGTATGACGAAAATAATACTAAACCTGCTTCAGAGCTTGGTTTACTGGTTGGTATCTGCTCTAAACAGTAAATTCTGAATACAAAAACATATTCATAGGAAAAATAAAAAGTTCTTCACATGGATTACTAATATGGATATTTGGTTAACAGGAAAAAAAGGATGATGTACAGATTCTTTTTCTTAAGCTTCCAGCAAATTTACCCTTAGGCAAGCGACAAGCCAGCACCGAAGGTAGAGATACTGCTGGCTCCTTGACATTGCCAGAGGCAAAGTTGTCATCACCTACGCTTAAGGGAAAAGAAGTAGCTGGTAGTGCTCCCAGGCTTCTTGCCAGTGCAAAGGGAAAAGAGATAGTTGATAGCTCTACAATTTCCAGAAGGCATAATACTACAAAGAACGCATGCGGTTTGCAAGAGTTGCCTGCGGGAAACATGGGGAAAATGCTGGTTTACAAGAGTGGGAAAATTAAATTGAAGCTTGGAGATATCCTGTACGATGTGAGTCGCATATTTCCCTTGCTTTTGACAATCTAATTTTTTTTTTCAGTTTGATGATAACTCTTCTTCCCAGTTAAAAGAAATTACACTTGCGAAAGATGGTTAAATTATTAGAACTTCCAGAGTGTTTATTTTAGCACTGGAACTGTCCATGAAGGTGCCGAGCTTTAGCATTTTGTTACGCCGAAAGGAACCAAGTTATTTAGCAGAACAAGTGTCATATCTTTTTCCCATTTGTTATCTTCCTTACTTCCGTTGAGACTTTTGGTTAAAACAATTCTTAAGCTTCCCCTTATTTTTATAGTGTCAGCCTTTTGCTCGATAATGATTGGTACTTTGGTTTTAAATCCTCTTTCATTGCCTTGAGTTTGAAGTTAGTAAGTAGCAAAGTGATCTCTGCAGCTTTTTCACAAATATATTCCTCGACATAACGTTTCTATATTGTTCAAATTATTACCCTTTGGCCTTCAGAGCAATTTTTTGGGTCTCCAGCATATACTAACGCAGGTACAGTAGCTTGCAATGTGCCTGTCAATACAAAACTCCCCTAACAGCAAGAAATTACTTGCAGGTTTCTCCTGGTGTAGATTGCGCTTTTTCTCAAGATGTTGTTGCAATTAATACTGCTGAGAAGCAGTGCTGCCAGCTTGGAGAACTTGGCAAGCGGGCTGTTGTCACTCCTGATGTAGATTTCCTCTTGGACAATATGATATAGTTTAACTAAGACTACTTAAGTTTGTCAATTTGGAGTAAGGCTTTTTCTTGTTAGGGCTATGTTTGCTAGGTAAACATTTACTTCAATTTCTAAATTTAGTGGATCTTCTGACTTCATGTATAGAGGGTATCTTGTTAGGCCTATGTTTGCTAGGTAAGCATTTACTTCGATTTCTAAATTCGGTGGATCTTCTGACTTCATGTATAGAGGATAGCTTGTGCATACTGAAAAACTTTGCAGTGTTATTGGCTCAAAAGATTTCCTTTAGTCTAGCACCCAAAGGTGTAGCCTAGCGGTCAATGAAGTGAATGAGTCGGGATGCGTGCAAGCTGATTCAGACACTACAGTTATTAAAAAAAAAAAAAGATTTCGAAGTGTATATGGAAAAATTGTGTGAGAGATTTGCTTGTCAACAGCTCAAAACTATCAATAACCTAAAAAGATCCTTGAAGTGCTGTTGTAAAATACTAGCTCTGATGCTTATTCTTCCTTTGTGTTTGTTCGTGTCATGATATGCAGATATAAATATTGGAGAAATTGCTTCTCATTGTGGTGCGTAGGAAAACAAATGAGTACTCCTCTTCGGGTACGATTATAAGGAGACCATTTCACATCAAGCATCACAATAATCAGCTATAGGCCGTTGTCCAGCTTTTTTACAACTAAATTGTAGTATTTGAATCATAATTAATAGTTTAGGAGACTTACGGATTTCTTCATAAAGGAAGCACATCTGCAGCAAACATGAATTGTGTCACCAGTCCTTGAGAATTGAACTCCCTTTGTCCACATTCTGGATATTCTTTAGTTTTTCTCTAAACCCGAGCCGTCAACTAATGTGAAAATCATCTTGTTTGCTATTCCCTAATGTGTATTTATACATTTTAGGTAGGGTTTAGGATAACGACAAACTAATAGGTTTACGGGCTAATTAGCACCCCTTATGAGTGGATCCGACCCAATAGCTATTTAATATTTTGAACATAAATAATGAGAGGAAGACCTAAAGAGACATGATAAAAACCAAAGAGAACAGAACAGAAAAACATCCTTTTGCGCACAACCCCCGAAAAAAAGAAAATAAAAAAAAAGGAAAGAAGAGGGAGGAGGAAGAAGAATATATTCTCAAGTACTTGAATCCCCAACAAATAATTTATTCTCTGTAATCGAAGCAGCTAGTCTACAATTTCCTCACTACAGAAGCAACAAATGATAACAATTCACTTTTAAATCGTGCACAAGCAATTAAGATCTTGTAAATATCCCGGAAGACAAATGTCAGCTACATCAAGTACGAAACTTCAACATAAACAAAACTTTTATGTGTCGTTTGGTATGCTACACAAGCATAAATAGTTTTGGGGTAAAAATTTAGTATCGTAATGTTTCTTTTTCTTATTTGATACTAATCTTGGAATAAGTTATATCAGGATTAGAAATAGTATCAGGATAAGTTATCCCTTCGAGATGGTGGAATAATTATATCAGGATTAGTTATCACTGGATAAAACAATGAAAATGATAAAAATATCCCTGAGGTTCGTCAAATCCTTTTACTACTCCCTCGGTCTCAATTTACGTGACACTATTTGACTAGACTCGAAGTTTAAGCAAGAAATGAATAATTCTGAAATTTATGGTTTAAAACAAGTCTTAGATATATGTGGAGGTAATAACACCAACTATGTGTGATGATCTCTCAAAGTCACGTTTCTTTGTTTTGTAACAACAAGGTCACCCAACTTTCCTTATATCACATCAAAAGTCACCCAATAAATATTTGGCGAATAAAATATGACATGACATTTAATTTAGTCCACATGGACTTTTTTTTTTTCTCAGTCCACATGGCAAAAAGAGCCGACCCGACCCGACATAAATCGGGCAATTCTCAGAATTGCCCTTCTTTTGGGTGGTCTTTAAATTTTGCCCCTCAAATTGTTGGTCTTTAAGTTTTGCTTTTCGCCTAAAACTTTTGTGTTCCGAGTTCGAACCCCCTACTTAGTCAAAAAATTTAAAAAAAATCGCAAAGCAGAGTTTGAATTTCGCTCCGCCCTCTCTGGTAGACTTTGCCTTGAGATACATAATGAACCACGGGAAACAACCATCCAAACAGATACATAACTAAAAGTATGCCCCATAAGACGGAACTTTTCCTTAAGGTATAACTAAAAGTTTGTCTTATAAGGCAAAGTCTATGCCTTAAGGAAAAGTTCCGCCTTATGGTGCATACTTTTGGTTATGCCTTAACTAAACGTCTGTCCTATTAGGCATAACTAAACTATGCCTTAAGAAAAAGTTCTGCCTTATGGGCAGACTTTTAGTTATGCCGGATCCGGTATAACTTTAGTTTTTCCTTAAGGAGTGTATGCCGGATCCGACATACGCGCCCCCAGTCTTGCCTTGCGAATTTTTTTTAAATTTTTTTTTATGCCTAAGCGGGGGTTCGAACCCAGAACCTCAGGTATTCGCCCACCTTTTCAAGCCAAAAAGAAACTTAAAGACCACAAAAATGGGAGGTAAAATTTAAAGACCACCCCAAAAGAAGGGGAATCCGTGCAAAAAAATGACATAAACCCAAATTAACCCTTATTAACCTTATTCTCTCTTAATTGAAATAGAGTTTCTCTCTCTCTGAAAAAAAATTGGCCCATCATTTTATTAAAATCGTGTCGTCTTCTTTTTCCTTCTTTAACACTTCTTAGACTTCTTGTACATAGTCCTTCATGACTCTTTTCTTAAAAAGTCTGCCGCTTTTTGAAACATACACATAACATCAGAAAATGCAGTTTGTTTATTCACACTCTCTGCGACTTCAACTTGTTCGTTATTGACACCCTCAAAACCTTCTGTAAAGTCAACTTGCTCCTTAGTCATGCCAAATAAGAGAGGAAAAAGAAGACGACACAATTTTAATAAACGATGAGCCAATTTTTTTTTTTTTTTTTGAGAGAAAAACTCTATTTTAATAAGAGAGAATAGGGTTAATTTGGGTTTGGGTCGAGTCGGATCTTTTTGCCACATGGACTGAGAAAAAAAAAAGTTCATTTGGACTAAATTAAATGTCATGTCATATTTTATTTGCCAAATATTTATTGAGTGACTTTTGATATAATATAGAGAAAGTTGGGTGACCTTGTTACAAAATAAAGAAACATGACCTTAAGAGATCATTGCCCATAGTTGGGTGACCTTGTTGTTACAAAACAAAGAAACATAACCTTGAGAGATCATTACTCATAGTTGGGTGGTCTTCTGTGTTACTACCTCTATATTTGTGTGGAGAGTATTTTTGTAAAAAACAACTTCTTAGAAATTATGCAATGCATGTTATTTTTAATATAACAAACCAAACGCTCAATAATAACTAATTTTTACCCCATTAACAAATCTCACCATAATTAATCCCGAGGTTACTTGTCTTGACCAAACCACCCTTATATATCTAGTTATCCACTGTCCTATTGATGGTTCTTAAAACTTGTATGCACGGGTAATGACTTTCTACATTCGCCGGGATCTCTTTTTATCCTAATTCAAATTAAATGAGACCATATTTTTATTGCAATGTGCCTGTTTATTCCTTTTTGCCTAAGCTTTTTAGGATTGTTAAAACAATATAGATTCAAGGTGTGTTTGGTATGTAGGAACTTGAATTTTTCCAACCAAAGATTTTTTTTTAAAAATATTTTCTTTAAGAAAAGGAGTTTTTTTAAAATAAGGAGAACGACTTATGGTAGAAGTTGAGAAAACAGGTTTTATAAGTGACATTTCATATTGGATAAAGTTGCGATTGACAGCTTGATTCAAAGGACTCTAAAAACCATACTTTTCGTATGTCCCAATTATATGGCACCCTTTTCATTTTAGTCTGTGCAAAAAGAATGTCACCCTTCTATATTTAGAAATAATTTAACTTTATCAGATGATTTATAGTTTCACAAGTATCTAAGGCATGTTTTGAACTACAAATTTCAAATGTCTTCCTTTTTTCTTAAACGTGCTGCCTAATCAAATGGTGCCACATAAATTGTTGGGGGGAGGGGGAGTATTATTGTATATTACTACTAACTTTAGGTCACTGTGGAAACTCATAAACTTCAAATCTTGAATCAGCTTCTAATTGGATCCCCTTTGTTAGAAAATTGCAAAAAGGGTAAAAACAATTTTTACAACTATTGGCTCCCCTTGATAAAGGTTCCTACCTTAAGTATGACATTTATGCGATTTTTATTTTATTTTCCTTACTCAAATTTCTGGCTCGGCTATTGGTTGTAAGCTAAATCGGGTAGCTTTATTAAGGAAGACGACTTCACCGCTTGCGAGGATTATACGTATTGCATTTGATATAGTTTGTTGTTTTGGGAGAAATAGCTTTGGAATCCAGAGCACAAGTACTATACTAGTAGGAGCGCATGGATGAAGAAATTACTAGTTAGTTCATCCAAATGCCATTTGTATGTTCATCTTCATCAACCTAACCAAAAGAAAGTTGCATTGGGCTTGGGCGCTTGGCCAGGCTCGATCTTTCCTAATTGGAATATTTATTAATTTACAAAATATATTGAATAAAAACATACTTGCACATATAGTTTTACAAAACTTGATCTAAGTAAGGAATTAAGCGTGATTGGGAAGAATCTTATATGTCAAATCGGTTGATTAAACTGTATTAAAGCATGCCTCTCAAACTATACTATATTAATCTTACTAAGTACCACTTTTTAATGTTATATGACAATTAAAAGTTAAAATCACTAACTTATCCTTCTAAACAGGATTCCTCTTAATTAGGAATGAGTCTTATTGTTAGTGATTATTTACAATTCTCTCGAAAAGTCTTAATTTAATTAAAGTATTTACGCTATCATTTATATTTCTCTCAATTAAGACATATCTCTCAATTGCAATCATTCTTTCAGTATAGTCTAGTTGTGTGCACATATCCATCCGCCTATTGACAAGTGAACAAAACAGTGCACTTACTAAGCTAAATTTCTCAAGATTGGGCTCGCCCAATATGAAATTAAGAATTCAGCTCCCGGAGAACTTTTGCTCATTATCTTCTTTGCCTTTATAGTACCCATCTCTCCACCCAAAACCGACATGCTCGCGAAGTCACAATTGATGATTGCCAGAAAATAGCATACGCTCACGATTCACGAGCACCGTCGATTGAGGTTTGAAATACTGAAGTAATATTTGATGTCCAAATGTAAGCATTAGTTTACAACACCGGTTCAACTAAACCCGGTTCAACAAAACATTATATAAACTACAACGACCCATTAAAAAACCCACTTGCACTTCATAGTTAAAGCAATGTCAAAATCAAGTGAAAATGAAGAACGTACAGTGAATCCGAATCTATATCACACATTCAAGTACTTGTTTGATAAGTTATTTTAATTCTCTCAATTTCATTTTATTAATTAATTTCATTTGATTAATTTTTATTTTCGCATAGTTTTGTTTAGTAATGTGTATGTTTATAATTGTACCTACTCAAAGTTTATCAAGTGGAATTCCATTCATATTAACTCTTGGATCGTTAGACACTTAACTGAAGAAGATTATGCAGTAATTCTCTATTTTAATCCTTGTACTATATGATAGTAACCGTTTTTTTAAAAATAATTTCAGTAATTATCATGTTTCTATATAGTATGTGATCCAATTAGAAGGTGTTTCACAAATTTAATAAACAAATTAGTGGGATTTTTGAAATTGGAGTTGAAAATAGAGTTGTGTTTTGCCTACGTACCAAACACAAAAACATAAATAAGAAATCCACTTATTTTCTGAAAATATTTTCTAAGATAACATTTTCCTTCATACCGAACAAACTTTTATAAACTCATATCATCGTTATACAAACAATACAAAAGTAAACAAATAAATTTAAAAATAAAACAGTTATAACAACAACAACAGTTCTCTACAGATCTAGAACCTATCAGTGAATGATTTACAACACACCTAAACTAAGGGGACTAGGGTGCTAATTACCAAACCTAAAGGGGCCTAAACAGAAGTCCTCCAAAGAAACTCGAAAATCGGTTCAACTCCACACTATATAAACTATAATAAACTGCCATAAACAACCCAATTGCAATTCATGTTCTATTGTTAAAGCAATGTCAAAATCAAGTCAAAATGAAGAACGTACAGTCAATTTATCTCACACATTCAAGTACTTGTTAGGTCAGTTATTTTTCCTCAATCACAATTTCATTTAATCGCAATTTCATTTAATCAATTTCATATATTTATTCGCAAAATTTGTTCAGGAATAACGTGTGTGTTTATATTTGTAGCTACTCAATTTTTATCAAGGGGAATACCATTCATATTTAACTCTTGGATTGTGAGACACCTAACTGAAGAAGATTATGCGGTAATTTTCTATTTTTAATCCTTGTACGATATGATAACCGTTTTTAAAAATAATTTTCATTAATTATCATGTTTCTATATAATATGTGATCCAATTAGAAGGTGTTTCGAAAATTTAAAAGACAAATTAGTGAGCACGGGAATGAAATGGTCCTCTATCTTTTTTTTTTATTTTTTTTTTTAAATAATTCTCAGTGATTATCATCTTTCTATACAGTTTGTGATCCAATTAGACGGTATTTCAAAAATTTAATAGGCAAATTAGTGAGCATTGGAATGAAGGAGCCCGAAAAAGTAGATTTTTTTTAGAAGACTCAACACTCAAGGGTGTGGCCTAGTGGTCAATGAAGCGGATGAAGCTTTGTGATTTCTTTCCATTTTCTTATGGCTTTGTAGGCAGAGTTATCCGATATGGGAGGTAGAAGGTATTTGGTGGAATAGTCAAGGTGCGCTCAAGCTGGCCTCGACACCAACCTCATAAAAAAGAACGGATATAAAGGATCTATTTAAGTGATCATCCTTTTACATAGTAGGTGATACAATTAGAAGGTGCTTTGAAAATTTAAGACAAATTAGTCAGCATTGGAATGAAATGACCCAAAAAAAAAAAGTGGAACTAATCTAGAGAATTCAAAGACCCAAGGTGTAGCATAGCGGTTAATTAAGTGGGTGAACATTGTTCCTGGCTAGGTGATTTCTTCCCACCCGCCTACGCTTGAGTAGATTGAGTTATCCGGTACCTGTGCTGGTGGGAGGTATTTGATGGAATAGTCAAGGTGCGCTCAAGCCGACTTTGACACCACCCTTATGAATAAAATGAATATAAAGGACTGATATAAGCAACCCAACAAGTTTTCGATTGAAGATTTTTGTTGTTTTATGTATATGAATATATTTAGAAGTGTCCTAGTCTTGGTGGACAGAGTAATCTGGTACTTGTGGCTAGTGGGAGGTGGTAGGTATCCCGTGGAATTAGTCGAGGTGCGTGCAAGTTGGCTTCGAAATCCCACAAAGTGGAGGTCTGGAGAGGGTAAAGTGTACGCAGACCTTACCCCTACCTTGGTAGGTAGAGGCCGTTTCCGGTAGACCCTTGGCCAGGACACCACGGTTATTCAAAAAAATTAATATATTTAGAAGCCCACATTTACCAATAAGTTGGTTTGCTGTTGTTTCTTCTCATTGTTGTACTCTTCTTAGGGTGAGAATACAACATTGGAAAGATTGCCATCGGTAATGTTAGAAAAGAGTAAGTGTTTTTTATTTCGTGGTATTTCATATTATATTTAAATAGTATTATGTGATCCCTAACTGGTGAACAAAGCAGAACAAAAGAAAGTATGAATTGGTCACAGTATCAGAGTTAGCATTTCAGCTGTACTCTGAAATAGCCGTTGAAGTATGCAATAGTTTGTCAGAGAGATTCCACATTGAGTTTACTTAGGTATTACCACTACTACTTTGCTGTTAATTTGAATTTTAAAAGATAGAAACCTCTGCATCTCCATGGATTGACGAAAATATGGACCTCTCAACTAAATTAGCTGGATTAAAGAGTGAGAAGAGTTCGGTCACCTGTTGTTGTTTCGCTTCCGTGTTCTGGTATAAAATTTTGTGGCTGACTGGTTGTGAACTAGACGTTACAACATCTACATTTACATGTACCATATCGATTCACCATAATTTCTTTGATGTTTGTGGTGATTTGAGTTCAAAAACTTGTTATCAATTAATGCAGCTACTTTTTTAACTTTTCAACCTGACTACTTGGTTTTAATACAAGAAATGTCTAACATCTTTTTGGTGCATCATGCAGGTGTATGCTGTACAATTTCACTTGTTCATTACTTGTGTGCTTTTTCTTAGTCGAGAGGGCTTCAGGCGAGCATGTATGAGGGCAGACATTTATTGGTACTGTTCGATATTGCATATGATGCTACCTTTAGTTTTTTTTGTCGGATATCTTTGCACAACTTCATTTAGCTTCGATAGATAAATTTATCAAATCAATAGAAGCATATTGCAACTCTGTCTCATATTGGAATTAAAGTGTTCACCTCATGTAGTACACATATATTTTGCGTCAAGTTGTTATAGTTATAGTTAATAAGATGGTTGCTTATGCTTTTGTCGCGACTGTTTTATGTGATTGACATTATAACTAATTGTGCTTGTTACTATATTCTGTACTTATTAGAAGCACCAGGCAGGTGTATTACCAAAGGATTTTTCTTTAATCTGCAAAGAGATCAAAAGTCTGTAAATCCATCCCCTTGCTTTACATTTTCCTGCTTTCTCCACAAAATTCACTGCTTTTCTCAGCATCGAAAAAAAAAAGAAGTAAAAAACCTGTCTTGATAAAGACTTCCATTTTTATGTGACAGCATAGATAAACATGTGAAAATATTTTGAGAGTCTTTGACACAAACGAGAGCAAATAGGTGGCTTAGGTTTTGAATTCTCAGAACAAATATGTGAGAAAGGGCAAGAGGATACAATATTTTAGGAAACCAAATGTCAGTTATTGGCCGTTTAGATGGAACCCTAATAGCACTTCCAAAGAGCTAACAGACCACTAAAGCCGAGCAAATAAAGGTTTAGTCTCTCTGGTTTGGCATTTTACGGTTCCAGCATGATGAGTACATGATCTTTTTACTTTTGCTTCTGCCATTTTATATCTGCTTTGAGACTTTCATTGGAAATATCTTTTTTGGTTATGCATTTAATGTTTAATGACGTCACTGTGTTTAAATTGCAGTGATGGATCATCAGGGAGAGGAAATGCAGCAAAACTCTTGAAAGTAGCATGGATGACTCTCCCTTTGGGAATAATTATCACATTTGCAGGATGTATTTTTGTTTTATGGTGGCAAGAACTAAGTTATTCTAGTCAATATGCACAGGCTATATGGATAAATGGTGAGCTTAAACTTTGATTTACAGTCTTTTAAAGCATTGTGTTTTGTGCCAATTCTACAAGGTGAGCCAGGAAAACTCAGCCATACATGGTTACTTATCAAAAAAAAAAATATGATTCTGTTATCATGGTAGCATCTGTTTTTGGCTTTTGAACTGTCACTGGTGAGGATTTGGATATAGGCCCTTCTGAAATCGTTATTCATTGGATTTTTTTTTTATCAGTTCATTGGCCGTGTGTCTTTTTTTTATCAGTTCATTGGCTGTGTGTCTTTTTTTATCAGTTCATTGGTTGTATGTCTTTGGCTTCGATGTGATTTTAACATAATCCTGACCTGCTTAGAATCATTTTAGAATCATTTCTTCTGCCTACATCTGGTTGGAGGTTTGAGACTTGAAAGTAGCATGTATTGGACCGATGACCTTTCCCTGAAGTTGATTTTGTGATTTTTTGGGAACCAAAAGTTCTGTTGTTTGACATTTTTATTTTGGTTGGAAATTTTATTTCCAACGAGCAGGTTTTGCATGTATACTGGAGCTACTAGCTGAACCCTTTTACATCTTATCTCAGAATTTGCTTCTCCTCAAGTTGCGTCTGGTAGTTGAAAGTGCAGCTACCCTTTCACGTTGTATAACTACCTACCTCCTCATTGTAAAGCTACCCGGCATGGTAAACAACAATAGATCGTCTGCATTATTTACTCTTTTTAGCTCTTAATTTTAATTTATCTTTATTTACAGTAAAGTTAATGTGAGTTTACTGTCAGCTGCTCTTTATCATGTTCATTTAAAATATGATTTACTGTCCTCAATTGTGTATGCATGACTCTATTGTTGCTCAATCCTAGAGTTTACCTGTTCAGGATTGAATACTATGGACAGCCTCTATTGAGTTTTTCAAGTCTGCCTATGAAGTAGCGAACATGGACTCATTTTGAGAGCTTGCCAACTGAATCCTCCTTTTATGTTCAAGCCCTACTAAAGAATATGTCTGGGTCCAATGAACACTTGATCCTGTTGAATTATAAGATCAATGATATTTGGGATCTCCCTTAAATGGATTGGGTTCACAATTTGGTTTAAATCATAGGGATTAGTATTACTTTAGATCTTTTACACAAGTCATTTATTGTGAAATAGATGCATTGAACAACTTCTTCTTGGGAAAGTAGATCAAGGTGTGAATTGAATGCTAATGTGTTGCCAGGAAAACACCTTGTCATCTTGGCTGTATGATTTAAATCATAGGGATTAGTATTACTTTAGATCTTTTAGACAAGTCATTTATTGTGAAATAGATGCATTGAACAACTTCTCCTTGGGAAAGTAGATCAAGGTGTGAATTGAATGCTAATGTGTTGCCAGGAAAACACCTTGTCATCTTGACTGTATGATCTACTTGACCAAAGTTGGTCATTTTCTTATGAAACTAGTCGATGTGATCTTCTATTTTCTATTATTTACCAAATGCTATGACTCACAATGGAAAGGACCAATTTGTGATTTTTATTTCTCAACTAGAATCGTAATTTGAAAATATTTGAAGCACAAGCACTTAGTCTAGGGGCACTTTGATAAGAATGTTCAAAATTTCTTTGGGCGGATCATGTTTTAGGACATATAATGAGCTCATATGTTTTCACGGGTGGTTCAATGGGCTCGCCTCTCTATTCTTCTCCATTCAAATACCATGCTTTTCTCCGCAGTAGGGTATGAACCCGTGACATGTGCCTAACCCGCATATCATCCGTTGTGCGCTTACCGCCGGACCAGACCACCGGGAGCTTAATTTGATTTGATTATTATAAGTATTAAATCCAAATATTGAAGATTAAAATTTCATACTTTCAGGAGAAAGCAATATACAAATATTGAAGATTAGAATTTCTTACTTTCAGGAGAAAGTAATTGTATTTGCCTTGTCGCAAGTCGCATTTGGAGCTTTTGTGTTCTTTGGCTACTGGGCCTACTTTCTTCTTTTTCACGAGTATAGCAGATCTGATCTCTTCCCTTTTGGGTAAGTATTCTAATATTTCTTTTCCTCTCTACTTGTTAGCATACGTGTTATACGTTTCATATTTTCTTTGATAAGTGATATGATTTTTTTTTTTTTTTTTTTTTAACACAAAGTAAGGCACAAGCTGGTGCTTATAGAAAATTTACAGTCAAAGTGCAAAAACATCTAGATAGTGAGAGAGGAAGATGGGAGTAGACGCACATAATGCATCTGTATTGGTCCTAAAGAAAACAAGTCAAGTTTTTTTAAAATGAGTATGGAGCTTTTTCCTTCTTTTTTTCTTCCCCCTTTTTTGGAAGTGCGGGTGATTGAGAATGTCGCTGCAAGAAATACAAAAAAATGATTGGAAGCCTGCCTTTGGTTTGGTTTTATCAGTTGCTTAGCTTTGTTCAGAAAATCTCTCTGCCCATTTATTTTATGTTGACAGTTCTTCTCTTGTTGTGATTGGAATGTTTGTGCTACCATTATTTTGTTTGACAGTTAATACCCTTTTAGTGTAGGAAGGGGAGGCATTGATGAGCAGCTTTCAAAAATGTGTATGTTGTTTACTTTTCAATCTTTCCGCAAGTTGCTTCTTCAAGAAGGAGAAAAAATGGTTCTTGTGTGGTTGGACACACCATATAACCAAGCAGTATATGGGCTTGTAGACAAACTAGGTATTTTAATTGGCTATTCTTTACTTCTACTTGCTGCCTTTCTTAACAAAGCAGCATATTGCTTAAAAGGATCATATTCTTACCAGATACAAACATATAATTGATTTTTCAGGCAGCTTAGTGGTTAGGCTGGTGTTTCTCCCATTTGAAGAAAGTTCATATGCTACATTTGCAAGGTCTGCATCAGGTTTACTCGCCTTCCTTTTAGGACTCTTGTTGGTTATAGGACTTCACGTAATCATCTTACTTTTTCAATTCATATGTAATTCTAAATCTTACCCCACTTGTGGGATCACACTGGGTATGTTGTTGTTGTTGTATGTTCTTCTAAATCTTGCTTAACCTCATTTTTTGGTGCTTGTCACTACCACAAAGCTATAAACAAAACTTTTAGCTTTATGCTGACTTTCTTCTCTTCATTCAATTTGAAGTGGTAGTTGATACCTCAACTGTTTCACTGTTTTGGCAGGTGAACGGGCACAGAAGCAAAAGAAACTGGGAAAAAGCTTGACTGAAGCTATGAAACTTGTTTTACTAATAGGTAATTCTGACATTCTTTCATAATTTAACTTGCTTCAATGTTACTTTGATCTTTACTGTCTCTAGGGCTAGACATGTGGTTACCTACTTATTCTCGGATCCTACCGGGTCATAAAATTAGAAACTTTTCACTGAATGAGTAAAAAAAGAGATGAATGTTCAACATCTTCTAGTAGCTTAGCCAAATCTTAATTTCAGACCTGTTAGCAAACATTAGTTGAAATTATCAGATCCAGTTCTACAAATGATGTTATTTTCTTTGGAACTGATTCTACATTTAATCATTCCGGGTGCTGATCATCGACCTTCTGACAACTTATAGAGTATGTGATGTATTTCCTTACAAGAATCAACCTAGTTTTTCGAGTATGATTACTACTTCAAAATAAGAGTAAGGATCAAGAGAACTATGTGAAGTCACTATTATGTCCTCTTGTTTCCTTTTTAATTACTATTCCTTACACAATCCCGTAAAATATAGGCAGAAAAACTGTGGGACATTTCTCCCTTTTGCATGGCGATCCGGAAAGAGAAATATGAGGTATTTGAAGGACAAGCTATATAGAATAAAACATAGTTATTTAGGCACTTTTCTTAATGCAAACGGAAAGATTTAAATTGATTAGATAATTTGAAGAATTTTTTGGGAGTTCTAAAGATGAAATTTTGTGAAGTCAAGTGTAGCACTTTATTGGTGCAATCATGATAATGTGAAACAAATACTCTTTCCCTGTCATGAGAAAAAAACAATCCTTCTGCTACTCTGTAGGGATCCGAACCCAATTGTCTGCTATGCCAGCCTTTATTGCCGAAGTGGCCCTTTCCGTGAGTGGAATGGACTACTAAATCCTGAAGCTAATAAAGACTGAACTAAAATTAGGAGAACTTCTATTTTTAGGCACACACCACTGGTGACAAATTAACATATACCTATGGAAAAAAGTACTTGAAAGCCTCAAATACATTACTCAGCATTTGGGATGTTATGACCTTTTTTTTGGGGGGGGATAAAGAAGGGATGCTGTGACAGTATGACTTAACTAAGACTCTAAAAAGGTGTGGAAACTGGTTTTCTGGCTGCCATTGAAATGGGAAGTTTCAAAATATGTTCTTTAAACTTGTCTTTCCTCACTTATCAAAAAACAAAAAACTCGTCTTTCCTTGGTCATTTGGCTTGGTGTATCAGCATCTTTACCCTATGCTTCAATTTCAATTTCTTTTTGATAAATATGCTTCAATCTTTTTTCTTTTGAGCCGAGGGTCTATCAGAAACAGCATTTCTATCCCACAAAGGTAGAGGTAAGATCTGCGTACATGCTACCCTCCCCAGACCCCACTTGTGGGATTACATTTGGTATGTTTTTGTTGTTGATAAATATGCTTCAAACAATAAATTGACACACAATATGTTTCATTCTCTGCTTTATTCATTACACGAAAAAACTTGGTGAGTTTTTATTACATTTCAGCTTTTAGGCGTTTAAAAACAAATTGAGACTCCAAATAGCTTATTTTCATTCTCAGAACTGCCTGTCTTGTAGGTTTGGTAGTCATGGCATTTGGCCCTAGCTACTCCTACTCTCTCATTAGGTTGCTGTATGGTCGCAAGTGGAGTGATGGAGAAGCTTCAACAGCTCTACGATACTATTGCCTGTATGTAATTCTGTTGGCTATGAATGGTACGTTCATGTTTCGCTTCCATAATAGAAATTGATTAGTAAGAAATTATTGAGTAATTTATTTGAAAATAATGACTTCCATGAATTTTTTTTAACGCAGTTATTACTTCTAACAATGTTTTCTCATATAATAACTAAACCCAAATTACCCAATTAGGTTAACGAGACAAATCCAATAGGAATACTGATTAAATAAGATAAGTTGGCTCCAAATAAACCAAGTCACTCTTTGTCTAGACTCTAGAGTGATACATGAGAAATTCTACTTAAGAGTTTTTTTTATAAAATAAGGTAATTTCTTTTTGATAAGGTAAGAGTTTAGACACAAGGAAAAAATGACGGTTTGAGTAGCTATTTTTACTGAAATGGTTCATTTGTATTATCATGAGTTAATTTCACTAGGACCTGAAGGAGCTGCTGACCATGATCTAGACTCAAGAGAACCTTCTTCCTTATTTTATGTCAGTAAGGCTAAGTGAGCTCAGAAGAAATTTCATGCAGACAGGTTTCTATCATACTGAAAATTGATGGGGCCCTCCGCAATTGTCAGATAATTTTGGAATATCCAGAACTAATCCTATTTATATCCTTCCTTCTCATTAATTACTTGGGGTGCTAAAGATTTAACTATAGGTCTTCTAGTTCGTCCTCCCAAATCCTGATGTTGTGACTTAAAATGAAAAGCTTTTGACCATGAAATATTGTGGGCTTTTGACTTATTCTCAACACTGTAGGTTTTCAAAATTGGGCAGCCATATCTATTGGTTGATCTGGTTCTTATTTAATGATAACTAATAACCTAGGGCTTCAGCCTGTGGATTGGAGCTGATTCACTGCCTCTCATACTCTCAAGTGTGATACTTGGCACCTAATCAAGCTGTAGCTCTCGGTAAATAAGGCCAAAAATGTCGAAAGCATTGCAAAAGCAAACTAGTTTATCTTTTAGTAGTTGTTGATGCATTTGAGATTGTTATTTAACTGCACGGCTGCAGCCTCCGTGTTAGAAATTACTTAAGAGTTCTGTTCATGTTTGAAATTTCTGTGAGTGATGCAGTTGAGCTTTCTGATAAATTTTGGAAAATCATGCCTGGAATCTGACCAAGTTCATTCATCAGTCTTTTTTTTTTTTCAATTCTTGTTGAACTGCTACAACCTTGATACATGCTTTTGAAAGTTGTGACATTTGATAACGCTGCTTATTGTTTTTACATAACTTTTAGAAAGCTTATATATTCTGTTTCAAGTAGTTGAGATCTACAATCAAGTGTGTTCTCTTCTCGTTTGCTACCTGCCCCATTAATTTCAATGATATGGCCAAAAGATTATGCCACTAATTGGCTCTGTGTTTGTCTTCAGCTTGTGAACATGATATGTTGAATTTTACCCTGACCTACTAAAGTTTTCTGTAGCTTTACCAGCCTTACAGTAGACGACGGATCTATTGTGAATCTGTTGAGTTTGTCTTTGTCATTGGTGCAGGAACATCTGAAGCATTTTTGCATGCGGTCGCAAATGAGATTCAACTCAAGCGCTCAAATGATTCCTTGCTTGTGTTCTCATTGATTTACCTGGTGATGAATGTTTCTCTTATACATTCAGCTGGTGCAATCGGGTTGATTTTAGCAAATTCTTTGAGTATCCTTTCATGACGCATCAAAGTATTATAATTCTTATTTTCTTGGAATTTTAACAATGTATACTTTTGTTTAAAAAAAATTGATGATCAATGTTCTCACTGCAGATCTTGGTTCAGAAATAATCAAATAAGGCAAGGTCTTGCAGTTTGGTACTGTGTTGAAGATATTAAATATTCATGTTGCACCATACATAGGGTTGCATATTTTATTTTCAGCATCTTTCACGTTAGGAGGTCATAATCAATCATTTTATTGAAGAACTATTTTCACGAGCACTGGCTGCTTAGGGTTGCACGGTACATAGGGTCGCATTTTATTATTGTTGTGGCTGGCTGCTTAAACTGAAATGGCTATCTGCCAAATATGTAAAGGCAACAAGGGTTTGTAATCACCGTTTTCACAGGAACAGGAACTTTCTAGTAGTGAAATAGTTTCTAATGTGATTTGTGCTTACTCTCCTATTGCACTTGCATCTGTATCCAGAGTTGGAAGTGCATGAGTGGCTCACTTGATGTTTGGAACTGTGCGAATCTATGTTGTCCTTAAGGACATCTAAAATTTGTAGCAACTAGTTCCTTAACTTGTTGAAAGATATGGCTCTTAGGATCACTTACTCAGGAGTATTCATCAGGAAATATTTCCAGGTATGCTTGTGAGTTTTGGATGTTCAAGGATTTGAGAAGTCTGAACTTCCTTGGATCCTGGAGATGATTTATTCTTCGGGGTTTTTTCAGGATTCGTCCTCATTTTCCTTTCGTAGCTGCCTGCCCTCTGGTTGGACCTTTCTACTTCTTTCTGGAGTAGTTACTCTAGTTTCAGAAAAGATATTTCTGGATCGGGATGACTTCTGGAGAACATTTAGCATTCACTTCTCAGTGGGCATAGCCAGTTTCATCCTAGCAGCCTTTATCATGTAAGTAGAGGAATTAAATTTTTGTATACCCATGAAATATGAGAAACTTGTCTAGGTTATTGCTTGTAAAAGTGCTCTTGCCTCCCCCACATGACCTTTCATCCCCCCCCCCCCCCCCCCCCCCCTCACAAACACATATATATATTCTTTCTTATCGGATAGGGTTATCGGGAGCTTATGAATATTGTTAAGTTCAGTGTTATCAAAAGCGCAAAAAAGCTCTAAGGTTAGCTGGGGCTTTAAGCGCAAATAAAGCATGGGCTTTAATGAAAAAAAGCGCAATGGTGCAAAAATACAAATATATATATGTTTAGTCCAAGATTAATAATAATAAGCATGAATAACAAATATATGGGAAAGAAATTGTAAAAATATTACGATAAAGTGAAATATCAATCATCTAGTGTCATCTCTCCAAGAGAGGCTCATTGACAAGGAAAAGTATGTCTTAGAGCCTTGATGACGACACTGAAGCGCACATAAAGCGAGGCGAAGCACTCAACATGTTTTGAACCTCGCTTCAGGGCTTAAGCGCGCCTTTGATAACACTGGTTAAGTTGTCCCACATTGGTTGAGGGATGAGTTGTTTGTCTCCTTATATGGTTTGAGACGAACCTCATCTCATGAGCTAGCTTTTGGAGTTGAGTTAGGATCAAGATGCATTTCTTAACAATGGTATGAGAGCCAGAACCATTCCTGTTATTATGTGTGCCAATGTTGGCCTCCATATTATGTTGACCACGCAACATATCAGGACCAGCTGTGCAGCAGGGGAGGGGGGGGGGGGGGGGGCTCTTAAGTTGTCCCGCATTGGTTGAGGGATGGGTTTGTTTGTCTCCTCATATGGTCCTGGACAATCCTCACCTTTTGAGCTAGTTTTTGTGTTGAGTTAAGCGAAAGGTCCATTTCTTAACAAAACTGACTCTTGTTGAATGACTCTAGCGGAGTGAACATTTTGTAGTGTTATGCACTGTGGACAAGAAGTGTAGTAAACTAGGCCCAAAGACAACATCAAAATTAACTGTTATAAGCTGGAAGTCCTTTAACTAATTTGTATTCTGAAGAGTATAGCCTGTTTATTCGTTTGTCTCACCTATCATAATCTTCAGCTATCGTCGCGAGAGGACCTTTATCAACAATATCATACGTTTCCGGGAGCATGCTGACTGAAGAAGAAAGTCCCGCTCCAGTGAGGATTTATTTTCCGCCAACTTTAATACCCAAAATTCTGTTATATTTTAAGTTTGACGTTCACCTAAACAGACCCCTCTCGATGCAGGTCAAACCAAGAACCTTAACGACAATTCTTTGCTGCATCTCAAAGCGAAAGTCATTTTTTACTAGGTATCAAGAAACTCTCTTTAGATGTTTTCATGAACTGGTTCCTTCTAGTCTGGCCATAATATTTGCTTAATGCTGCAAGCAGGTATTTGTCAGGTTTCTACATCAAATCCAAGTGGTGTTGGCATCTCAGAATTTAAATCGTTCAAATCAATTACTTGAATTTTCCAATTGTAAAAGGGTGTATACTTTCAGATAAAGTTTAGTGAAGGATGCGAAAGTTAATTATTAAGAGACCACATTTTTTTTTTTACAATTATTAAAAGACATCAAAATTATAAGATTTTTATGAAGATCACTGATTAATTTGTTTGTTTTACAATGTTCTCGTTCTGTTTATTTTCAATTTCTAGAGGTGGGTTGATGTCTGATTCTGGTCTTCAGTTTGGATTTTCACTTGGCAAGATGCCTACTTAATTACACTTCCAGCATGGCATTAAGCAAGTTCTTTCTTCATACCATCTCCTTTTATAGGTTCTCCGGACCGATGCCTGCTGCATCTCTAGATCTATGAGGATCAAGAATAGATGATAATATAAAGTGATTGAACGTCTTATTGCTAATTACATAATGCATTTACAACTTAGTGATTGCCACCTCTTCTCCACATATTTATTTCCATCCCTGTGCAGGTTCATAAATTAGTCAATTATCTTATGCAGTTCTTTTTTATTTCATCTTGCTCCTGCATTTGACGCTCATGTCATCCAGGTGATGTAGGCGCGGGAGGTAACATTATTTCACTGCTTTCGCCTTTTGTTCAAGCATTTGATTGAATTGGAGAACTGATGCAGTGCCAGTAATATTGGTGCCATTACTGTGTTGTGCATCTGTTGCATTATATGCCCTATTTTTTCTTTGGTTTCTTTTCTGGCTTTTACAAGGTGAAAATTATGCAGTAGTATTGATGTGGCATATAAGACGTACAGTGTGTTTTTTTGGTGGAAAAAAAACTTTTCAGAAGCTTTACTATAACATGGCCTTGAAACCTTCTGTTGAGCATGCTAAGATACTTTGTATACATATAAGTTCATCTTGATTAATAGAGGATCTCATATATTCATGATATCAATTCTCTTATCCAGTGCGTGGATTGGCTCCAGCTGCAGTAGAACTTGTGAAATCATTTTTCTTAGGGCCCGTTTGGCCATGAGAATTATTCAACTTTTTCCGGATTTTTTTTTTTTTTTTCACTTTATGGTGTTTGGCCATAAAAAATCCAAATTGAAGTTGTATTTGGAATTTGGAAAACAACCAAAACCTTGTTTATCACTTTTTCCATTTTCTATTTTGGACCTTTACTTTTGTTTTTCTATTTTCTATTTTCTATTTTTACCCCAAATTTTTTTATGTTGCTCAATTTTTACCCTAAAAGTTCATACAACTTTTTTCACTGGTCAGAGGCAACTTATGTTGCTCTCCACTCCAACAAACATTGAACATCATGTGCTAAAAAGTCTTTAAAATAAAAGAAACAGGTGGTTCAACAAAGCCATATTTAGAAATGCTATATTTATGTGTACACCAGTAAGATTTCCAATTGCAACCTTTTGATGGAAAGAAACCATCAGGCTTGAGCACTCCATAAGTTGATCTATGTTTATTAATTGCTTTGGGTGATTTTGCTAGATTTTAGAAATTGGAGGTACAAATCATATTTCATGTTTTTTTTTTTTTCAAAGTACATTTCAATAATGAAATATTATTTGCAAAAACTATGGCAAAAAACAACTCCAACTTCAAAAATTCCCAAAAAGTGTTTTTATTTTTATTTTTATTTCTATGGTCAAACGCCTACTTAGTTTGGTTCCTCTTATAGGATAAAATCTTATTCCTGCTTTTTTGCAACCCTATAAGTGATCCTCATACGGCAATCAAGAATAGCCAAATAGATAAGATAGGTATATACATAGGTCCTCCTAAGAAGCAGAGTGATGGATGGCATCCAAGGGTGTGGCTAGGGCTTTACAAAGAAAAACGACAAATTGCATTAAACTGATAATTCGAGTCAAATTGAGAAAAATTCGATTAATGATTTGATTTGGCTTTGTTTGGTATTGGAAAAAAAAATCCGACCATAATTGATTTGATTTGGTTTTAACTAAAAAAAATCAAACCGAATTAAATCAACCCGATAATAGATATATACAATTTTTAAACATATTTTATACATAAAAATATTTATTTGTAATTTTTAAATTTTTTCATAATTTTTATCTTTTAGCATATTATTTCAAATTTGGACTTAGAATTTTGAATGATCCAATAAATTTTATCGCCCAAAGAATGTTAGCAATTCAAATAAAGTTCAAACCTATACCAAATCACTATTAATGCTAACAAAAGAAATTCAATTTTATAACTGAGAATGACAATAATGTTGGATATCTATTATTTACTTTCGCATTGGTTTAAACAACGAAAATATATAACTTTATTTTATTTTATTTATGTTATGTAATACTTATTTTAGCATGACTTGGGATTTTAGATTATAATCATCTTTATTATGGCTTAATTAGCAAACTCAACAAAAAATAGATTATATAACGTTTTCTATCAACCAAACGAACATGAGAAAATAAGTAAGAAATTCACTTATTTTTCACTACCCAAACGAACATGAGAAAATAAGTGGAAATTATTTATTTTCTAGGAAAACATTTTCCTCCATACCGAACATGAGAAAATTGAAAAATATTTTCCAGCAAATGTTTTCCTCCATACCGAACACACCCTATAATCATCTTCATTATGGCTTAATTAGCAATATCCATTTTATGTGATTTCATCATCTTTTTTGTTGAATATTTTATCACAATGTCATCACTCATCTCACATTTTGTGTTATTTTATTAAGAAACACCTTAATTATATAGTTGTATCTTATTATGACTAAAGAAATGTTTGAAGTAAAAGTTAAAGTATATGTTTTATATGAAGACTTTTCCCGAAAAGAAATTCGAAAAACTCGAGAAAACTCGTGGTTGAAAAACCTGACTTATGTTGGTTTGGTTTGTAGATTTTAAAACCCGACACAATTGGTTTGGTTTGGTATTTGAAAAACCCGAACCAACCCGGTCCATGTACACCCCTAGGTGTGGCCTAGTGGCCAATGAAGCAGATTGGAAATTATGAGGTTTCAGGTTCAATCCCATTGGAGGCAAAAATACTAGGTCTTTTTTTTTTTTTTTTTTTTCATTTGTCTCCTGTCCAAGTCTCGGTGGATAGAGTTATCCGGTACCTGTGCCGGTGGGAGGTAGTAAGCACACTGTAAAATTAATCCAGGTGTGCGCCAGTCGGTCCGGACATCATGATAATTAAAAAAAGTAAATAGCAGAGTGATGGATGACAAGGCCATGGAAAATAAGTGACCATAGAGGACTTTCAGGGGTGTATGGGTTGTCTTCCAATGTCCATAAAAGAGACCAGTAATGTTAGAGCTTGGTAATTATAAGCATTGAGAGCTTAGGCAAAAGGTAGCCAAAGTGGGGGAAATGAAGCCTATGTTGATTAATTAGACTAGGCCTTAAAATAAGTAGTATTCATAATGAAGGGGGGAAAAGGTATACAAAGTTAAAAACATTTTTATGCGTCATGATTATCTTTTTTGATTTTTGCTTGAAAGGTTTGGCTCTTTAATGCAATTAGTACCTTTCCCCCTTTGCTTCAAATTGCAGATTAGATGGATAGATACCTTGGGTAAATAGGTGTCTTATGATTTTAATCAATATTTGGAGTAGATAAATTAGGAAGGAATGGAGGAGGGGATTGGGGAAGCAACAGGCTGAACTCTACAATGTAAATTTCGCTACGCATAACCGATTCCAAGTCTGGATATGGGAGAAAATTTTGTTAAGCATAGTTGGTTCCAAGTTCGAATAAAGGAGAAGAGTTGCGGAAATGACCAGCATAAATTTTTTAACTATAATAAATCCCTCTAAAATTTCACTATATTAACCACAATGGGATTTACCTATATTTGATTGAAGAAGAGAAAAGCTGAAAGGTGGAAAGCAGCAAAAGTGGAAAAGGAGGGGAAGTTTCTTAATGAGTATTGTCAACAATAAGTGCCATGGCATGAGGTTTGTATCATTGTTTTGACTAGCAACTTTGAGTTGAGTCCATGGTGGTGAAGATATATTTTAGTCTTACTAGCCAAAATTTGATCATCTGCTAAGTGCTAATTTAGAATATCCACATCCCGTAACTACACCAAACCATACCAATTTCCCAATAGTTAAGTCATAAACTAAGGTGAGAATGTGTATGATTAATCTTGGTTTAGTGATAAGAGAGTATGTGAAAATATGTGGCATGTATTCATTGTTTCGCTCTAATTGTACCTAGTTTAAAATAAGTTTCTTTAATTGCTTATGCTTTTACCCAACCTTAAACTATTGGTCCTAATACAGTTAGAATGAAGTCTTTGAGGGATTCTAAAACTAGGAAAAATGTTTATAAACCTCAATGCACTTAGAATGGCATGGGTTTGTTCATTTTCTACATTTAGGAAAGCAAAAGCAATTATCCAGCAAAAGCAAGAGAGTTTTTCTTTTTAATAGTTGCGATGTTTGTCAATTTGTTGTGTATCTCAATTAATCCATGACGGAATTGCTACCTCTCACCAACCCAAGTATCGGGTAAATCTGCTCACCGAGGCTTTGGACAAATGGGAAAAAATTATCTAATTTTTCTTGCCTGCGATGTAACCTAAGAGAACTTTCCACGTATATGAAGATGCTATCATACTCTATTTTTTTGCTTTGAATACTAAAGCCTAAAGAGCATTTGAATTACAACTATGCTCATATTGTATGGCAGTAAGCAACTAGCCTGCTACAACAATAACATATCTTGTATAATCTCACAAGTGGGGCTTGGTGTGTACGCATATCTTAATTCTACCTTGTGAAGATAGAGAGGTTGTTTATAAATAATTATTCATTTATATTCATTTGTTATAATTAGGGAATAGAACAGTTGTTACATACAAATAGTAGAAAGACAAAATTACCACGTAGTCTATTGGACAAGATATAATTATAGGGAATTATTATAAAGAGGAACATAAGAGCATCGTGATACTTTTAGACATTCCTAAAAACATTCTCGACATAGTTTCTATCCCCTTTTAACTATTTAGACATGCTTTGGAAGGCATAAATCATTTTGTTATTTATTTTTACTTTGGAAATGATTGTACGTGGGACATAATACTCCTGTATCTTCACTTTAAAGCAACTTCATTTACGAATTGCAATGATATATGTATGGGGCCTTCTTTGAAATCCCTTCATTGTCAATCTTAGTATTTCTTACATCACTCTCAAAATTCAAATGTATCCAAACCAGTGATGATGGGAATAGTTAACAGATCACAATCCACATGTATGCCATAGTTACCTTCTTTAGCTATCTAATCACCAAAAAGCTCAGCTTATTTTCAAGTGTGTCATTATGAAACATAGACTTAATTGCTCTCGCATATTGGGAAAACTGGGAAGGATTTAACTTAGATATATTGACAAAGTAAAAAATTCAAGTTGTTATCTTTATCAGGTTACCAAATAATGCTTCTCAATAATTATCTTATAAGTGAATCGATTATGTAAATATTTTTAAACTTTTCGGTGCATAAAACATAGAAATATCCTAATTTTTCCCCAGCAAGGGTAAGGGATGTTATCTTAACCTGAGTGGGACTTTGACATGCGCTTTCAATCTCCTTCAAAACCTAATGATTTTGTCCTCCACTAAGGCAAAAAAAGTCATATTGTGTGGCAAATGAAATGCCCTACTCTCCTACTAGGGTAGATATGTAAGAGACGGTCACAAAGCCCAGACCCCTACCCACCTTGGCCTTTTACCAAAAGCAGAGGCGAAGTTAGGATTTAGAGTTTATGAGTCCGGAATTCTGATTGTTTAAAGTTACTAAGTTCTAGATTAATAATTTGTACACATTCATTGAATTTTTTAATAAAAATACAGAGTTTGGATCGAAAATTTCTTGAGGGTTCGTAGAACGAAGTGATGAACTAGCACCGCCCCTTATCAAAGGATGCATGAAAAGTAGGGGCGACAAAATTAGCCATGAAAATATGACTTGTCCAATCCATTTAAGTTTGGGCGGATCATTAACTCAGTCCATTTTGACCGTGCAATCCAATATATCGAAAAGTT
Source organism: Lycium ferocissimum (assembly GCF_029784015.1). Lineage (NCBI taxonomy): Eukaryota > Viridiplantae > Streptophyta > Magnoliopsida > Solanales > Solanaceae > Lycium > Lycium ferocissimum. Next base: position 39,932,615 of record NC_081349.1, read on the forward strand.
GAATTAAATATGTAGTCTAAATTAATTTAAGAGAAACTTTATCAAAATATTTTTAGCTTTATTTGTTTTATATATTAGATAGATCTGTATTAAATGAAAAAATTTATCTGCTAATTAAAAAAATTACAAGAAAATAAATAATGATATTAAAACTTGATAAGAATCGGTTGAGTTGGAATATGACACATTGTTTAGCTTATATTGACTCAATTCATCTCAACTCAAGTAACTTTTAAACAAGTTAATAATCCGTCTATTTATTAATTCATTCCATTTTAATCCGCGTTTATTTAGTCTTAACCACCCATTTTACATCCTTAATGGAAGGGATTGAGGGTCAAACTCTAGGACTGCCCTTTTTAGATCATCTCACGAGAACCTTTATATGTAGGGAAGTGGGTTGCTTTTAGGGTCAATTCTTGCTTGGTACCTCTATTCCAAAATAATTGATAGGATATAAAGTACGAAGATTATACTCACTCCGTTTCAATTTATTTGAACTTATTTCCATATTAGTCTATGCCAAAAAGAATGACTCCTTTCTATAGTTGAAACAATTTATCTTTATGCAATAATTTATAGTCACACAAAATATATGTGACTCATTTAATTAAAAGTCTTCTCTTCTTTCTTAAATTATGTGCCCAATCAAATGGGTTCATATAAATTGAAACGGATGGAGTATAATTTCGGGATTGAACTTAAAAATAACATAAACGGTAACAGTCATTTTTATTATTTAAAACATTATATTTTTGGAAAGATCACTGCTAATAAACTGCCCAAAATCGAGGGCTGCAGTGAAAATCCATCGAAAACCGACAGACTACGGGTTGTTGGTTTAGGATCGATGGAAAATCGTTGGACTCCATCGGTTATGTAAAATAGAAAAACTAAAAAAAATCGATGAAGTCCATTGGTTTTTTTAAAATAAAATAAAGAAATGTAGCAACTTGAGAATCGAACTCAGGTATGTACACTGGCATTGAACAATTCTACCACCAGACCACTCATGCTCTTTGATTAAATAATTCCATTGTTTTAATTTATAATCTTAAACTGCAGTTTGTCGAATTTATACTCTTAAACTGTAGTTTGTCGCTCTAAAAACCGGCAGAGTCCGTCGGTTTTTGTATAAAAAAATAAAAAATCGATGGAGCCCTTTGGTTTATTTTAAAAAAAAAATATAAAAAATAATTATAATTTTCGCGCATTTTTGCGCAAAAAATGACAGAAGTATGTCGATTTTCCTTAATAAAAAAAATATCGAAATCCGTCGGTTTTCTCTTTTTTTGGTAGCGGATGTAATCAATGAGAAATTATTTGAATGTGTATACAGTAATGGTATCGTATAGAATTATGAGCAGGCGTCTTCTTACACCGTATATATAACTTCTTCATTTTTTTTTTTTTTTTTTTTTGCATATATTATAGATGTTGGATCTCATTAGCTTTTTTGTGTGTTTATTGTTTTATATTTTAAATATTCTTATAGTAAATGTCCTGATTCCGTCACTGCTGTTCGATGTTTATATTGGCTGTCAGCTTTCAGCTGTTTTATCAGTTTCTGTTGATTTTCACTGTGTGTTCAGAAAATTTCCAGATTTTACAACATGCGTAAAGGGTGAAGTTAGGGAGAAAGGGACCAAAAATTTAGTCTTGATAAGAGTAGAGACAATAGCTTGTTATATATGTACTAAAATACAATATGTAAACTGAATACATATACTAACCTGTCCAGGTAGGTGGAAAAAAAAATGAATGGATATACATAGTACATGCATTAGTTTAAAATATGGTAAAACCTAACTTGGATGATAATTTTAATTCAGACTGTGGGTGGCTAGGGGAAGGAATGTATACATGGGCTTTAAGATTTGAGTAAGAATAATTTGTTTTTGTTGAACAAGACTATCTATATACTAGTATTAATTAGTTAACCTAATGTGACCCTTCTCCTATGAAAGAGACCAAGGGCTTAAGAGTTGCTCTACTTGGAAAAAGCACAGGCCTGCTTGTGCAGCACAAGACAAGTGTCACGAGAGCGACGCTCAGTGTTAGATGAGGGACTAACATGTTCGTAGCCATTGCAGAGTGTGTGCATGGACAAGACCCATCAAATGACATGCGCTACTAGAATATGGTTGAGGCCATGACATCAAACGGGCAGCACACCTGTGAAGCTAACTCGTTGAGGCAAGCTTTGTCGTAAGCAGAGGCAGACCCAGGATTTTGACGTGGAGGGGGCACCAATGACCACTGCCTTAATATAGATATGTCACTTATTATATGAAAATTTGGCGTGCAATTCTTTGAAAACTTAATAATTATGCTAAGTTATTGGTAAAAGTAGTAGTATAAAGTATAAACTTCAAAATTGGAAGAAACGAAAATAGGTTTAGAACGGAAACAAAACAAACTCAACAAAAAATAGAAATAAAAGGTCTTTATGACGGGAATGAGAAACACTAGGTGTTATATAAGGGCCTGAAGGGCAACAATCAAATGCGTAAAGCGATGGATATCTCTCGGGGATCCTTTTGAATACGTATACGTTAACAGAGTACGTCGCGTATATGTACAGGATATTCCCGAGGTTAGGGGGGACACGTGACCCCCTCCAAATAGGGTGGGTCCGCCCCTGGTCGTAGGTATAGGGTTGTACCAAGAAACATGGGTTAAGAGAAGACTGGCTTGTAACAGGTGGGACTATGGGTTATTTGTGTGTGCTTCGAAAGGTGACTAACATAATAGTCATTTAAACAAATGAAGGCGGAAAATAAAACATAATAAGACAAAAATTATATTATTAGTACAATCATATTGACTTTCTGAAGATGTGGTGCACAGGTTACCCTTCGAGACATCAAGAAATGACTTGCATTTAGCAAAGATAAGTAAAAATAGTGTCTAAGAAATAAGACACACGAGAATGAATAAATTCCCGCAAATAGCCAAACTTGTGTTGTTTAGTTGGTCATCTAATTACTCTCTTCATTCTAACTTATGTGATATTATTTTCTTATTAGTTCGTTTAAAAAGAATGATACATTTGTATATATAAAAATATTTAATTTTAGACTTCACATTTAACCCTTAATGAGAAGTTTTTCTTGTGGTGTGGCACGTATAAAGTTGTGACTCAAGTTTCAACAATTCTATGACCCACAAATGTTATAGTATATTGTGATATGTTTAAGATCACAAGTTTATTAACTCTTTCTTTAATTTCGTAGAGAGTAAGTTATGTCATAAATTATAAATAATTAAAATGGAGGGAGTCGAAAGTTTTCCCTTTTTCTTTTGACTGAAAACTAGAAAGAACTTAGAAGCTACGCTCCCACATGAATTATCCTTCTATATGTTAATTTAAACTTTTACCAACGTTATCATTTCAATTCTTTTGTGGGAAGGATTTATTGTTTAGTCACATTCAATCGACCCTTTTCTACTTTTCTTTTTTATTCTTTTATATATGGCTACAAGTTTAATATTTCTAAAACTTTTATAAATTTGAGAATTCACTGTCATGAAAAGATACAAATTAAATTACACTCTTATATGCTGACGATCACGACAGCTCACTGGGAAATTGACTGATTTTGGAGTTTGAGCTAGCTTCATGCTTACAATTATTGCATTGGGTACTGCAAATGCAAATTAATAGATGGCCACTGACAGTGATCATTCAAAGAAAGGTAGTTCACCGTAACTTTGGTTTCTATTTGTTCTCTCTTTTTTTTTTTTCTTTTTCTTTTTTTTTTCTTTTTTTGGGTTTTCCATATAGTATCATTTTTTCGCGTGGATTACCTTCAAAGGCGCTCGTCTTTAATTTTTGCCCATCAAATTGCTAGTCTTTAATTTTTTCCATTCGCTTAAAAAAGTGGCCGAAAATACACCGACGTTCTAAGTTCGAACCCCCGCTCAATAAAAAATAAAAATCGCAAAACAAGGCTTTCGCGAAACCTCTGCCTTAAGGCCTAACGTTTGCCTAAAGTTAGGCCTATTCGGGCAAACGTTAGCCTTAAGGCCTAACTTTTGCCCGAATAATAAGCCTAATTTTGCTATAAAACTCTGTCTTGCGATTTTATTTTATTTTTACTAAGCCGGGATTCGAACCTAGAACGTCGGGGTATTAAGCGAAGGGCAAAAATTAAAGACCACCCGGAATAAGGGCAATCGCGCAAATTGCCCGGCGCTCGCTTTGAGATCCCAATTAATTAGATCGCATAAGACCCATTAACAGAGGTGGATCTAGGAGTTAAACTTGGGGTCTGTTTGGAAAGTCACAGGGTAATTGGAATTGGTGTAATTACTAGGGTAGTAATTACACAGTATTATAATTACAACGGCCTGTTTATTTGTCATAATGTAATTACAGTGTAATTACAAGCATGTTGTTTGGTTGCAGAAGTGTAATTACATAGTTTGTTTCATTTAAAAATAAAATTTAATTATCAAAAATTTAAAATTAATATTGAAAAATATGTGTCTTTATAAATGATATTAAATTAGCTATTTAATAACACATTGTTTCTTGAAAATATATTAATAATCATATATTTGTAACTAACGTTGTAAAAAATAATTGATATATATTTTTCAAATTAATAATATTTCAATTTTAATTAATTATAAAACTTAAAAGCAGACTTTTTTTGGGAGAACATCATGGATGGGATGTGTGACAAAAAAAATATATTTATAAATATAATGCCATAACATTATTCATATGTTTGACAAAAAAATCTATGAACTGTAAGTGATAAACAAACAACATGCAATGTGAAATAACAAGTCAATAGTACTAGAGCAAATAAATTAAAATCGAAAATATAACCTAAATTCAAAATCCAAAAGAAAAAGTTTAACATAATACTCTTATGTCAAATTTCAACATTACATAAGTAAGTTCCAATGTAACTTAAGTAAATATAATTCAAAACAAAAGAAAAATAAAGTCTATAACCTCATTCATAACGAAATTCTACTTTAATAACGTCACTCATTATATGTCAAGTTTGTTAATAACCCATTCTTTTTAATATTAAGGGGTGTAGTTTCCAAATTTAGAATAATAGCACGATTATATTAAATTAATAAAATTAAAAATTAAAAATGCTAGCAATTACATGGAACTATAAGAAGTAAAAGTTAGGATTGAGAAGAAATGAAATGAAAGATAAATAATATAAAAGAAAAATATATTTTAAAAAAATAAAAAAGTAAAAATTAAAATAATAAAAATAAAAAATAAATAAATAAAAGAAATTAAAAAAAAAAAACTAAAAAGGTAACTCTGAAATTACAGGATGTAAAGTCTATAACATCACGCGAGGGAGGCCTAATAAGCAGATTGTGGGCCCACGGCCAGTCACGCGAGTAAAGCGTGACGAGCCACGTATGACGCAAAAAGCAGATAAAAATGGGATGTTTTAGTGGGCGTTTGGCCATAAAAATTATTCACTTTTTTCCGGAGTTGTATTCGGAATACTAAAAACAAGAAAAACTTGTTTTTCAAAAAAATTCACTTTTACACTAGATTTCATTTTAAACAAACGTAATTTGTAAACATGGCTTTCAAACACAACTCCAACTTCAAAAATTTCAAAAAGGTGAAATTTTTTTTGGTATTTATGGCCAAACGGGCCCTTAATAGTGAATGATGGGATGGAGGAGACATAACTATTTAGGGCCCATTTAATGGGACCTAGCACTTTTTCCCTAAAATGGGCTCTACCATTTTGGTCCATTAAAATGACTTAACGAAATTCATGGCCGAAAGCCAAACCTCTATTAGAGGCCTTAAATTTATCTAATAAAATTTTTTATATATTTATTCTAGTTCTTTTTTTTTTTTTTTTTTGGTGAAGATGGTATACAAACTATCTTGTACCTATTTTGATTATTCACTCAGTTACATGCTAACTTCCACTTGTAGAAATATTTAGTAGCTCTATTCACTATAATTTAAATAAATATTTGTATAAGAAACATATATAGATGGTTACAATAATATTTTTATAACTTCTCATAATTTAATAATTTCAATTTTGTATCACTGAGTAGATGTCAAATAATTTCATGCATTTAAAACAATTCAAGTCTATTTTGAAGTAAAAAAATTGGTTTAATCCACTATTAATAAGAAATAATCAATTCTAGAAGAGACTTCATCTTCTTAAAATTTTCAAAGTCGTCATGAGTTTGTTCACTTTTATATATTGCATAATATGTGAATGTGTTTGACTGGACACGTAATTTATGTGAATGTGTTTGACTGGACCCGAAGTATAAGAGAAAAAGAAAGATTTTTTTAAAAATCTTTAGGCTTAAAACACGCCATAGAAATTTTGTGGCTATAACATCTCATAAAGGGTAGAACGGAAAATTATACAATTAGATTTTTATCAAATATGAAAAGATGTCATTCTTTTGCTAACTAAAAAGGAAAGAATGTCACATAAATGAGGAGGGAAAGAGTATAAAATTGAAATTATTTATTTCAATAACCTCTATCACATTTCAAGAAAAGAAGTATAAAATATAATCTTTTTTATTCATAATTTTTTATATTATATATTTGGGTGGGGGGTGTTGTTGGGGGGGGGGGGATGAGGCGCTTCATTTTGGAAGGGCCTAAAGCAATGAGTCCGGAACCAAAATGCCCCAAAAAAAACAGTTTCGACCAAAATACCCCAACAAAAAAAATGTTACGAAAATGCCTTTAGCGCAGTAAATTACTGCGCTAAAGAGTTAACGGACACGGCTCCGTTAAGCGCTATAAGCCTTGATAATTTCTTGCGCTATAGCGCTTTGTCTTTTTTTTTTTTTTTTTCCAACTCTTTTGGTTAACCCTTCTTTCGTTACATTTTTTAACGTACTTTGACCATAGATTAATCATGCTTCGGGACCCCGAAACTTCAATATTTTATATAGAACCCTACTTATTTTTGTGCGATTAATTAGGTAGGATCAACACATCAAGGATACACAAAAGTTCGGATGACCGTTTTAGAGGTTGAAAAGTGCTCGAACGCTATTTTCGTTCAAGGTTCGGTGACATTAGCTTGAAGTGCTTTACGATTACTTAAACTTGTTCATTAATAATTAATCAAAAGTTAGTCAAAATGGCAGCGTTCATGCAAAAAAAAAAAAAAAACTTAATTAAATTGCATCACTCATAACCTTGAGTGGATGAAAATACTTAACACACTAATTCATTAATAAGAAACCCATGATATATTAAAAATACAATCACAACATTCTTGAAAAAACTTAACATACTAATTAATACCTAAGAGCATAACGATATATTAAACTTAAAACTAAAATCACAACATTCTTAATCATCATCAGAGTACAAGTCCTCAATATCGTCCTCAGAAAAATATTGGCGTTCTCTTAAGACACATCTTTTTTCGGTAGCAGTTAGTTCTCTACCGGTTGATGATGCTTGTTCTTCGGCCAACTTCAGCATGTAAAACGTCATGATTCGAATCAAACTTTATATAACGTAATTTGACGAATAGTTGTTCTGACCACACAACATTTCACACAAAATTGAGCTACTATGTCATTTTTTGACCAATTTAGAGATATTAACCGTGTTATATCATTCACTCCAAAAACATATTTGAAGCAATGGGTAGGACACGGGAACTAGATGATGATGATTTTCATTACTCAAATAACCCTAACGATAGATTCAATCGAGAATACAATAATAAAATGACAGAGGAGTGGAATTGGCGTGTTAGGAGAAGTCAGACCGGAGCACAAGTTAGCGTCGGTGGGCTTAAACGCCCAAAAAAAAACGTGTTATGTCAATGCCTCGCGGAACTCCACAAGAGTTTAATTTGGCTCTTAATCGTTTTTAGCGAAAGAGAACAATCGGATGCAAATACGTTACCATAGGGTAGAATATGGTATATATGGTAGCACAAGATTTAGATCCAAGTGGGATTCGGACTGTGAAATGTCCGATAAAGATTAACATTTTTCTTACAATAAGGTAAGTAGGTAGGGTCATAAAAGACCCTTTCCCCCCCCCCCGGGTACTTGGGGTTTGCAACTATATAAGTAGCCCTTTCTTTGTTATTAGACTACACCATATTCAATGTCGAGTAGTAGAAACTCGGCTTGGTCTTTACTCCTTCTAAAAGAACCAAATAGCGATGACGATGAGAGTTCAAATCATAGCAGCTTTTCGAGCGATACTAGTGATTTCAAACTAGATGAGCTAAATCCCCACCTTCTTATAGAGCGTAATGACGATTTTGCAGCGGTGAAATATTCGGATACGCGGGAATATTATTGCGGTTTACGCCGAGAATGGTCACATCGGCTTGCCGAATCAGAACGTCTTGTTCGTGACTTGAAAAATCTCAACGCTCCAATACTAACGAGGTACTCCTTAACCATGCCTCAAATAGGTGCAGAAACTTGCGAGCTTGCCGTGCAAAGGATTAGAAAAGAAAATAACAGAATGCTGGCAAGACGATGTAGATTTTACATGCTTTCGAAGTTGGCGAAGAACAAGCATCATCAACCGGTAAGAGAACTAACTGCTACCGAAAAAAGATGTGTCTTAAGAAACCGCCAATATTTTTCTGAGGACAATATTGAGGACTTGTACTCTGATGATGATTAAGAATGTTGTGATTTTAGTTTTAAGTTTAATATATCGTTATGCTCTTAGGTATTAATTAGTATGTTAATTTTTTTTTCAAGAATGTTGTGATTGTATTTTTAATATATCATGGGTTTCTTATTAATGAATTAGTGTGTTAAGTATTTTCATCTACTCAAAGTTATGAATGATGCAATTTAATTAAGTTTTTTTTTTTTTTGCATGGACGCTGCCATTTTGACTAACTTTTGATTAATTATTAATGAACAAGTTTAAGTATTCGTAAAGAACTTCAAGCTAATGTCACCGAACCTTGAACAAAAATAGCGTTCGAGCACTTTTCAACCTCTAAAACGGTCATCCGAACTTTTGTGTATCCTTGATGTGTTGATCCTACCTAATTAATCGCACAAAAATAAGTAGGGTTCTATATAAAATATTGAAGTTTCGGGGTCCCGAAGCATGATTAATCTATGGTCAAAGTACGTTAAAAAGTGTAACGAAAGAAGGGTTAACCAAAAGAGCAGGAAAAAAAAAAAGACAAAGCACTATAGCGTAGTAAATTACTGCGCTATAGCAGTTAACGGAGCCGTGTCCGTTAACTCTTTAGCGCAAAGAATTTACTGCGCTAAAGGCATTTTCATAACATTTTTTTTTTGTTGGGGTATTTTGGTCGACACTGTTTTTTTGGGGGGCATTTTGGTTCCGGACTCCTAAAGCAATTGCTTTAGTTGCTTCCCCCTCCAGGCGGCCCTGCGCACGGTGTCCTTGTCGTTTGGGGTGGTCTTTAAATTTTGCCCCTCATATTTGAAATCTTTAAATTTTGCCCTTCGGCTAAAACCCATAGGTTCCAGGTTCGAACCCACGCGCAGTCAAAATTTTAAAATAAATTCGCAAGGCAAGTTTAAATTTCGCTATGCCCCCAACGGCATACACTTGTGAAGGAATTACCAAAGTTATGCCGGACTCGGCATACTTATGCCTTATGGGCAGACTTGGCATAAGTATGCCGGTCCGCATAACTTTGATAATTCATTCAAAAGTTTATCTTGGATCCGCATAAAAGTTTGCCCATTAAAAGTATGCCCCCACCGGATAACTTTGTGAAGGAATTACCAAAGTTATGCGGACCAAGATACCTGGCTTATGGGCGGACTTGGCATAAGATCCGGGTCCGCATAACTTTGATAATTCATTCACAAAGTTATGCCGGATCCGGCATAAAAGTTTGCCCATTAAAAGTATGCCCCCACCGGCATAACTTTGTGAAGGAATTATCAAAGTTATGTCGGACCCGGCATACTTATGCCAAGTCTGCCCATAAGGCATGAGTATGCCGGGTCCGACATAAAATGTGTAATTCCTTAACAAAAGTATGCCGGGTCCCAAGATACACGCGACTCAGACCTTGTCTTGCGATTTTTTTTTAATTTATGCTTGAGCGGGGGTTCGAACTCAGAACCTCATTATTTCGGCGCGAAAGCTCAAAGTTGCAATGCGAAGGGCAAAAATTAAAGACCAGCAATATGAGGGGCAAAATTTAAAGACTACCCCAAAAGAAGGGCACTCCGCGCAAAAAAATGTTGAAAGTGTCCGATTTTAAATTTATGTCTCCGCTTAATAAAAAATTTAAAAAATGATCTTAACTTGAAAAAATTGTTGGGAAGAATTTTTGTTGTCTATCAGACATAAGTTCTAGCTTTTACCTATAAAGCAGAATTTGTGGTCTAATTAAGCAAGTTAACTGTTTTGAAATATCCGGACGTCTTATAGGCAAAACTAGTTTATATCCAGAACTTATGCCTGATGAGCAATAAAAGTTTTGTCACTGTTGCCCATCAGGCATAAGTTCTAGTTTTTACCTATAAGACAGAACTTGTGATTAATTAAACAAGTTTTTTTTTCTTTTCATCAATTAAACAAGTTTACTGTCTTGAAATATCCTGAAGTTCTGCCTTATCGGCAAAACTATTCTATGTCAACAGCATATGCCCCATGAGCTAGTAATAATTAATTCAGCGGAGTAAAAAATTCAAAATCACCTAAACGGAAAGCCATATGTGAAATTAACCCCTTTTGGTCTTCGGCTGTGCTTCTGCTTCTGACTTTTTTTTTTTGTGTGTATTTAATCCTGTTGAGTGTTGACCAAGCTCTAAACAAATAGTAAAATGTTTCAGTTACAATGTTACTGTTATAAATATTATTATAATATTGTGATGTCTATCTTTAGGAGAAATTTTAGGGTTTGCTAGGGTTTGTGACTTTGGCACCAAGTCAATTCTCTCCTATAAATAGAGAGGTTCTCTTCATTGTATTTCATCCCTCATAAGAAATAAGAACTCTCTTCTCTCTCTTGTTCTACATATATTCTTGCTTTAGTTTATTGTTTTATAACACGTTATCAGCACGAGACTCTACCGTCTCAAGAAATTTTTGAAGGCTAAGGTACTATTTTTATTCTCTCTATTTTATGGCTAACCTTACAAAACTCGAGTTCGTTGCCCTTGATATTTCGGGCAAGAACTACCTATCATGGGTGCTAGATGCTGAAATCCATCTTGATGCTATGGGTCTTGGAGACACCATTAAAGAAAATAATAAAGCATCCAACCAAGAAAATGCCAAGGCTATGATATTCCTGCGTCATCATCTTGATGAGGACCTGAAAATTGAATATCTTACTATTAAGGATCCACTCGTTTTATGGGAAAACTTGAAAGAAAGGTATGACCACCTGAAGATGGTCTTCCTCCCAAAAGCACGACACGAATGGATCAATCTAAGGCTACAAGATTTCAAATCGGTTATGAAGTATAACTGCGAGATGTTCGAATTACTTCTATATTGACACTATGTGGAAAAAAATTAGTGATTACGATAAGGCGGAAAAGACGTTCTCCACTTTTCATGCCTCGAATGTGCTCACTGCAAAGAAGAATATCGAGAGAAAGGTTTCACAAAGTATTGTGATTTGATTGCTCATCTTCTTGTGTGAACAAAATAATGATTTGCTGATGAAAAATCACGAGAATCGACCTACTGGCGCTGCACCACTCCCCGAAGTGAATGAGGTGTATGCCCACTACTCCAGGCGTGGAAAAGGTCGTGGCCCCGGTCGTGGTCATGATAATAGTCGTGGTCGTGATAATAGTCGTGGTCGTGGTCGTGATAATGGTCAAAGAAGAAATTATTTTCCTGGTGTTAATCACTCTTCAAAGAAAAATCACCACCAAAAGGGGAAAAAGAAGGATGATAGGCATGAAGTGCCAGAAGCACGTGGCTCAGAAAATAAATGCTATCGATGTGGTGGAAGTGGACAACGGGCACGTACATCGTCGTACGGCGAAGCACTTGGTTGAGCTTTATCGGCATCAATTAAAAGAAAAGAGAAAAAATCCCGAAGCTAATTTTATCTCTCGAAAATCAAATTGACATCACACACTTGGATGTAGCAGATTTCTTTGAGCACACTGAAGGAAAGATAGATCACTTGATTGGTGATGGTTCTGTGGTTAGAGATGATTGAGTTGTTTATTTTAATTTTTGCTAGTCGTATTAGTTAGTGAATAAAAGATCACGTAACAATAGTTTTTTCCATGAGTATTAGTCTTTCAATTAGTCTAGATCTAGTTATATTGCTATAGTTGATTATTAATAAAATTTAATCATTCCGTTTTGATTAATAGTGTTTTAATATCAACGTGGGTTTACTTGTTTATTGAGTAAAACAGTTAAGAATCTTATGCTTTCTAGAGCACAAAACAAGCACATGAATATCAGATGAAGTATACTAATTTGATAAGTGAATGGGTTCCAGATTGAGTAGTGTTCTTCACTTGACTTTTCTTTCTTATTACGTTAACAGTGATAATTTAACAACAAAGTGATTAGAGTTGGATTCAAAGTCAATTATGTTTTCACCAAATATTTTGATTCGCTCTTCCCTCATGCATACATACAAGCCAATAATATTATTTCATATTTGCTAAGAGCAGAGAAAGTTTTTTGTTTTTTTACCTTGGCCAAAAGGACCTTCTATTATGTCTATACGTCTGGTCACATGTATGTTGAAATGTTAGTTTTGTTGTTAACAAGAAACATTTATTACTAATATTTTTATTGCTTCCATATTTCGTACATTACTACAATTAGTAGTGTTTTAAATACACTGTTTAAGAAATTAAATGGTAGTTTAATTAGACCAATACTCTTGTGTTGTATCCTAATGGGAATTATTTAATGTTTCTTATCATCAATAGTACTGTATACATCTGGATAAATTTTTATCAACAACATTTTGTACTATTCGGCTAATTAGTGACTCAAGGTAGGATAACTTTATATTTATCAATATGTGTTTATGGTATATGTGCGCATGTGTATATAATTTGTACTATCTTCATAGTGCATTTAATATCACGTATTGGTCCTCAGCAGAATGTGAACATTGGTGTGTTATATTACTTAGTTTACACTTTGTACGCTCTAACAACACTAGTATTTAATGTGTATTTATTTTATTTTGTGTATGTAATTCCATTTGAAGATATGGATAACTCTCAAAGTAAGTTTGGATTAAAATCCAATTATGAAGACATATGTTTGATTGATTCTGCTACCACACACACGATCTTCAAAGACAAGAAATATTTTTCTCATTTACTTATGGGTAAGGCAAATGTTAATACCATTTCTGGTAGTACTAATTTGATTGAAGGCTCCGGAAGAGCCGCTATAATTTTGCCTAAGGGAACTAAACTCATTATAAAGGATGCCATGTTCTCTCCTAAGTCCAGAAGGAACTTATTAAGTTTTAAAGATATCCGTCAAAATGGATACCATATTAAAACAATGGATGAGATGAATCTTGAATATATTGGTATCACCAAGGATGTCTCACGTAAAGTTGTTATAGAAAAGTTCCACTGCTTTGTCTTAAAGCTTATATTGGACAAAAATTGGAGTAATTGAGGCATATTCTGTCGTAAACCAGAAGTTTACGGACTCCAATACATTTGTACTTTGGCATGATCGATTGGGACACCCTGGATCTATAATGATGAGACGAATTATAGAAAATTCAAATGGGCATCCATTAAAGAACCTGAAGATTCTTTTAAACAATGAATTTTCTTGCCCTTCTTGTTATCAAGGCAAGTTAATTATTAGGCCATCACCTACAAAGGTTGAGTTTGAATCCCCGAATTTTTGGAACGTATACATGGGGATATTTGTGGACCAATTCACCCCCAGTGGGTCATTTAGATATTTTATGGTCCTAATAGATGCTTCTTCTAGATGGTCTCATGTGTGCCTACTGTCATCTCGCAACTGGCGTTTGCGAAATTATTGGCACAAATAATTCGATTACGGGCACAATTTCCTGATAATCCGATAAAGTCTATTCGCCTTGATAATCTTTGCGAGTTTTCATCCCAAACATTTAATGACTATTGTTTATCAATTGGGATAAGAGTTGAACATCCTGTAGCTCATGTTCACACTCAAAATGGCCTTGCAGAGTCATTGATTAAACGTTTGCAGTTAATTGCAAGACCATTACTCATGAAAACGAGGTTGCCCACGACTGTTTGGGGTCACGCTATTTTGCATGCAGCAACACTTGTTCGTCTCAGACCGACAAACTATCATAAATTTTCTCCGTTGCAATTGGTTTTGGGTCAAGAACCTAATATATCCCATCTAAGAATTTTTGGATGTGCCGTATATGTGCCTGTAGCACCACCATATCGCACCAAGATAGGTCCCCAAAGAAGATTAGGAATATATGTTGGGTTTAAATCGCCCTCCATTATTCGCTACCTTGAACCATTAACCGAGATTTGTTCAACTTTCTCGATTTGCGGATTGTCAATTTGATGAGACAATTTTCCCAAAATTAGGGGAGAGAATAATGAAATAAAAAGGGAAATTTTGTGGAATAATTCATCATTGTCTCATCTTGATCCACGTGCTTCTATTTGTGAGCAAGAGGTTCAAAAGATTATTCACTTGCGAAAAATAGCAAATCAAATGCCAGATGCATTTACAGATTTGAAAAGGATTACCAAATCACATATCCTGCAGAGAATGTCCCAATTCGGATTGATGTCCCTGTAGGACCATCTACTAGTGTCATAGCAAATGAGTCCAAGGCACGCCAGAAGCGTGGTAGACCATTGGGTTCTAAGGATCGAAATCCTAGAAAAAGAAAAATAAATGGTCAAGATGACACTACAAAAGAACCTCATAAAAGAAATTAAAGATTTGAACAATACTGATATTCTTGAAGAAATCAATGAGCCTGAGACTCAAGAAAATGAGGAAATATCAATTAATCCAGTTAATGTTGGGACTAATTTGAATCGATTGGAAATAAATGTGGATTATGTCTTTGCCTATAATGTTGCAACAAGAATTATGCAAGATAGTGAGGATCTTGAACCCCAATCTGTTAAAGAATGCCAAGAAAGATGTGATTGGCCAAAGTGGCAAGAGGCAATTCAATCAGAGTTAAACTCGCTTACCAAACGGAAGTTTTTGGACTGTAGTCCAAACACCTAATGGCATTAAACCTGTTGATTATAAATGGATTTTTGTGCGAAAAAGAAATGAGAAAAATGAGATACAAAGATATAAGGCACGCCTTGTTGCACAAGGATTTTCACAAAGGCTGGTGTTGATTATGAAGAGACATACTCTCCTGTTATGGATGCAATAACGTTACGTTATCTCATTAGTTTCGTTGTCCATGAGAGACTTGAGATGCATTTGATGGATGTGGTTACAGCCTATCTATATGGATCACTTGAAAATGAAATATACATGAAAATCCCTGAAGGATTTAAGATGCCTGAAGCATGTAGTTCAAAGTCTCGGGAAATGTATTCAATCAGATTACAAAGATCATTGTATGGTTTGAAGCAATCCGGGCGCATGTGGTATAACCGCCTTAGTGAATATTTGTTGAAGGAAGGCTATACAAATGATGCAATTTGCCCATGTGTTTTTATAAAGAAAGCAATATCGGAGTTTGTTGTACTTGCTGTATATGTTGACGACATAAACCTTATTGGAACTCCTGCAGAGCTCAAAAAGGCAATTGATTATTTAAAGAAGGAATTTGAGATGAAAGATCTTGGAAAGACAAAATTATGCCTTGGTTTACAAATTGAACATTTGACAAATGGCATTTTTATCCATCAATCTGCCTATACAGAGAAAGTGTTGAAACGGTTTTATATGGATGAAGCACATCCATTAAGTACTCCAATGGTTGTTCGATCACTTGATGCGAATAAAGATCCGTTCCGACCTCAAGAAAAGAATGAGGAAATTCTTGGTCCTGAAGTACCATATCTTAGTGCAATTGGTGCACTAATGTATCTTACCAATACCACAAGGCCCGACATAGCATTTTCGGTTAATGTGTTAGCAAGATATAGTTGTGCTCCTACAAGGAGACACCTTGGGAACGGAATTAAACACATATTGAGGTATCTAAAGGGGACTATCGATTTGGGCTTATTTTATTCTAGCAATTGCGATCCCGATCTTGTTGGTTATGCCGATGCACGGGGTATTTATCGACCCACACAAAGCTAGATCTCAAACGGGCTATGTATTTATTTGTGGGGTGTTTGCCATATCTTGGCGATCTACAAAGCGATCTATTGTGGCTACCTCATCAAATCATCTTTGAGATAATAGCTATTCATGAAGCGAGCCGTGAAGTTGTGTGGTCATGTCAATGATACATCTCATTCGAGAAAAGTGTGGTTTGAAATGTGATAAAATGCCCACAATCTTATAAGAAGATAATGCAGCATGCATTGCTCAATTGAAGAGAGGATTCATAAAAGGAGATAGAACAAAACACATTTCACCAAAGTTATTCTTCACAAATGAGCTCCAAAAGAATAGTGATATCAACGTACTTCGTTCGAGTGCTAATATGGTTGATTTGTTCACCAAGTCTCTACCAACCGCAACTTTCGAAAAGATGGTGCACAAGATTGGAATGCGAAGACTCAAATATTTGGATTGAAGTTCTCATCAGGGGGAGTTAATACGCGTTGTACTCTTTTTCCCTTTCAAGGTTTTTGTCCCACTGGTTTTTCCTTGTAAGGTTTTTAATGAGGCAACCAAATAGCGTATTATTAGAAATATGTACTCTTTTTCCTTCACTAGAATTTTTCCCACTGGGTTTTTTCTAGTAAGGTTTTAATGAGGCATATTATCTATCGAAATAGACATCAAGGGGAGTGTTATAAATATTATTATAATATTGTGATGTCTATCTTTAGGAGAAATTTTTAGGGTTTGCTAGGGTTTGTGACTTTGGCAATTCTCTCCTATAAATAGAGGTTCTCTTCATTGTATTTCATCCCTCATAAGAAATAAGAACTCTCTTCTCTCTCTTGTTCTACATATATTCTTGCTTTAGTTTATTGTTTTATAACAGTTACAAAATTATAACTGTTCTTTATGTTGAAATATTTTAAACTATTGGACATAATTTTATTTAGGGATAAGGCACCATTACCCACCTGAACTATACTCGAATTTGCTACGACACACCTTACCTTTCCCAGGGTCCTATTACCCCCTAAACTTATTTAAAACGGAATAATTACCCCCTAAAAGCTGATGCCCACTCTCATATGGGAGATTGACATACACTCTCCTTGCCACATGTGTATTTATTTATTTTCTTCTTTTTTTAATTTTTTTCAGCTTACGTGTCAATTTTTTTAAAATAAAAATAAAAAACTGAATTTTCATTAAAAAAAAATGAGTTTTAAAACCCGTCTTTTTTTTTTTAATTTGAAAATTTGATTTTTTTAAACCCATTTTTAAAAATAAAAAAAAAACTAAAAACATGGATTAAAAACTGAATTTTCTTTTAAAAAAGGATTTTTAAAACCCTTTTAAAAAAAAAATTGAAAATTTGTTTTTTTTTAAAAACCCGTTTTTGAAAAAGAAAAAAAAAAAACTGAAAAATGATTTTTTTTTTTTAAATATGGAAAAATGGATTTGTTAAAAATATGGAAAACTTGATTATTTTTTAAAATGTCTTAAAAAATCTTGATTTTCATGATTTCATTTTCTTAGGACACTTTTATTTTTCAAATAAAATCCGGAAAAGTGTTTTTCTTGTCAAAATGTGAAAAAAAAACTGAATTTTTATAAAATTTTGAAAAAATTAATTATTTTCTTAACATGTGGAAAACCCGTTTTTAAAACTAAATGTGGAAGACTAGATTTATTTTCAAATTTTTAAGAAAATGCATTTTTAAGAAAAAAAAATTAAGTTTTCCCTTTTTTATGTTTACACTTTCAAAGAGAGTGAAACACACTCTCTTTGCCACATCAGCATTTAGGGGGTAATTATTCCATTTTAAATAAGTTTAGGAGGGTAATAGGGCCCGGAAAAGGTAAGGTGTGTCAGAAGAAATTCAGATCAGGAATATGCAGAATAGTGCTTTATCCCTTTTATTTACTAATAATATTACTCCTGTCCGGTTTCAGGTTATTAATAGAGCCTTAACAAGAAGATGTCAATCAAATTTGATCTGATACTACTGTCATAGTCATTTGGTATTAGTGACAGATGTAATATTAGATATGTAATGCTAATAATCATTTGGTATATATTACTATTATATATAAGAGGGAATGTGAGGACTTTTGTAGTCCTCACATTAATTTCCCAAATTTTTAAAAAAAAATTCATTAATTACTTTTATGTCCTAATTTTATTTATTTAAGTCATTTTTTTGTTTTTTATTTTTAAAGTCTACTTTTCAAAAGCTATCGAGTCTGGGGACTTTTGTAGTCCTTACAATAATTTTCAAATTTTTTTAAAACTTTTTAATTAATTACTTTTAGGTCCTAATCTTATTTATTTATGTCAATTTTTTTGTTTTTGTTTTTAAAGTCTACTTTTCAAAAGCTATCGAACCTCCTACCTCATTTTTCACGTTCTTTGATTTTCTGATTGGTGCTCGATATTCGCATTTGAGCCCAATTAATCTAGATAATTTGCACTGCATCGCGCCTATTCGGGGGGAGCGCTTCCTCCAAAGATTTTTTTCCATATCCATGTTCGAACTCCTAATCCCTAATTAAGAGAGTGAGGTCCATCCATCGCACAAGTTAAATTATGTATTTGTCTTAAAAGTTCATTAACTATGTATAGATTATTTATTTAGAACTAAATAACTTCAAAAATTAGGATACATAAGTTATAATGTCAAATTCGGATCCAAATTTGATTTGAATTAAATAATTTCATCAAAATGGAAGTTAAAATATTAAAGGAGTGGAATGAAAATTTTGCTTTTATATAACTACCCACTTGTGGGACTACAATGGGTATATGGTGGGATAAGGCACCATTACCCCCCTGAACTATACCCGAATTTGCTACGACACACCTTACCTTTCCCTGGGCCCTATTACCCCCTAAACTTATTTAAAACGGAATAATTACCCCCCTAAACGCTAATGTGGCAAAGAGAGTGTGTTTCACTCTCTTTGAGAGAGTGAGAAACATAAAAAAGGGGAAAACTTAATTTTTTTTTCTTAAAAATCTGCATTTTCTTAAAAATTTGAAAATAAATCTAGTCTTCCACATTTAGTTTTAAAAAACGGGTTTTCCACATGTTAAGAAAATAATTAATTTTTCAAAAATTTTAGAAAAATTATGTTTTTTCACATTATGACAAGAAAAATCATTTTTTTGGATTTTTTTTGAAAAACCAAAGTGTCCTAAGAAAATGAAATCATGAAAATTAACATTTTTTTAAGACATTTTAAAAAAATAATCAAGTTTTCCATATTTTTAACAAATCCATTTTTCCATATTTAAAAAAAAAAATCATTTTTCAGTTTTTTTTTCTTTTTCAAAAACGGGTTTTAAAAAAAAACAAATTTTAATAGAGTGTGCGGATAACACTCTATTTGTTTAACTAGGCATCAAACAGAATGGCTTTCCAAATTTACTTGTTCAGCTCAAGTCTTGTATTATTAGGAATATTTAACAAACGGGTTTCAATTTTTTTTTTTTTAAAAAAGGGTTTTAAAAATCCTTTTTTTAAAAGAAAATTCAGTTTTTTAATCCATGTTTTTAGGTTTTTTTTTTTTTTTTAAATGGGTTTAAAAAAAATCAAATTTTCAAATTAAAAAAAAAAAGGGTTTTAAAACTCTTTTTTTTTTTAATGAAAATTCAGTTTTTTATTTTTATTTTAAAAAAAATTGACACGTAAGCTGAAAAAAAATTTTTAAAAAAAGAAGAAAACAAATAAATACACATGTGGCAAGGAGAGTGTATGTCACTCTCCCATATGAGAGTGGGCATCAGCGTTTAGGGGGGTAATTATTCCGTTTTAAATAAGTTTAGGGGGGTAATAGGACCTTGGGAAAGGTAAGGTGTGTCGTAGCAAATTCGGGTATAGTTCAGGGGGGTAACGGTGCCTTATCCCGTATATGGTTGTTGTTGTTGTTGTTGTACACTTGTACTAACACAAATTATATTTCTTTAGTTAAAATATCATTTTTATATATTTGAGCCGCAAGAACCGCCAAGACGGCCCCTCACATAACTAGTATATATATATATATATAAAATAGTAGATGGATAAACGCTTGAAAAACAATAATTTAATATATAAATCAAATGCGTACAACCCATCATCCCAGATCCAGAATCATATACAAGTCAAATAATCAAATTATGATACGTAATAGCTTGACACAATTTATATATATATAAAAAAAATAGTAGATGGATAAACGCTTGAAAAACAATAATTTAATATATAAATCAAATGCGTACAACCTCATCATCCCAGATCCAGAATCATATACAAGTCAAATAATCAAATTATGATACGTAATAGCTTGACACAATTTATGCAAAAATTTACCTACGTTACTGTTATATTACTACTGTGAACGACTATGAGTAAAAGTAGTTCAATCAAAGTGTATAAGTTCTAGTACACATTTTTCTCCGTACAATAAAGGGAAATAATTGGAGACAAAGTGTTCAAAGCTTTATTCTTTGTCAATGAATATAATTATCATTAATAATAGAAAGTAATGCCTATCATTTTACAACTTACAAAGTCAAATTTTGATAGCTAGGAAACAGCTGGTATTTTGATATATTCACTTCCCTAATGTCCAAAATGTCATCATCACCTTCTTACTAAATTTTGGACATTTTCCAGAACTTGGGATACTATGTAAGTACTAGAAAAATTTCCAGTTGAAAGAAAATATTAACTGCCTTGCAGATACAGTGCTATGATTAATAACCAGAACTGAATTCTTGTGTCGTAGAAAAAAAATTGCACCATAAACAATTTTGGTGTAGCAGGCAGTATTATTTGGGATATATATATTGCACCTGTCTATAAAAAAGGCCATACTGGTTAACATGTGATATATAATTTATTTATTTTTGGTTTCCCACCTTGTGTCCGGTATCCGCATTGGAGTCCGATTATATCCGGATTTGCGACGCGTAGGGTTCCATTCGGGGGGAAAGCATTCCATACCAAGAATTTTTTCATTCTCATAGCTCGAACCCGAGACCACTAATTAAGAGTGGAACAGTCTCATCTGCTGCACCCAGTGGCAGATTTAGGATTTTGAATCAGGGTGTTCGGAAAAACAACTGAACCAACTTTGCATTTGTTCAGGGTGTTCAAAAGTCAATATATGTACATAAACATGAAAAATTTACCCTAAATACACACTGTAATTTTTTCCTCAGAGTGTTCGGGTGAACACCCTGAGTCTTTACTACATCCGCCCCTGGCTGCACCACATCTTTTGATGGTAACATGTGATATATAATAAACGTGTTTCCTTCGCTTTTGCAAGTTGGTTCATGTTCTTCTTCTTTTTCCCTTTTCATTTATTTATTTGCCATCAAGAGAAATAGAGGAGTTGATAGTAGATCATATCTTATTATAATGAAGCACTTGAACAGAATGGATTATTAAAGTTTTTTAGTATATAGTTATCACTCATGGAATGGAACGATGACTGGTTGATACTAATCATCATCATTAATAAAGTGAAACTTATATTGAATTAAACATTTTGGTGTATATTTTCCAGTTAAATTTGGTAGAAAACGGAAAATATTTACTTTTCGCACCGTTAATTCATATTGAACTACTGTTCTAAAACTATTCAATTTTTAACCGTTTTTAATACGGAAAGGAAATTTGGATACAAATACTCCTAATTAAAACATGAAAAAACTTCATCTTGTTTTACTAAATTTGAACATTTATCAATTCAAACTGCAAGAAGTTTTCCTAAAGTTTGAACATCCAGGAGTTTGAACAACACATTTGTAACTCCAGAAATTTTCCGAACTCTACGTGCTAGAGTTTCACTTGCTGGGGTACTTTTATCCAAGTATCATTTCCTCCTTGATAATTACATTTTAAACCGTCTCTAAATATTAAGAAGCCGTCCAAAAATAGGCCATCCTGGCTAATTTTGCATCAACTTTGTAATTGTGACCCTTAATGGATGGCCCAGTTTCATTTTTATCCCGAGATGGATGGTCCAATGTTCATAATTTTTTTCTTTCCTTTTTGAACATAATTATAAGCAGTAGGGTAACTAAGCATCAATATCTAAGAACAAGGTTCCAACTGTATCATATTAATTACAAGGCTATCCATTTGGAACCAAATTAAATTCGGGTTGTTAGTTGAAAGTAGAAAGTAGAAAAATATATACTGAGAAAAGAAAAGAAAAGAAAAGGAGGATATAGGGAATTGGTTGGAAATTAAAATAGATTAAAAAATCTTTAAAAAATTGAAGCACTGCAACATAATGGATTTCCACTGTTGTTATTGGTATTTAGCATTATGACAGCACAAACTGATCCTAATCATCACTAATCAAGTGAAAATTAGTATAGCACCTGAAGATTATACTATTAGCTGTTTATTTAATCATAGTTAATTAAACATTTTGTGGATGTTTTCTTCTTTTTTTTCAGTTAAGTATGTGATCTTTTATGGTGGCACAATGTTTTCTTTTCCCTCCCTATATGGATAGTCCACTAAGTCCAGTGTTTGTTACTATGAAATTGAACACAATTTGATAAAGAAATAAATCAATATTTTTCGAGAAGAAATGGAAAACATGATCAATATCATATGAGATTAATTAATTGTGATCATGTCAGAACCCTCTATTATTTATTGAAGGAGCTTGATTAGACTTTATAGTTTATATCGTACATTACTTAGTCTTCTGCTGAAACTGAATTCCCTAAAACTTAAATATATAGAAATGCTCTTGTAGTAATTCAAACAGGAGTATTAGTCCCTCAGTTATTGGTCATTATTAATTTATGATTCGACACATTTAATCTTTAATTAATTAAATGTGCGCTTTTGGTCCCTTTATGCAGAAAATATGTAATAATTGGAATATTTTTAGAAACATATTACCCTTAAATATGGAGCAATAATTAGACGGTGAAGCGGTTAATAACTCTGAAAATTGTGAATATCTATAAAGCAAACAGATCAAAAGTGTACGGTTCAAGTAATTGAAGATTAAATATGCTTAGTCAATCAAATATTACAATGACTAAAATTAAAGTTTATTGATAACTGAGGGACTAAAAATTTAGTAGCTCAATTCAAATTTATGATACTATGGTTCAAATTGTAACATCTTAATCACCAAGTTATTCCTTTGGCATCAATTTTTGTTTTTAGTAGTTCAAAGAAGAAAAAGACGAAAAATATACTGAAAAAGAAAAGAAAAGAAAGGGAGGACCAATAATTATAAAAGATAACATTATATAGGAAATGGAAAATCACTTTCTCGGATCTTGAGACTACTATTGCCAAAAATCAATATCAATCTGCTGGGATTATTAAAGAAAAAGCAAACAAGGAATGATGAAAAAGTGATATCTGGATAAAAACAAAAAAAAGAGAAGGGGGGAAAAAGAAATCCAAAGAAACCATAAAAGTATTTACAACAGAGCAGACAGAGAGAAAAAAATACAAGGGGAAACAAAGAAGAGAGACACAGAAAGCAAAAGAAGACAGAAAGAAAAAACAGAATTACTATCTTTATCAAATGGTGTGATGAATTGTGTGAATAGAAGCATGGTAGTTACATGAAGAAGTAACAACAAAAACCTAAGAGGAAGAAGAAAAATTGGTACTGTAGAGGTATTGGAATTTGAGTTGAGCTGATACAACAAAAACAACAATATATCCGGTGTAGTCCCACGAGTGGAGTCTCAAGAGAGTAGCGTGTACGCAGACCTTATCCCTGAGTTAAGTTGATAGTGTAAAAGAATTTATATACGTGTTAGCGTCCATAATAAGTTGAATTAATAACCTTAAAATAAGTATTTAACTTGTTATAACAATTAAAATAAATTGATAATGTAAAACAATGTTACATTCAATGAAGTCTCTATCGTTCAAAAATCAAATATAAAACTTCATATACCTTAAAGTTCATATGACGAAAAGAGATATAAGAATCGTTTGGTTCAAAAAAAGGTTATCGAAAGATTAAAGTATTAGATTATATGATTATAGTATTAGATTATAAGTTTATAACCAGAATAGATAACTTCACCTTTTAGCTGGGATAGAGATCCCATATTTTTTGGATAAATATTATCTTGATATAAGCTAATATCCACAACTAAATACTGGACAAATTTAATATCAATTTTTTAACTAGGATAACCCTCCTAATCCCTATGACTAAACGGCCCCTCATTACATACTCTTACTGTTCCAATTTATATGGCATAGTTTGACTAGGTGCGATGTTTAAAAAATAAATGATGACTTTTAAAATTTGTAATCTTATTAAGAATAAATGAAGAATTTTAACGTTAGATTATCTGTAAATTATAGAAACTGAAAAGAAAAGCATACACAGAGAGTAAATCAGGATAAGTATAAGCTAAATCCTTGGGATTTTACATGCAAGTCTTTTTCTTTTCCTTTCTCCCTCCATCTCTTCACACCAAACAAAACAAAACAAGAAACTAATCATCATGAAACACCCTCTGTATCCAACAAAGCAAAAAAGCAAATTCTAACCACCAAAGCATTACTTCCCTTAAATTTACCACTCATCTTTTCACACCCTATTTTTCCCAAACCAAATTTACTACAATCCCATAACCATGAACCATTTCTTTTCTCTCTTTCTCACTACAACTTCCTCAATTCTCTTCTTTCTCACACAAATTTCACTTGTTTTCTCTACTTCAAATTTTCCTCTTCAGCTCACTTCTCTTTTGTCATTAAAATCTTCTTTTCAAGATCCTAACAATACATTTCAAGATTGGAATCCAACAACCACTTTCTCAAATTCTGGTTCACAACCCTTTTGGTGTTCATGGTCTGGCATAAAATGTGACACAAAAACAAGCCAAATCACAACACTTAATCTCTCGAAGAGGAATCTTTCTGGTAAAATTCCACAAGATATTAGATTCTTGGTACACCTACACCACTTAAATTTAAGTGGGAATTCTTTTGATGGGCCCTTACAGACAATCATTTTCCAATTTCCATTTCTTAGGTCACTTGACATTAGTCACAACTCCTTTAATTCAACATTTCCACCAGGCATAACAAAACTCAAGTCTCTCACACACTTAAATGCCTATAGCAACAGCTTCACAGGCACTTTGCCTGAAGAAATTGTTAGCCTTCAAAATCTTGAGTACCTGAATCTTGGTGGCAGTTACTTTGCTGGTGAAATTCCGGTAACTTACGGGAATTTCACAAAGTTGAAATTTTTACACCTGGCTGGAAATTTACTGAGTGGTAAAATCCCAGTGGAATTGAGTTTCTTGAACCAACTTGAACATTTAGAAATTGGTTACAACAATTACACTGGCAATGTACCTGAAGAATTTTCCTGTCTATCAAATTTGACCTATCTTGATATTTCCCAGGCTAATCTCTCTGGTGAAATTCCATTTCAGCTCGGGAATTTAACGAATCTTGTATCTTTATTCCTTTTCAAGAACCATTTTATCGGTACAATTCCTCCGAGTTTTTCTCAGCTCACATTGCTGAAATCACTGGATTTGTCAGATAATCGTCTATCAGGCACAATTCCATTGGGATTTTCAGAGTTAAAAGAGCTGAATATGTTGTATTTGATGAACAATAACTTAACAGGTGAAATCCCACAAGGCATTGGTGAGTTACCAAATCTTGAATTATTATCTCTTTGGAACAATTCACTTACTGGAATTTTACCACAAAAGTTAGGGTTAAATGCAAAGTTACAAAAACTTGATGTCTCATCAAACTTTTTGTCTGGTCCAATTCCACCAAATCTTTGCCTCAGCAACAACTTAGTTAAACTCATCCTGTTTTCGAACGAGTTTACTGGTGAGATTCCTTCATCCTTAACGAAGTGCATGGCTTTATCGAGGCTGAGGATTCAAGACAATAGACTCAACGGATCAATTCCGTTAGGGTTCGGGTTTTTGCCAAATTTCACTTACATGGACATCAGCAAGAACAAAATTTCGGGTCCAATTCCAAAAGATTTTGGATACGCCGTGAAAATGCAGTACTTGAACATTTCGGAGAATTTATTTGGTTGTGATTTGCCTGAAAATATATGGAATGCCCCAAGCTTGCAGATATTTTCAGCAAGTTATAGTGGCCTCGTTGGAAAGCTACCCGATTTCAAAGGGTGTCAAAATTTATACAAAATCGAGCTCGAAGGAAACAATCTCAATGATAGTATTCCGTGGGACATCGAACACTGTGAAAAGCTTATTTCGTTGAATTTTAGACGAAATTCGCTTACAGGAATTATTCCCTGGGAAATATCCGCGATTCGTTCCATAACAGACGTTGATTTGTCGCATAATTTTCTCACGGGGTCAATTCCTTCAGCTTTCGAAAAGTCTAGCACGTTGGAACATTTCAATGTGTCGTATAATCAGCTCACCGGTCCATTGCCTTCGTCGGGGTCCATATTTTCAACATTCCATCCATCGTCCTTTATAGGAAACCAAGGCCTTTGTGGTACTATCATACACAACCCGTGTAGGACGGATGGACTCAAAGACGGGAAAGTAGATTTCTCGAACCACTCCAAGAAAACAAATGGTGCATTAATAGTATGGATCACGTCTGCAGCATTCGGAGTAGTACTATTCATCCTCATCGTGGCCATTCGATGTTTCCACTTGAATTATAGCCGAAGATTCCCGTGTGACAAGGAAAACGGACCGTGGAAGTTAACAGCATTCAAAAGGTTAAATTTCACGGCGGATGATGTCCTGGAAAGCATAACAACCACAGACAAGATCATCGGAATGGGGTCTGCAGGTACTCACATCGATCTATATTATTAGTAATGACTTCAATTGAACGGGCAATTTTTCATTATATATATGTGAAGAAAATCATTAAAAAAAGAAAAAGAAAAGAGAACTAGCTAGTGTACATTTTCTTTAATGCTAACATCACCTAGATAGGTTGTCTGTGTGGACTTTATCAATAAAAATCTCAAATGATAAGGACGAGATCTTACATTAAAATTAGTATAAGTATTAAGTTTTGAACTCACTTCAAATA
Source organism: Lycium ferocissimum (assembly GCF_029784015.1). Lineage (NCBI taxonomy): Eukaryota > Viridiplantae > Streptophyta > Magnoliopsida > Solanales > Solanaceae > Lycium > Lycium ferocissimum. The sequence continues at coordinate 39,959,885 of NC_081349.1, forward strand.
ACTTGGAACCTTGAGTTCATTAAGATTATACTCTAGATCTGTCTCTGTCTATAGGTACAAGTGTACAATTTCCACCTTGAACTCGCAATGGGGTCCGCAAGTAGTAGATGCTCTATAGTGTTAGTGAAGTTGAACGAGAAATGTGCAAAATCTCCTAAAAATTAGCAGTATAAATATCGAGTTTTGGACTCATATTTTTCAGAGAAATCAGAATCCTGAATACTAAGGTTAAATTCTGAATCTACCTCTGTGTTTGTAGGTACGGTGTACAAGGCGGAAATGCCAAGTGCCGAGATCATAGCAGTGAAGAAGCTATGGGCCGGGAAGCAACAAAAGGAGACAACAAGGAAAAGACGTGGCGTATTGGCAGAGGTTGATGTATTAGGCAACGTAAGGCATAGGAACATTGTGAGATTACTAGGTTGTTGTAGTAACAACGAATGTACCATGTTGTTGTATGAGTACATGCCTAATGGAAGCCTCGATGACTTGTTACATAACAAGAACAAAGATGCAAATTTGGTGGCTGATTGGTTTACTAGGTACAAAATTGCACTAGGGGTGGCACAAGGAATTTGTTATCTTCATCATGATTGTGACCCTGTCATTGTTCATCGTGACCTAAAACCTAGCAACATTCTTTTGGATGGTGAAATGGAAGCTAGGGTTGCTGATTTTGGGGTTGCTAAATTGATCGAGTGTGACGAATCCATGTCCGTGATTGCTGGATCTTATGGCTACATTGCACCCGGTAAGTTCCACATCCCTTAATTTTTTGAATTATTTTTCAAGAGTCGACTAGTAGTTAAGAGGTTACAATTCGAACCACAGGGCGCAAATTTGCAATCTAATACATTTCATGTTGTGTTATGTATGATGGATGCACAAAATCAGATTTTCCATCAAAATGGGAAAAATGACTTTAGTCGCTTGTGTTCGAAGAGGAAACTTTTCCTTATAGTGGCTCATATTAGTAGCGATCCAATATAACTCGCCACGAATTATTATAAATCGCGGCGAGTGAGCTAGTTGTCACTAGCTCGCCTCTATAACATTATTTTTAGTGACAACTTTTAAGGTCGCCACTGAACTCTGCAAATCATATATCTTGTAATCGGAATCATTTTTCCTTCTATTTTTTTTTTATCAGATGTCCCCGAAGGGACTTTCTACTATCTTAATATTAACTTCATATTAGTCGTCCAACTAACACTTTAGACATTATTATCATTTTTAATACTCAAATATTTCATCGAGACACTCCCCGTTTGCTAATGTTATTATTAAATTTTAATATACGTTTTTACAAAAATATTTTTCATTAACCAACCAAATATTAAAAAATATTCTCATACAATTTTTCTTTTTTATAAAATAAAAAAATATGACTTTCGTTGGGTCAAATACAATTCATATAATCAATACAATCTGATTAAATTACCTCTAGTCCCTATTATGTGAATAAAAAGTTCGGATTTTGTTCATGCTTATTATTTAAGCTTTGTTTGTGCTTTTTCTGTTAGTCTTATGTTTATCCAAAAATCTTTCGTCATCCTGTCGGTTTAGTTCGTTTTGTAGGATGACGAACAGGTTGAACTTGCATGTTTAACGTGGTGTCATGTCATAAAATGCTTGTATTTGTTGAACTTCATGATTTATCTTCGTCGTTTATGTGTGTCCACTTTCTTTGTGAATCTCCAGCTCACACAAGTGTCAAATGGCACAATGGTTTCTCGTAGAATTGGAGATGGTGACAGAATTTTTAATTTATAAATTTCAAATTATGATGTTTTTATTTATTGAGTTGTGAATGAATTATTTATACATATTAAATAAAAAAAATTAACATAAATATATGATTTGAGCCTAATATTACTGAGTTCTACTGAATCCGAATCTACTATATTGAACTTAGGCCGTAGGTAGACAATAATATTTTTGAACTTGTGCACCAACATTCTAGAGAAAATTTGGAATATGTTTCCCAAAAATTATATTATAAGGAATAGAGACGGATTTAAAATTTAAAATTTGTAGGTTTTGAATTCTAGAAAAGTATAGGTTCAGAATAAATTACTTACACATATCAAGTAAATTTCTTACCACAAATACAGAGTTTTGACCAAAACTGCTCAGTTCCGCTTTGAAGCTAAGTTTGCCATTCGGTTAATAATAGGCTTTAGGCCTTACTTTACTCATTAGGAGTTTATTCTTTTACTTAAGTTCCTAGCTAGGGCGACGTCTTTGCTGAGTCTAAACTCCGACTCCGAAATTCAAAACTGATCGAAAATGCAAATTTTAAGCTAGTTAAAGCAGATGTTTCCGTTGATCTTGACTTTACAGATTCTCAGGTGCTTTCTTTTTATGCGGAATTGTTGAATTCATAGCTAGAACTCTAGCTCCGATCCGCTCCTAACTAGGGAGAAATTGTATGTTAGCATGCAGTACTTTACTTTTGTTCTTAATTCGAGAGATGGATCAATGATTTTAAGTTAATAATTGAACATAGATAATATATACTTTTAAAAAATTCATAAATATATACTCCCTCCGTTTCAATTTATATGAATCCATTTGACTAACATTTAAGAAAGAGGAAAGACTTTTGAAACTTGTGGTTCAAAATAAGTCTTGAATATTTGTGTGGTCAAATCATTTCATAAAGTGAATTTGTTTCCAAATTAGGAAAGAGGTCATTCATTTTGGCACGGTCTAAAATGGAAATAGGTCCATATAAATTGAAACAGAGGGAGTACATTAATAGTAGAACTTTTTAAGCTAAATTGAGGCAGAAGTGTAAGGGTGGCACCACCATTATCATTTCCTCTCTTTTTCGCCGTGATTTACTATGATTTTACCTTTCAGGGACCATGGGCACTATTGCGCATGAATTGGCCCTGAGGCTTTTGATTTTCACTTTATGTTATTCTTTGGACCCACCCAAGATCTTATTATCTAAACTCATGATTATTAATCTCTTTAATTTATAAGTCGTAGTACTATCCTATTCTTTAACCTTAAAGTTCAATAGTCATACATCCTGGGGCCTAGAAGCCAAAATGTAATGATAATTCAAATTCACTTAATTATCTTACTTGCTAGTGCTAGTTGTATAACCAAATCCAATCAAATATAGTCTACCAAATATGCGTAGGATTTAAACTTCACATACTCTACATATAATAGTAGTCAGTCTGTTTTATTTTTTAGATTACTAATCCAACTCTTTACGTTAATATCTTCGATTGTACAGAATATGCATATACATTGCAAGTGGATGAGAAGAGTGACATCTATAGCTACGGGGTGGTGCTTATGGAAATTTTGTCAGGGAAAAGATCGGTAGATTCAGAATTTGGCGATGGACATAGCATTGTAGACTGGGTGAGGTCCAAGATGAAGACCAAAAATAATATAAACGACGTGTTAGATAAAAATGTTGGTGCATCGTGTCCTCGGGTGAGAGAGGAAATGATGTTGATGCTCAGGGTGGCGTTACTCTGTACTAGCCGGAACCCGGCTGACCGGCCTTCGATGAGGGATGTTGTGTCCATGTTGCAAGAGGCCAAGCCCAAGAGGAAGTTGACAGGAAGTGGTGGTGACAATAATGCAGTTGGTGCTATTTCTTTGGCACAAAAGGCCAATGTGGAGTGTTAATATGATTGGAGATTTTGGGGGGTTTTGTTTTTCTTTTGTCCTTTTTATTTCTCTTCAAATTGTGGGGGATTGGTATAGGATAAGTTGATAGTTGCTTTAAAACTTTAACGATTGGAAATTCAGGTGTTCTGGTTTTTGAGTGATCATCCGTGAAATTATTCCTCTATTCAAACTTGTGAACTACCAAATAGATATTGAGTTAAGGATAACAAAATGGAGCAAAATATAATGATATTAAGTAGATCTCAAAATTGTGTTAAGAAACAAAAATCATCGAGGATCAAGCTCCTTCCCATCTTATTGTCCTCTCCTTAGCCAATTGGATACAATGTACTCTCAAGGTTTCCTCTTCTACCTGCACATAAAAAGAGATCATTGGTTTTAGAAAGAAAAATAACATTTACTCCTTATAAATGTACAAAAGCTACATCCATAGCTACAAATTAAAGAAGTCACTACAAAATAAAAATAAAAAGATTTTCATGGCAGCTTGATGATCCCCGAAAAAAGTCTAGTCATTGAATCTCAATAGTGGTGATATCGCTTCAAGTGGCGGAGAGGCAGAACCCACATGTATCCGAGGGGTGTCAATTAACACCTCTTTGCTGAAAACTTATATGGAAAAATAACCCTCTATGACTATTTAGGAAAAATAATGACCCGAAATAGCCCATGTTTGTAAAATTACCCAAAATGGCCCAGTTTGTACCTTTCACTTCAAAAACCTGTTGTATATTTGTACCCTCACTACAATTGAAAAATGTTGCATACTTGCATATTGTTGTATACAATTGAATTTTCTTGGATATAAACACTTCTTATACATTATTACACACTCTATACATTATTATACACTTTTATACAAGGTTGATACATTGTCTACTCCAGATGTATAAAGGTGTATATTGTTGTATAATATTGTATATTGTGAAAAAGTGGTTATGCGGGGTGTAATTTAAAAGTATGGCTACGAAATGTAATTTTTTATGCTAGATTGTATATTATTGAAATTTTTCCAAATTATATTGTGTAGATAAGAAAAAAAATATTTTTTATGTATATATATTATGTGTTTAAACTCCTTGATATCTTTGTATGTTTACTTGACACCCCTTAGTAAAAAATTTAGTTCCGCCACTAATTGTGTCACCATAAGAAGTCACTTTAACCGCCAGGAATAAAGGCTAAGGTCGCCTCAAATAAACACCATAATTCAGTGAACAATCTTAACCCTACGTCTAATACTAATAAAAAATTACTGAATTTAAATCATAATTTGAAATCATGTCCAAAACGGACTATTAAGAAGTGTTTAGTAGGGCGAAAATTAATTTTCATGGCCAACAAGACTCTGCATGTTTAATTAATAGTCATCAAACAATAAAGGAATCAATTGTTTTTATATGAGTTTCTAGCTCCTCCAAGAATTCTTCCTCCTGCTTTAAAATGACTATAAGTTGTGTGAGCAAATAACATGACTGCTCAACCTGCAAAATAAATTTTAAAAAGTAGTTATTAATCTTCTCAATATTCTAATCACTACTAAAAAAATGAATTTCGACGGAAATTGGCTCGTCGAATATGTTTCCGACGGATTTTTCGTTGGATATTCCTTACCACTGAGCCAATTTTCGAACGTCTTTTTAATAATATATATATATAATAACATTTTTGCAATGGATAATATTTTTTTATTACCTGCCATTGCATATTCATAATAAATTCCTGGATACCGTCCATGATTTCCTCAGCTGTGATGATGGCATCATAAACCGCCGTAACTTTTGCCTGTCAAATAATAGAAAATTAATTTTCTCCAATATTTATCTTTTGATTTAGTTAATTATTTCCATTTATTATATCTGAAAACTCATGCACTACAGATGGGTGAAGTAGTTAAATTGTGTATTTGATCGATCTCTTTTTGTAAAATGTTGATATGAATTGCCTTGAGAATTTTTTAGAATTGAACAACTTCTATATTGTAATTGTTTATTTTTATTTAAATATTTTAAAATATTGCTAATAAAACATTTTACATCGTTTTTTTTTTATATACTTTATAACGTGAAATTTGTAGAGAGTGACAAAATATTAATGTCCCGATATGCATTTTAAAGTAGGACAGCTAAACGGACACAGGTGAGTACATATTTACCTATGTATTATGTTAAGCTTGTATCATTACTACAAATTTAACAGTAATATAACTCTAAATATATTTGAAATATAACATGTTTCCTATATAAAGGGGTCAATAACACACATTTCAATTAGGGATCGTTACACAAATAGCCGACAAAATTCATTGTTTACTTTTCTTAGTCCGTTTACACTGATTATACACTATTTATACATGTATTATACATGGATAAATAAATTATACATCCACCGACTATATTTAGTTTAAGCGGCGGGTGGTTTGGAATTTGGAGGAGCGACTATTGAAGTTAATTATTTTTTCAATTAATTGAAGGTTAAATATGCTTTCCCAAATATCACAAGAAAATTTACCAATAATTGAAAGATCAAAAACACTATTATCCCTTTACTTCAAAAAATATGTGTATACATGGCAAAATATAACTCTTACACATGATAGAATGGTATTGGAGCACGTGGCGTAAAAAAGGTGGAGCGCTATAAGTTGTCCCATTTAATCGAGTAAGGAGCTCCGGTGACATCCGGAATAAGTCCGCAAAAGTAGTGGCACCGGGTAATTAATGGAAGAATAACGTTATGTGACCGGTCCAGATACGGACATAACGTTATGTTTCAGAATTAAGGCACCATTTATTACCCATTATTATTCATTATTAGAATTTAATCATAGCTTAAGAGCTCATGTATTTGTACATAAAAGAAGCTTAACAGTCCTTGAAGAGGGCATAGAATAACAATCATTTTCTACTTATTCTGTGCATTTCAGTCTTTCAACTAGCTATTTTGTTTATACTTTAATACTAGAATAACTCTCATCTGCTTAGAGCCGGAGCTATTATTTGTTACACCGGAGGGAACCCTACGAAGGATTTGCTCCAAGGATTCATAACATTTAGGCTTATTTATTCAATTATAGCTTATATAATCTTCAATACATTTTTACCTAACTGATTATTATAATATTTATTACTGATTTTATTTCATCCATTTATAAAAAAAACAAATTATGAATCCTTTAAACCACAAATAAATTCAATTGTTCTCTGTTTTAGGGTAAACAATATGTAAAAGTGAATTAAAAGTCTTTTGAACAAAAAATTAATAATAAAATTATGACACATATAAGACAACCAATAAATAATTAAAAGATGATGTTAGACGAAAAAGAATTAATACCTCAGCTCCATCAACTAGTGGTAGACAAAGAGAAACTGCTGATAATTTCCTGGCTACCCTTCCAACAGCTTCAGAATTTTTTACCTCTAATCTTTGCCACTCTCTAAGCAAATTACCTTGAGAGTTCATTATCCTGCTAATTTTAATATCATGCTTCAATTTTTGGACTTGAATTTTCTTCTCAGCAGTGAAGTTTCTCATAATTGAGATTCTTAACCATACATTGAACAGCTTCTTCTGTTTTTCCATAAGCATCACCACCAAAAAAAAAAAAAAAAAAAAAAATCAGAATATGCACTATTATATTGTGGAAATTAACTAATGGAGCTACACTAAAGTATACATGGTTAGTGTCATATACTGTTATCCAAACTCAGGACCGTCTCAACAAGATTAGGGGCCTAAGGCTAAACTTCAAAGAGATACCCTATTTTTATTAAAAGAAAAAATTGTGATATATATGTTTATTTAAAGTCTATTTTTAAAGTTTTCTTAGATGCGAAGTCATTAATTAATATTTTATAATCGTCAAGAACAATACAAAGTTGTTAACAATTTTTTCAAATCAATTTATTCTAAAAAATATTCAAGTGACAACAATATAGCTAATCAATCACGTCACTAAAAAAAATCTTTTTTTTTTTTTTTTTAATAAAATTGTTTACTGCCTCTATCTCAAGTTTTGTGACACAATTTGAATTTTAGGAGTCAAATTTTATTATTTGTATCCGGAATTCGGACATGCAATCTTTAAGTTTTTTGAAGTACAATTTACATATTTAGAAACTACATATAAAAATATTATAAGTCACAATAATTTTTTTAAACAAATTAGCAATAAAATATGATAAAAAATGGGGCCCCAACAATTTGGGGCCCCCAAGGCCATTGGCTTAGTGGCCTTGGCCTTGAGCCGGCCCTGTCCAAACTTTATAAAGTATACATGGTTAGTGTCATATACTGTTATCCAAACTTTAAGTTTATTGCATCAAAATTGTAAAACTAATTTTTTTTTAAAAAAAAAACTTAAATTTATATGCATACACATTACAAAAAATAAAAACGCCAGAGATTGTTAAATTCGGTTCCAGAAATACAAGTAGAAAGTTGTATCAACAACTCACCTTACATAAAATCAACACGTTGCACCACTTAAAAAAATGAAAAACCCCATGATATGCCACATATATATGGTGAAAGACATAAAACAGTAATTAGGTTGGGTTAGAAAACAATTCTTTCAATTTGTAAATGGTATCGCGTGGATATTATGTAAAATGAGTTGATGAACGTGGCTGCACTTACATAGCAATTTGATATACATAGCACCTTCTTGTGTTTTCTAGGACCAAATCTAACTTTTTAGGCCCTTTTTCTTACTTTTCTGATACATATATTGGTTATTTCTTCGTTATAAAAATTAAATTTATGACTCTAATACTTGATCACTTAAATAACTTTACACGTGGAAGAATTCAGAAAAAGTACCTGTGCAACCCTCTTGATTGCAGCCATAGTAGCCTCAGCACGAGCATTGACAAATCTCCATTGTACTAACCTATTATTCATGAGACGATATTGATGAAAATCTTCTTCTAACACCGGTGAAACTTTTTTCTGCTTAAAATACTTCAAAACACTAGCAACAGTACCACCACGACCACCACCACCATTGTCCTTAGATGTGTCCATTTTTAACTTTCTCGAGCTAGGAGACTTAGGGACTATAGGCACAGTCGAATTAGGCAATGGACGTCCTGGTGACATTGCCCATGCAGAACGAGAATTATTAGTACTAACACACGTTGTTGTTGTTGTTGTTGTTGATCTTGATGATCCATTATCGCGTTGCAAGAATTTAGCAAAACTACGATTATGATCTCCATTTTCTTGAAACTTTTTGTTATTCTTGATCATCAATGGGCTAATATTTTCTTCTCCTCTACTATATGATCGCAATTTCGTGGTTGATTTTGACCGATTGACAAGTTTTGGTGGAACAGGATCAACTGTGTGAATTTCAGGGAGTGACATTCCACTTTTGCTTCTTAGTAATCGAGGAGAATTGGCAGGTGATCGAGGAATTGTTCGACTGCGATTTTTCTCCATTGATGATAATTGTTGTAAGGTTGAATTTTTGGGGTTTGAGTGTATTTTTGGGAGAACAATTTTAATGTATAAATTTAAAGAACAACTAGTCATAAGAGCAAGAAATGCAGGTGTGGAGAAACTATATAATATATATGGCTAGTAGTTGAGAGCACGTTAATAATTTTTGTTCCTACCAAACTGTAGTTCGAGGCTAACACGAAAATTGGTCGACTGACTATATGACAAATGAGGACGACTTTTTGAAGAGGACTTTTTGGAGTCAATGGTTCAAGTTTGTTGGTTTAGATGGTATGCACTTCCATCTCTCTGTCTTCTTTTTTTTTTAGAAAAAAAAAAATGAAGAAGAGAATTTTACACCCTCATAAGAAAAGGGGCTCCCAATATCACTTTTATAGATACTTTTAAGTAATTATATGCATCACTGTACACAGAGTGATACACACGACATACAACAACATACAAGTTATTATTATATGTTGTGTGTATGACATATATATATCTTGTATATTTTGTGCATGTGAATATATATCATATATGTAATGCTTATGTCAACTGTACTAATTGGCATACATATGACATAGAAAATGTATGTGGAGAGAAGAGCTGGTTGTAGAAGCCATGGGAGAGAACTTCCGTGGGTAAAAAAATAAAGCAACGTGGTAGATTTAGTTATCTGCTTTCTAGGCATAAGTTTAATTTTGAAAGCCAAAAATGCAAAAATTAAAGACCAGCACAAAATATGGACAGAAGTGCAAATGACCCTTTTTGAAAGCGTGGTTCTCTCGTTAGATAGGTAATTAGGGCCCATTTTGTATTGCTAGGTAAAAGATTCTATTTTTTTTCTAATAACCATTCCGTATCCAAAATTCACATGCCTCCTTTTTTCATATAGACTCATGTGTACCTCCAATTAGCTTCTGCAATACAACTTAGCAGAGTAATAAGTTTATAAGAAACCCACCCTAATAGCACTACTTTCATGTGTCCGTTTTAGAATTCATATGTAAAGCATATTACCCCTGTATGTATACAGAAAAATTGACTTAAAAGGACAATTTGGTGAATACCATGTCTGACATTTTCTTAATGAATACAGTATTAAATAGTTTGGCAAACATGCCTCAACCCTTTGTTTAATGCTCAACAAGCTTCACATATAATCCATAACCAATAGTAAGCAGTACTATACATAACAGCTTCTAACAGTTTAGAGGCACAAGAGAACACTTCCAAGAAAATATTCACCATTAAACATGTTTAGTGTAAATATTACTCATCGCCAATTTTCACGATTAGAAGAATCAATAATAATAGTAGTAACTCCTAGGACACATGTCCAATCACTTCCGTCGGATGAAAGAAGCCATGTTCTTGATCAGATCTTTAGCTTTCTCAGCTTCAGGATTAGCAGCCTGAAAGCAGTGACCTTCACCTTCAACCTCAATGAACTCTATCTCTCCTTTCCACTCACTTTCCTTTACAACTTCGACGAATTGAATTACAATTTCTCTTGGGATGAGGTCATCTTTCTCCCCACTACACACGAAAAGTCTCAAGCACCCTAATCTAGATAAGCTCGGGCTCTTTTCTGGATTAGCCATTGGGCTATTAATTCCCTGCTCAGACGGCCGGCAAATGGTATTCCAAAGCTTGTAGATCATAGTGTGCTCAATGTTTTCGAGCGATGGGAACAAAAAGAAAGGGAAAGCCAAGATGGCACCCAAGAGCTTCACATCTCCTATTAAGCTTTCTCTACCGGCACTCATGACTATGTTATAAACTATATTGCCCCCAGCACTGTCCCCTGCTACAAACATTCTGTTAAAATCACCGTGGTTTTCTATCCATGGTTCTTTGTTAACGGTGGTAGCATCAGCGTGTGAAGCAACCCATTGAAGGGCATCCCAACAATCTTGGTAAAGTGTCGGCAAGTCATTTTCTGGGGCAAGCCTGTAATTAACGGTGGCAAAGTTAGACCATAAAAACCTGATTCGTCCAACTCATTCAAGTTGATTCGCTCATTTATTAGCTCAACTCATTTTGGCCCGCTTATCTAAAAATTGGGCTGCTATGTAGCTCAAATGGACTCATGAAAATGCGTGTCGAAATATTTTTAGAAAGATAGTATATATATTTTTGTTCGATACTCCCTTCGTTTCAATTTATATGATCTTATTTCCTTATTAGTCTGTGCCAAAAAGAATAACTCATTTATATATTTGAAAACAATTTATCTTTAGGCAATGATTTGTAGCCACACAAAATATATGTGACTCATTTAACACCACAAGTTTAAAAATCTTCATCCTTTCTTGAACTTTGTGCCTAGCCAAATGGGTTCATATAAATTGAAACAGGAGTCATAATTAAAAAAATATATTAGGTACTTAAGAAATTATAAAAGAACAAACAAAGAAATTAGAACTTAGTGACTCTTGTGCGAGTCAAATTCAGCTCAACCTGCCCATACCTGTAATTTACAGAGATAGCGACGCAGTTTGATTCAGAAACCAAATGGTTGAGGTAACAGTGTTCCGTTTTGAAGAAGGCAGATCCCAACACAAGTCCTCCACCATGGGAATACACTAAGACGGGCAGCTTTTGATTGCTTGTGGTGTTCTTTGGAAGGTAAAGCCTAGCGGAGACATGAGGAAAGATATTCACGTCTTTGGATGATACACCCGTGGCAGGATCTTCTGGCGATGGTGGAACTTCAGTTATAACATAAAGTTCGTAGAAACGCTCTACTCGACCATCTTTATAGAGTCGATAGAAAGGGTAGAAATCGGTGACCACCTCATCAGGGTTGTAGGAAGCTGCCATAATAGAAAGAGAGTGTGCATATGTTAGAAACAGAGATTATGGAAATATTGCTTTTGGGTTGGAGATGGAATATAGTCTTGGTAATTTATATATAGACAACATCATTCTTATGTTTCCGCGCAAATTGTTGAATGTCTATGTGCAGCGACAATTTGTAAAAATTTGTCCACTTCCAATTAATTTCTATTCTCGTTGGGATAGCTAGAAAATGGACTTTCCATTTTAGGACAATGGGGACGCCTTTGCTTGAATTATTGGTATTTGGTTGGAAGTCATAATCGCTATTTTGCCTAACATGCGGCTGTCATGCTCCGGTGGAAGTTACTTTCATCGGGTGTTTATATTCAGCTAATAAATAAATGACATATGTCACTCCATTTAGCTGCAGCTATTAAAGTTTATCATAGTTAACTACAATATAATGTGTTTTGCACGCGATCTTAATTAACAATAATATCAAAAACTTAATGATCGTTCTATTCTCCCTTAAGTCAATCTAGGACTACGGCTGCTGCTAACCACAACACAAAGGCCATTACTGGCCATTGCAAACATGAACTCTTTTCATTCATCATATTTCATTACCAACTGGACATTAGCATTAGCAGTATAAACAAAAGCAATCAAGAATTTTTTACAAATGTGTATAAATGATATGGTACTTTCTAAAAGCAACGAAAACCTTCCCTAGTTTCTCCTTTTAATCAAATAATGTCTCATAATAATAGCAATATCAAATCATTCTACATGAAGAATTTCATTTTCTAAGCGAATTAGAATAATAAAAAATTTCATATGTGAACTCCCAACAATATCCTTCGGAGTTAACTTTGTGAATTCCAATGGGGAAACAAGAGACCAAAGAAATAAAATGCAAAACCGGCTTCCCCAAGAAGAAGAGCACAGGAAATAAAAGAAATAGACCTTTCTAACTTACGTTATTGCCTTTACTTCATTTTTAATTTTTTTTGTTCAAAAAATTAGAACCTTAGTTTATCTTTTAAGTTTTATGAACTATGGTTAACTTAACTAAATCACGTGTAAACACATGATGCGGGTAAGCTTTTAACCCTTCTCATTGTCATTTGGTTGGTTTGAATTTAACCTAATTCATTTTTTTTTCGCTTTTTTCCCGCAAGCTCCACAATTAAATGTAAAGACTCTCTTTACCTTCAAAGTATCGATTTTGAGATTTATGATTAATTATTTTTAATAACGGAAATGGTCAGATTTGTCCTTGTACTCTCACAAATAAATTATATTTGCCCTACGTTATACTTTTTCAACATATTTGCCCTTGCCATCTAATTTTAGGATCATATTTGTCCTTGTACTCTAAAAAAAAAATCCATATTTACCCCTACTCCATTAAATCTCCATGTCCCATCTTAATTTTCCTATATGACGGCTACGTAACATATTTTTTTTCCAAATTAAGTGGAAGACTGTCACGAACCCAAAGATAATGGTGAGTTTGGACATACAGGATCTTCGTACAAAAATAAATCCCTCCTTGCAAGCATATCTTGGAGAATTTTTCATTCTCAAGATACTCGCAAAATTTCTAGATACAATATATGGTCATAGGGTCCTTATCACTCACTCGACAGTCTCTCGCACTAAGTCAAATATTACCAAGGGATGGAAATACTGTCAAGTTGGTGTCATCGGAAATTTTCCCCTAGTAATCACGTTAATTTCTAGTACGATCATTGGGTTCAAAGTGCCTACTTCTTGCACTGACACACAATCTTACTCCACTCCATATTGTTGTTGATCTAAGTGAGATTGTTAATCTATTACATAACCATAATATTCATTGCTCACCTCTCTTGGATGATTGCAGATCGGTAATGAACAAGTTGGCTGATCCGCTCACTGTCCACGACTACAGGGAGCTAAATATTGTAGTAGCTGTTTCTTGGGTCAAGCACGTGAAAATTATTTTTTTATTATGATTGCACTACAAGAAAAAATATCTCTAGCAACAAAAAAATTTTGTTGCCATAGATTGATTATTGTTGCAAAAAGTACTTTTGGCAACAAAAAAAAAATTATTGCATGAACTTTTCCCAACTACATTATTGCAATGACGTGCAACAACTTTTTTTTTCTCGTAAAAGTTTTTGCAACAATCAATACTATGGCAACAAAAATAAATTCTTTGGCAACAAAAAAAATCATTTGCCAATAATAAAATTAAGTTGTTGCCAAATGTAAAAAAAAATTATTGTGATTTCTATACTTTCTTGTAGTGTTGGCGGTGATACTCGATCCCAGGACCCTTGTCTGCTCTGTTACCATGTATAAAAATGAATTTTGGGCCTAACTCAACCCCAAAAGCTAATTCATGAGGGGAGGATTGCCCAAGTCCATATAAGGAGACCATCCGTCCCTTTTTCATCCGATGTGGGACTCTTTAACGAGGGGTATCTTATATGTGAGTCATGGTGTGACGAGAACATATTCGGGTACCGGGGCCACATATGTTATGTTTGTGTGTTTGTATTGGTGATATTACACAGGTCTCGCATGTTTTCTCTATACCATGTCTATCTTATATATACATCCTCCCATGCTAGTATAATGTTATAGGTATCTCTCATATGCGAGTTTAACATTATAGGCTAAATGTATGATGGATTACATGTTCAGTTATTATTCATACTGTATGTATGCGCATGATAAATTGCATATGTGAGTTGACTGGTCGTTTTAGTATATATGTGTGAGTTGTCTGTTGAGATTTTTAAATAAAAAATATGTAAAATGTTACTCTAGAACAAGCTCCAGTACACGTGAACACACCTTCTCAGTATATATTAATATATAAGTCATAATACCCCAGATTTTGAGTAGATTTGCTGAGTGGTCACGTACATTGTGATAATTGGTCATCAAATTCATCGATTTTTTTTTATATTTTTCAAAAGTCATCTTACTTTACCTAGTTCATTTTAATGGTCATCTTAGCTGGACTTTGTATTTCTCAGAGAATTAAAGACGTGACAAGTTTAATGTTCTTTTAAAAAAATAGTTAAAACACTAATTTATGAACTGGACCAATTTAAAACTCAACCAATACTCACCCCTTTTTATTAAAAAAAAAAAAATGCTCTAGTGTTCATATTTGTGCTCTTCCTTTTTTTTCCCAAATAACTGCTCAAACACTCATATTTTCGTTCTCCCTTTTCATTCCAAAAAATTCCCAATCGCTCATACTTACGCTCTCCCTTTTTATTCCAAAAAATGATCAGAAATATGAGCGCTTGAGCTTCTTTTTCATTTGAATAAAAGGGATGGGTCAGTTCAGGTAGTGGATCGGCGTTAGGATCAGGGGCGAATTTAGGCATAAAAAATGAGTCACGTGAACACATGATCACCCGACTAAACTCGGTATATTATGTATATAATTCTTAAAATATATCTAATATTAATCAAGAAATACGTGGTCAAACTAGTGAAAGGAAGCATTGTTAAGCCCAGTTTAATCCCTTAAGGTCGTGGGATTGAACCCAACTAAATACACTTCCTTTTATTTTTTTTAATTTTTTTTAAAATGGTGAACCCATCCTCTTAAAATCCTGAATTCGCCTCTGGTTAGGATGGATTAAATTGGCGTTTTAACTATAAAACTAAACTTGTCACGTCATTTTCTCCGTACAAAATTCAGCTAAGATGGTCATTGAAGTGAATTAGGTAAAGTAAAATAACTTTTGAATGACCAAAAAAGATAGATTACTTTAATATAATGGTCGATTACCATAAGTTAAGTGATCGTTCACGCAATCTAACCCTTTAGAAACTTTTAGTGATTTTACGTGCTGCTAGCATGCTAAGGCAAAGACTGCAAGTATACTTCTTTCACCTGCGCCACTTGGGAACCAAGACTTTTTTACCCAAAAATAAATTTTTGGAACTAAAACAACCCATTAAAAAAAAAAAAAACTAAAATAGGTTTTACGCACAGATTATGTGCGTAAAAGGATCAAAGGGTAGTTTTACACTTAAGTTAACTTACGCAATGCATAAACGTAAAAGACCTGAAATAAATCGGGACCCCTTCCTTCTTCCCTACCATTGGTCCCCCAATTCCAAAAAAAAAAAAAAATCAGCCATTAAAGGTCGCTTTTCGAGGTCTCACGCGATCAAAAACATCGTTTTCTTGTTGATTTCCAACCCAAAAGTCAATATTTTTGGTATATTGAAGTCTAGGAACAAGTTTCTTCGCAATAAAGCGGCGTATAATTCAATTCAAAAACTCAAAATCAAAGCTTCAATCTAGGTATTTTACTATGATTTTTCTATTACATTATTAACCTAAGCATTACTATTGTGTATTATTTGCGAATATGGACAAAAAAAAACTTTTACGCACTTTTTTTGTGCGCAAAAGGGGTGTTTCTGCCCGTTTTTTCATTTTTTTTTCATTTTTTGTTATTTGTTGTTAATTTGTTAATTGTTTATTTAGTATTTGGTAATTGTTAGATTAGTTATTTCAATTGTTAGACTAGCTAATTATTTATTTAGTTTTTGTTAAGCCAATTGTTTATTTGTTAATAATTTGTTAATTATTTGATTAGTTAGTTAATTGTTTATTTATTAATTATATGCTAATTGTTTGCTAGCTAATTGTTAATTTTTTGATTTGTTAATTATTAATCTTTATATCTTTAATTGTTAATTTATTTATTTGCTAATTAGAAATTGAAAATCCTTAGTTTAGGATTCAATCCTTTGTATAATTTCTCGGTAAAAGATTACATAACTAATACTACGTATTAGAGATTAATTAAAAACATAATGATTAATTTAAAATGCGTAAAAAATATACCACTTTAATCCTTACTTCATGTATTGATCATTAATTTAAAATGCCTAAAATAGATAGGACACCTCCATGGAGCTGGGGCCCTTCGAGCATGAATGGATGAGCATGAGCATAGGTCCCAGTATGTATGGGATGCACCGGTATCCTCTAATAGAGTGGTCTATACCCCTTCGGGAGAGTCAGCATGGGATATTCTAGAGGCTATTCCCCCACATCCTCGTGTCATAGATATACTACGTCGGGGCGGTATCTACCGGTGGATCGAGGTTGGTCGGCTTGTGCACGATAGGGCTCTAGTGACGGCCATGATTGAGCGTTGGCGACCGGAGACCCATAAACTTCATCTCCGCACTGGCGAGGCTACCATCACCCTGCAGGATGTCGAGGTGATCTTTGGTCTACAGATTGATGGACAAGCATTGTATAGAGTGGAGCCTCCGCAGATGCTGCCGTATCCTCGAGAGTTGACTAGGCTCACTGGTTTCGTGCCTCAGCAGAGGGATATGCTTGGACGGAGTCGGTTGTTGCGGTGCTCCCTCCATGCTCACTTGCGCCTCGTAGATCTGCAGGATCCGATTGACGAGGCGACGCCCCAGGCTGATGTTGACCAACGTGCTCGCTTATATCTTCTCATCATAATCAGGGGCATCATGTTCCCGAACACGTCGGGTGCGGATATGAGCATGAGGCATCTGCTCTTTATTGAGGATCTGACCGGGGGATGTTACGGTTGGGCGCGCCGCCCTCGGCTTACATGTACAGAGAATTTGATCGAGCCTCTATGGGTGAGAGGCTTGAGGTCGCTGCATTTAGCCCTCTTCTTCAGGTAATATATTTAAGTGTGTGTAATAAAACACTAAATTTTTTTGTTTCGAAACGACGACTGATAAATAATTTTTTTGATGACTATGACAGATATGGGTGTGGACTAGGTTGAGACCTTTTCGGCCCCATGTTGCCACCCTCCCCGATGACTATGTTGCCGAGGATATGCCATACGCGCGCGAGATGGTCGCGAGGCCGTACCAGAGGTGTGGAGACGCACCATATCATTCTCCCGTTTAGGGATCAGTTAGACCGCATGACGGCGCCCGAGGTAAGTTTTTTTTTTTATTTAACATTAGTTTGTTATTTTTGTTAGTCTTTTATTGTTAACTAGTTAAATTCCTTTTAGAGGCTTTCATATGGACGCCGTATGATCGATTTTGGGTCGGTACCGCCGCGTTTTGTAGGGTCATGGTGAGCACGTGTGGATGGCACGGTGTCCGTTGATCCATATGGACATCGTTGAGCATCACGCGCCCGATCGCGTGTTACGGCAATTTGGGCATGTACAGAACATACCCGCGGCTACACATTGGGAGCACACCCACTATACCAGGGACGAGCATTCGATCGACAATACGGCATGGCGGGCGCATATGCACCAGAAAGTCGATGCATGGGACGCGAGGATGACGACTCTAGCGGCGGTCGGACATGACACTCCGGTCCATGAGTACATGACGTGGTACATGCATATCACTCGCTCCTTGATTACCAACCCCTCAACGCCGCGTCACGATGGCGGGATATGCATCACTCTCGGGGAGCTATGAGGCGCTGGTAAGTTTTATTAGTCTTAAACTTAATCCATCGTCTTATTATGTATTACTTTACGAATTTATTCAATTCTTAAAATTTGCAAATATGTGCAGCTACGGATAAGTCTGATGATACGCCATGAGAGCATTCCCAGTACGGAGTCCACTGACCCCGGGATAGCGACATATGCAGCACGGATAGTTCGGCACAGGCTACGGTATGACACGGGCACGAGTGGCATCGTGTCGATGAGGATGTTCCCGGCTTTGTACCGCAGGGTGTTCCAGAGGGTGGTAGGGCTGATAGAGGTGGTCGGGCTGGCAGAGGTCTAGTAGATGAGCCTGACGATATAGCTCGTCAGGTTTCGTCGGCTATAGATATCCCGTCGACTTCTTCTTCCAGGCCGTCGACTTCACAGAGACCTGGATATACGCCAGAGATGTTCCCACATTATGATCCTTGGTCATTATTTCCACGGTGCCGCAGTGATCTACATATGGGAGACGGAGATGAGGACATAAACTTGGATATTATTTTTGATGACTACTTTCTTCGTCCTACAGCCAGGCCTACGGCACCATCTGCATCTCCGGCTCCGCGGGCCGCTCAGGAGCCCTCTCACATGCCATCTCAGGAGCCCATCGACACACAGGTTTATTTTTTTACAATAAAATAATGTATTAATTAATTATTTTATTAATCTAAACTAAATTATTTACATGTATTATAGGTTCATTCTTCTGCGCCCTTGGACCCGTCTCCTCTTGTTCAGATTGACCCGTCTCCACCTCCGGCCCACGGCCTCCGGGTAGCGCTCGGGAGACCGTTGAGGAGCCGGCTAAGGAGCCCTCGACCGACCATCTCGGGAGGCTGTCGACACGCCTGTGTTTATTTTTTTACAAAGAAATAATTTATTAAATAATTGTTTATATGTTATTTCATGTTTAGTTTATGAAACATTAAATTGTTTATATGTTATTTCAGGTTCATTCTTCTGCTCCTGTGGTCCAGTCTCCTTCGATTGAGTCATCTCCTGAGGCGTCTACTAAGGCTACTCAGGTGGAGACCGTCGCCGTCTCCCACAGGAAGCATATTTTCACCCAGGGCCTGAAGAAGGGAAGAAAGGATGATCATGGCATAAATCATCCTGTCATTAAGAGGAGGAGAGAGGATCCTGATAATACTGAGGGTAGTGGGGTTAGGAGGATCCTTAGGCCTTAGGAGATTGTATATTTGTAAATAAAATGTACATTTTATGTTAATATTATATATATTTTTGGGTATTATTTTTTAATGATAATTAGTTATTTTAGTATTTATTGTCGATTAATAATAACTCGTGCGACGTCCTATATTAATTAGAACCATATAACGACGATTTAAATGTATATGTATAACAAGTTTTTAAACTTACTTCGGAGCACTTTACAACCCCGAAAACGACGATCTAAATGTATATGTATACTTGATGTAATGAGTCGATATTATTGTACACTAAAAAAAAATATTAAGTTCTATATAAAATATTTATATTCCAGTGTTTTGAAACGTGACTAATTTTCTGTCAAAGTATGGAAAAAAGCTTAATTTTGAGTTTGATTTGTAAAGAAAGGTTGGGGTGCCCCGGGGAAGGGTTTCACGCACAGATTCTGTGCATGAAAGGAGAAAAACTTTAAATGTACACTTTGGTCCTTTCACGCACAGATTATGTGCGTGAAGCCTACTTTAATTTTTTTTTTTTTTAACGGGTTAGTTTGATTCCAAAAATTTATTTTTGGGTTAGAAAAGTCTTGGGCTCGCGCCACTTGTTATGTCCATGTCCACTTCTCTTTACAATTTATTATGTTAAAAAAGTCTAACAATAGCACAAGGTTACTCTATGCCAAAAAAAAAAAGTCTAATCACAGCACAAGGTTACCACTTGAAAAGAATCGGAATTAGAAAAATCATTAGCAAGCGACAAGCTCAAGTTTCGAAGTAAAACTTTGACAGATCCAAATTGTTCTCCTCTATTTTTATGTGTAATAGCGATAACTCGGGAAATATAATATTTAAAAAACAAAAACAAAAAATAAACAAAGGAAATGAAAGAATAAAAGAATCTGGACTGTCTATTTCCCTTACATACTAAGAAGCTTCAATATAAAAAAAAATCATATTTGCCACTCAAAAATAAGCTATATTTGCCCTTCCTTATATTTTTTTTCAACAAATATACCCTGCAGATATACTTTAGAGCAATATTTACCCTTCACCAGTTAAAACTAGCCATATTCATCTGCTAAAACTTCATTTTCAGCTTTAAAAAGTCACATGTCATGCTTTTATTGGACGAAAAAACCCAATTAAGGAGAAGGAAAAAATAAAGTAAAAAAGGTAAGTGAAATAACATAAGTGGTCCTTCTAAACTTATTCGGAAAAGTCAATTACGCATTCTAACTTGGGCAAGGTGAAAATATACCCCTCAACTTTGCGATTTAGAATAGATATGCCTCCGTTAAAAAAGTGGTGTATATATATCCTTGTCGTTACAAAATGGTGCAAATATACCCCTGCCCTTACACAAATAGAGCAAATATACCCTTTTCACTAACAGAATTTTTTGAAAAAAATCATTTAGCTTAATTTAAAAAAATGCGATGTGGCTTTAAAAAAAAAAATCTACTCATTTTTAGAAGGCATATTTTTCTAACGCCACATGGTAAAAAAAACTCTAGTGGATCGGGTGGCCACATGGTAAAAAAAACTCTGGTGGATCGGGTCTGGTTCGTTTAAAAAAGTATCTTCGTGGCTTTAAAAAAAAAAAAAAGTCTACCTATTATTTTCAATGAACTAGACCCGACCCACCAAAAAAAAATTATCACGTTGCTTTAGAAAAATATATCTATTCAAAAAAAATGGGTTGATTTTTTTTTAAAGTCACGTGATATTTTTTTTAATTAAAAAATAAACTAAATAATTTTTTTTTAAAATCCGTCAGCAAAAAGGGTATATTTGCACCATTTTGTAACGGCAGAGTTATATTTACACCACTTTTATAACGGGGGTATATCTGCTCTAAATCGCAAAGTTGAGGGGTATATTTGCACATTTTCCCTTCTAACTTTACAAGCGATATTTTATCCCCTTATTCAAAAAGTAACAAAGTGAATAAGGTATTAGCTGGAGTTGGATTGTGAGTTGCCTCAGTCCTGAAAATTCTTGCACCAGTTTTGTGAATTTAAACACAAGGAGAAAAACAAATCTTAAATTTTTTTTGTGTATATTGTAAGTTCTTGATCTATTTCATTTTCAATTTGACTTTTGGAATCTTTGGTAAACTTACACAACCAACCTTAGGAGACATGTCCTTTTGCTTATAAGGTTGAAAATTGATCACCTGTTGAATTGAAATTGAATAGAGTGTTCATTTTGGTTTGAATGAAAAGTTTTGGATGGTGTGGTTATTCACGTGCTTAACATGGGCCAAACTCGTCCTTATAATTTTACATTCGGAAAGGGGCCAAATATACCCTTGTATTGTTAGAAATATTTAAATATATCCCTCGTTATACTTTCAATCCAAATATACTTTTTCTGTTATACTTCCGGTCCAAAAATACCTCACTTTCTTATACGTTGACACTAATTTACCCTTATTTTTAACGGAATAACACGTGTCAGCTCAGAAATAAAAAGACCCGCTCCAATGTTTTTACCCACTACCCCACCCAATTTCAAAGCAAAGAAATTCACGCCATTCTGGAATTGGATCGAGTAATGAGTAAAAAATTTGGGGTGGGCCTTTCTTGAGCTGACACATGTCGTTCCATTAAAAATAAGGATAAATTAATGCTAAAGTATAAAGAGAGGGGTATATTTAGACCGAAAGTATAATGAAAGGAGTATATTTGGTTCGAAATATAACGAGAAGTATATTTAAACCATTTCTAATAGTACAGGGTATATTTGGCCCTATTTCGTTTTACATTTGATCAATTGGTGCCTATGAAGTGTTTTCTAGATGGTGCTTATTAAAGTACTCCTTAATAAGAAAATATCGTAAGTTCTAAACAAGTATCTGGATAATATTAAACCTTTGAAGTTCGCCCAATTTCTAATTTCTGGTACTACTTTTCTTTTCCTTGTAAAGCAAGCCATTATGGAGTACTTAATTTCCATAAATTTTCTCTTAAATAAAAAGTTACATGGTAGGTGCTAGATACTCTATTTTAGCATTGATGTATACCTATGACCAAGTTGAGTCTTGCTAGATACTCTAGTTCATAATTGCAAATGATGCATAGTTGTATCATGTATGCGTATGACAAAGCTGAAAAAGGAGAAAACAGTCAACTCCAATAAGATCTTATGAAGTAAGATAAAAAATTATTTTTAATACTGTATAAGAAATTAGTAAAACGGAATAGAGGAAGTAATTGTCAAGTGAACCAAATAAATAAACAAAAATTGCGACCAAGATGAATATAAAAAGGGAAAGATTGATAAGTACCTAGATAATATCAATAGATCTTTACACAAATAGCCAGACGAGAGTTGTTTGCTTTCCCTAGCCGGTGTACGTAGGTTATACATTGATTGTACAAGGTTATACATGTACTAAATATATATTATACATGTATAATGTATTATACATATATATAGTGTATTATACATATATTATACAACTACAGTCTATTTTTAATTTAACCGATGAACGACTATTTAGATTTATTTATTAATCTTTTGATTAATATAATAATTATTCCAATTTCTAATCTCTTGTACAGTACTATTTTTCTTTTCCTTGTAAAAGAAGATAGTTTTTAGGCTGTATTAATTTCTAGAAATTTTCCCTTAAATTAAAAAGTACACTGATAGGTTCTAGATACCCTATTTTAGCATTGATGTATACGTATGACTAAGCTGGGTCTTCGTTGAAAGTTCATACTAATTACAAATGATGCATAGATACGTATGTATGACCAAACTGAAAAGGATAAACAGTCAACTCGATTATGATTTTATGAAGTAAAATAAAAAACATATTTTTTTTAATATAAGAAACTAGTAAAAGGGAATAGATCTATGAAGTAATTATCGAGGGGAACAAATAAACAAATACAACTAGGGAAAAAAATGAATGATGAAAACGGAAAGGTTGACAAGTAGATAGGTTACTTAATTTGGAGACTTACCGTGAATGGATAGAAAGTGTTCACCTCCTCCTTGGTTGCCCCTCAAACCTTATTTGTCTCCTCTTGAGTCTTGCCGAGGATAGTTATGTTAAAAATAATCCTTTCAATTTATTCTACTCATCATAATTATTAAAAATAATTAATCAGAGATCTCGAATTCGACAAAGAAAATGAAAAAATACCTTCTAGAAGGTGAAGTAGGCATTTACATTTAATCGTGAAGCTTGTGGAAAAAGAGTGAAAAAATTGAATTCGATTAAATTCAACGAAAAAGGATCAGATTTACCCTTGCACTTTACAAAAAAGTAATATTTGTCTTTCGTTATACTTTTTCGAAATACATGTTCTCGCTGTTCAATTTTTAGCCACATTTTTTCCTAATCCGTTAAATCCTCATATTTTCACTTTAGGCGCCACATAAAAAAATTACAATG
This sequence comes from Lycium ferocissimum, assembly GCF_029784015.1. NCBI lineage: Eukaryota > Viridiplantae > Streptophyta > Magnoliopsida > Solanales > Solanaceae > Lycium > Lycium ferocissimum. The sequence continues at coordinate 39,983,842 of NC_081349.1, forward strand.
AAGACATGAAAGTTTAAAAAATTAGATGTAAATATGTCTAGAAGTTGGACAACAATGAAATGGATGTGAAAAAGTATAACGAATGACAGCATTAACTTTTTTCTAGAGTGAAGCAGCAAATCTGACCATTTTCCGTAAATTCTAACCGATCAAATAAAATGGAATCCGCGACTTTTGTAGGACCAAAAAAAAAAAAAGTTGAATCAAACTAATACAAAAAAAAAAAAAAAACATAAGTAGTTTTCACGCACTAATTTAGTGCGTGAAAGGACCAAACTGCAAAAATAACAGTTTGGCCTTTCACGCACAAAATTTGTGCGTGAAAGAGCAATGTTCCATAATTGCAAACAATTTTGCACTTTCTTCCTATTCCAAAAGACATAAGAGAATTAGTTATCCACATATTTATGGAAAATAATTTATAAACACTCGGTATTATACTAATCCAATTAATTATATATTCATGTGTACTTACATCTACTTAACACGAGTCCGGAACCAAAATGACTCAATAAAAAATCAAGTGAACTAAAATACCCCAATAAAAAAAAAAGTTACAAAACTATCTTTAGCGTAGTATTTTACTGCACTAAAGATTTTTTTTTTTTTTTGCATAGCGCAGTATTTTACTGCGCTATAGCTAGCACTAAAATAAAATAAAATTTGGTAAACTTTTTTTTTTTTTTTTTTTTTTGCAACACTTAGTAATCGAGCCTACTTAGTGTTTTTTCCATACTTTGACTAATGATTAGTCGTGTGTCAAGACACCGAAACTTCAATATTTTATATAGAACACGATATTTTTTCTGCGTACAATAATGTAGGTTCAATACATCAAGGATACGTAGACGTTAGGATCGTCATTTTAGGGGTTCAAAAGGTGCCCGAAGTAAGTTTTGTTTGAAAAACTTTAGTGTTTTTTTCATACTTTGACCAACGATTAGTCGTGTGTCAAGACTCCGAAACGTCAATATTTTATATAGAACCTGATATTTTTTTCTGCGTACAATAATGTAGGCTCAATACATCAAGAATACGTAGACGTTCGGATCGTCATTTTAGGGGTTCAAAAGGTGCCCGAAGTAAGTTTTGTTTGAAAAAACTTAGTGTTTTTTCCATACTTTGACCAACGATTAGTCATGTGTCAAGACTCCGAAACGTCAATATTTTATATAGAACATGATATTTTTTTCTGCGTACAATAATGTAGGCTCAATACATCAAGGATACGTAGACGTTCGGATCGTCATTTTAGGTGTTCAAAAGGTGCCCGAAGTAAGTTTTGTTTAAAAAAACTTAGTGTTTTTTCCATACTTTGACCAACGATTAGTCGTGTGTCTACTTAACACGAGTCCCGGAACCTGATATTTCGGAGTCTTGACACACGACTAATCGTTGGTCAAAGTATGGAAAAAACACTAAGTTTTTTCAAACAAAACTTACTTCGGGCACCTTTTGAACCCCTAAAATGACGATCCGAACGTCTACGTATTCTTGATGTATTGAGCCTACATTATTGTACGCAGAAAAAAATATTAGGTTCTATATAAAATATTGACGTTTTGGAGTCTTGACACACGACTAATCATTGGTCAAAGTATGGAAAAAACACTAAGTTTTTTCAAACAAAACTTACTTCGGCACCTTTTTGAACCCCTAAAATGACGATCCGAACGTCTACGTATCCTTGATGTATCGAGCCTACATTATTGTACGCAAAAAAAATATCGGTTCTATATAAAATATTGACGTTTCGGAGTCTTGACACACGACTAATCGTTGGTCAAAGTATGGAAAAAACACTAAGTTTTTTCAAACAAAACTTACTTCGGCACCTTTTGAACCCCTAAAATGACGATCCGAACGTCTACATATCCTTGATGTATTGAGCCTACATTATTGTACAGAAAAAAATATCGTGTTCTATATAAAATATTGAAGTTTCGGAGTCTTGACACACGACTAATCATTAGTCAAAGTATGGAAAAAACACTAAATAGGCTCCGATTACTAAGTGTTGCAAAAAAAAAAAAAAAAAGTTCACCAAATTTTATTTTATTTAAGTGCTAGCTATAGCGCAGTAAAATACTACGCTATGCAAAAAAAAAAAAAAAATTAGTGCAGTAAAATACTGCGCTAAAGATAGTTTTGTAACTTTTTTTTTTGTTGGGGTATTGTGGTTCACTTGATTTTTTATTGAGTCATTTTGGTTCCGGACTCGTGTTAAGTAGATGTAAGTACACATGAATATATAATTAATTGGATTAGTATAATACCGAGTGTTTATAAATTATTTTCCATAAATATATGGACAACTAATTTTCTTATGACTTTTGGAATAGGAAGAAAGTGCAAAATTGTTTGCAATTATGGAAGATTGCTCTTTCAGGCACAAATTTTGTGCGTGAAAGGCCAAACTGTTATTTTTGCAGTTTGGTCCTTTCACGCACTAAATTAGTGCGTGAAAACTACTTATGTTTTTTTTTTTTTTTTGTATTAATTTGGTTTAACTTTTTTTTTTTTATCCTATAAAAATCGCGGATTCAATAAAATGAGGATGACACCCACATGGTAGGCAAAATTGCGAACATGACTTCCAACCCAATACCAATAATTCAAACAAAGGCGGTCCCCATTCTCCCAAAACGGAAAGTCCATTTTCTCCCGCAACAAGAATAGAAATTAATAGGAAGTGTGTTATAAACTATATAATTGAAATAAACAAGAGAAGCAAACTAATAACTTTGTAGAAAGGAGGGAGAGATTATATTTCACTTCTTGTTGATGTCACTTCACAAATTGAGAACTTAACCATCTATTTATAGAGATGGTAAATCTCTTGATGAAGTCATCAATGACAACACCAAGAGTTAAAATCAAACTTGTGTTGCTTCATTTTCTTCATTTCATACATGCCACCAAATGTACATGTACCTTGCTTCATTTTCTTCATTTCATGCATGCCACCAAATGTACATGTACCTACTCTTATTTAGGACATGTGGAAAACCTAGACTATATGGACATTCATATATATATTTTATAACACTCCCCGCTTGATGTCCATTGATAGATAATATGCCTCGTTAAAACCTTACTAGAAAAAAAATCCAAAGGGGAAAAATTCTAGTGTAGGAAAAAGAGTACATATTTCTAATAATATACATTTTGGTTGCCTCATTAAAAACCTTACAAGAAAAACCCAGTGGGACAAAACCTTGTATGGAAAAAAGAGTACAACATGTATTAACTCCCCCTGATGAGAACTTCAGTCCAAATATTTGAGTCTTCACATTCCAATCTTGTGCACCATCTTCTCGAAAGTTGCGGTTGGTAGAGACTTGGTGAACAAATCAGCCATATTATCACTTGAACGAATCTGTTGCACGTTGATATCACTATTATTTTGGAGCTCGTGTGTGAAGAACAACTTTGGTGAAATGTGCTTTGTCCTATCTCCTTTTATGAATCCTCCTTTCAATTGGGCAATGCATGCTGCATTATCTTCATATAAAATTGTGGGTATTTTATCACATTTCAAACCACACTTTTTTCGAATGAGATGTATCATTGACCTCAGCCACACAACTTCACGGCTCGCTTCATGAATAGCTATTATCTCAGCATGATTTGATGAGGTAGCCACAATAGACTGCTTTGTAGATCGCCAAGATATGGCAGCACCCCCACAAATAAATACATAGCCTGTTTGAGATCTAGCTTTGTGTGGGTCAGATAAATACCCTGCATCGGCATAACTAACAAGATCGGGACTGCAATTGCTAGAATAAAATAAGCCCAAATCGATAGTCCCCTTTAGATACCTCAATATGTGTTTAATTCCGTTCCAGTGTCTCCTTGTAGGAGCACAACTATGTCTCGCTAACACATTAACTGAAAATTCTATGCCAGGACTTGTGGTATTGGCAAGATACATTAGTGCACCAATTGCACTAAGATATAGTACTTCTGGACCAAGAATTTCCTCATTCTTTTCTTGAGATCGGAACGGATCTTTATTCGCATCAAGTGATCGAACAACCATCGGAGTACTTAATGGATGTGCTTCATCCATATAAAATCGTTTGAACACTTTCTTTGTATAGGCAGATTGATGGACAAAAATGCCATTTGTCAAATGTTCAATTTGCAAACCAAGGCATAATTTTGTCTTTCCAAGATCTTTCATCTCAAATTCCTTCTTTAAATAATCAATTGCCTTTTTGAGCTCCAGAGAGTTCCAATAAGGTTTATGTCGTCAACATATACGAAGTACAACAAACTCCGCTATTACTTTCTTTATAAAAACACATGGGCAAATTGCATCATTTGTATAGCCTTCCTTTAAGAAATATTCACTAAGGCTGTTATACCACATGCGCCCGGATTACTTCAAACCATTAATAGATGACGTGCCTCGTTAAAACCTTATTAGGAAAAAAAAAACCCCGTGGAAAAAAGTCCTAATGAAGGAAAAAGAGTACACATATCTAGTAATACGCTTTGAGAGCTGCCTCATTAAAAACCTTGCCAGGAAAACCCAAATGGGACAAAACCTTGGTCAAGGGAAAAAGAGTACAGTGCGTATTTGCTCCCCCTGATTAAAGCATCACATAATTCTTGACGATGATGTAACAAATCTTGTATACCAACTTATCATATCTTGAGATTGACAGAGCTTTTATCGTATCCGTCAAATGATCATTTGACGAATCGGTTGATGATTTGCATCTTGCTTTCTCGGATAGAGTTGCATCATCGCCGTATAATATTGTTGCAATCGGACAAGTACATCATGACTTGCTTCATAATTTGTTGTTGTCTTTCTATGATTTGACTGTCATGACAATAATCCTTCATGGAAATAGATAACACATCTGGATTGAATTCTTATGTCGATCAGATGAATGCCCTGTATGTCCAAAACACTTGACAGTATTGGGTAGGACAAATACATTCATGTCAGGGCTTTCATTTGCAATATGCAGTTGATCTATTTCAATAACTCCATGTTGGAGTAAATTATATCATGCCTGTAGTTACAACAAGATATATAAATGCATCAACTGCACAAATATATGGTACTTCAGGACCATTTCAATTTTCTGATGTTTGGACTGCTGGCCTAATAAACATTACGTTTATCAAGATGCATCATTTTACTTGGTAATTATTTTCACATCAACATGCTTTAAGAGACGTAGAAATCAAATCCTCACAACCTTATACAATATTGCGCGCTATATTGTATCAAAATATTGTCGACAAGATATCATGTTGTATCGGTTCGCAATTCGACATAACTTACTGAGATCTCATCACTTCATTATTTTCAGGTACCTGAACCTCGCATAAGGTTTCATGAAGTGTTATGTCGTCGACTCTTCAAGAGCACTTTGCCTCCTTATTATGATCATTTGCTCCTCCCTTTTTTCAAGTATTATTATATTTGGAACCGATTGGTCTACCATGCTCCATGCATGTTGTAGACTCTGTCCTTCAGGGACATTAGGAGCATTTTGCAGATGAAATATGAAATAGTTGGGTCAGCAAATGCTTCCAGCATTTGACTTGAATTATCTGAGGATCATACTGATGATAATTCACAATATATTTATTAGCTGCTTATTCTCTCCCCCTTATTTTAGTGACATATGTCCCCATTTTCTTTGGGAAAATCCATCCGTGTGCATCATGGTATATCCATTCATCATGTACCGCACATCAAATACTAAAAGATGGAAATATCTAGTTCCTGACCCTGAACCAAATATGAGGGGAGAATTTATCAAAATTTATTGATCTGAAGCACACAAGTGCTGTTGTATGCAATATACCATATCTCAGACCAACATCTGAAACTCGTTCTCATAAGCAATGGTTTGGTCAGTATTATGGAGGCATCTAATGCCAAACCAACTTAGATATAAACCAAAGATTATCAAGATGATTGTCTTGATTACATATTCTCGAAAATTGTGCTTCCAACTCAATCATTTTGAGCAAGCAACTTCGTAAATGTCAAACTCGCCATGACAATAAACATACATGTGACCGTCTCATAAATGCATCTATTTAAGACATCACATTGCAGGTGAAGGGGCCCACATTCACCTTTTATATTTTTCAGAATTTTGGGGATTCAGTCCCAACATTAGCTGGCGTAATCAACTTATCATGAGAACTAGCAACACAAACAAATTCTTGAAGAAGCTTCTAGTTCTTCAATATGTTTTTAATATTCAATTAGCACATCAGATTTAAATCAGGACGATCAAAATGGTCTTGTCAACTGATAAAATTATCTGTACCCGTAAACTTCAAGTTTACTATGACGAGTGCTATTTCTTTTAATAAACTTCTGGTTTGCTATTGCATGAAATTGTATATCAATAAACTTCTGGTTTATCGTGGTATATGATCTCATCATGCTCGGGTAACATTTTACTCGTGTATTTCTTACCCATAGTAACTTGAAGATATTTAATATTCCGATCATCTGTAGTCTCAATATGATAACCATTTTTATTGTTAGTAAACTTCAGGTCTACTACAGTGTTCTGATCGTATCAATTACGATCTACGATGAATGGTATTATCATATCTAACATCTTCAAGAGACTTCAATTTATTTATCATAATCAGATATTATTTGGACATTGCTAGTGTCATGATACTTGTAAATAAATAATTAGCTCTTCTGGAGCCTTTGATCATTAATTTCTATTACCAAATATTTCTTAAATACTTCTGGTACCATGAAAGCAAATTTCGACACTACTGGTGTCACGAAATAAATATTGAATTCTAAACTTCAATATTTCAAACATCTCCTTCAGGAGATTCATCATTAACTAAGTATTTTGTATCTAAACTCAAATACATAATAATCAAATCCTTCATAAAGAGATACATTAATTGTTATTTCCTTCAAGGAAATCAATAACAACTAACCATAATGTATTAATGTGGTTATAGGAGAAAGCATCCTACTCTGCTTCCTTTTTCCTTAGAATGATGCTTTAATATGTTTCGACGTACGACAGGTACGTGTAGCAATGTCTGAATTTCATACCACAAAAATATAACATCTACATTCCTTGTATTTTATCCCTCCAGGAGATAAGTTGTGGTATTTGTTCATTCACTTCGGGGAATGAAACCTGATTATTTAAATGTGCTTGAAATACGACGCTCATCAATGGCTCGTTATTTTGCTCAAACACAAGAAGACATTGCTTCAGAGTATTTCTCAGATATTTTGGTAATTCTTTCTCGTTTCGTGAGTAAAGTTTCGCAGTTTTACTGCTTCGGGAGTAAAGTTTCAAGTTTTACCACTTCGGGAGTAAAGTTTAAAGGATGACTAATTCAGGAGTAAATTTCTGAATTCTACTACTTCGGGAGTAGATTTCAGAGTTGTACTATTTCAGGAGTAGAATTAAAAACCTTACTACTTCAGGAGTAAAATACATAGGCTTACTACTTCTGGAGTAGAATTCAAAGTTTGCTACTCGTGGAGCAAAATTATGAGTTTAGTACTTCGGAGAAAAACATATAATATTCGAATATTTCTTTTCAATTATTCTACCTCTTCTCGGAGATGGATCATGATATTTTCACAATCAAATGCACGTTTATATTTGTAGGCTTTACTACATATTATCACATTCACTTCGTGGAATGGATCTATATTTATAGCTTATATCAAAAGTTCTCATTCTTCAAAAATGGAACACAATCATCCGAACGTGCAGTGCCTTAAGCATATCAAATTGTGATAGCTTAAAATTTCTTTTAAGATATTGCTACTTCAGAGCAAATCGAGATATGCATATAATGTAGAGATTTTCTCTAACATATTTTCAATATAAATAACAACATGGAGGCCTATATATGAATCATCACTTCCAAAGATCATGATCCATAAATATAAATAAATTTAGTGATACTTTAGACTTGTGAAGTATGAATGTCACTGGGATCATTCTAAAAACAAGTACCAAAATAATCACGACATACGCATATATAAACATAGCATGTAACATTAGAAGTGAATTAAAAATATTCAACAATAATAAGCAAAAGGCTCAAATCACTTTACCTGTGATGGAAACTGTTTTTATTATAAGATACAAGTATAACTTACTAGATACCCAAACCTCATGAAGAATTGCAAACAATACTTGATTACATACACCGTCGTGAACCGTTTCCCGGATGATTTATAATTGCAACCCTTAAATAACAAAAACTTCGCATAGGTATATTATTTTAGATGGGTAGGACAATACCTTGATTTTCGAAGGCATGGATGATTCAAAGACGGTAGTACCGATATGGGCTAAACTCAAATAAAATATTAGAGACTCGTGCTGATAACGTGTTATAAACTATATAATTGAAATAAACAAGAGAAGCAAACTAATAACTTTGTAGAAAGGAGGGAGAGATTATATTTCACTTCTTGTTGATGTCACTTCACAAATTGAGAACTTAACCATCTATTTATAGAGATGGTAAATCTCTTGATGAAGTCATCAATGACAACACCAAGAGTTAAAATCAAACTTGTGTTGCTTCATTTTCTTCATTTCATACATGCCACCAAATGTACATGTACCTACTCTTATTTAGGACATGTGGAAAACCTAGACTATATGGACATTCATATATATATTTTATAACAAAGTGGACATATTTTACAAATTGGCTGTGCACATAGACATTAAACAATTTACACGGAAAAAATAATTTCTAAGTTAGTCAAGAGTAACCTTTTCTATAGTATTAGTATATATAATAAAAACCGGACTCTATTATATTCCATCTCTAACTATCTAACATTTGCACACTTTGTTACTATTATGGCAGCTTCCTACAACCTCGATGAGGTAGTCACTGATTTCTTCCCTTACTATCGACTCTATAAAGACGGACGAGTACAGCGTTTCTACGAACTTCATGGTATAACCGAAGTTCCACCATCGCCAGAAGATCCAGCCACGGGCGTATCATCCAAAGACGTGAACATCTCCCCTCACGTCTCCGCCAGGCTCTACCTTCCAAAGAACACCACCGCCGATCAAAAGCTGCCCGTCTTGGTTTATTACCACGGCGGAGGACTTGTGGTGGGATCCGCCTTCTTCAAAACGGAGCATTGTTACCTCAACCATTTGGTTTCTGAATCAAACTGTGTCGCCATCTCTGTAAATTACAGGTACGGGCGTTAAATGGGCAGGTTGAACTAAATTTGGGCGGATTAAAATGAATTGGATTAATAACGGGCAATAGGCAGGAATGCCCTTATTTTGGGGCGGTCTTTAATTTTTGCCCATTAAATTGGTGGTCTTTTAATTTTTGCCCTTTGTTAGAACCTCTTGATTTCGGATTCGAACCCTCGCTCAGTTAAAAATATAAAAAAATCATAAGATAGAGTTTGAATTCGCAAGGCCTCTACCTTAAGGTAAAGTTTTGAAGCAAACTTTCCCTTAAGGCCTAACTTTGCTACAAAACTCTGCCTTGCAAATTATCTTTTTTTTTTTTACTAAACCGGAGTTCGAACCCTAAACCTCATGGTATTAGGCGAAAGGGGCAAAACTTAAAGACCACCAATTTGAGAGGCAAAAATTAAGACCACTGCATTTGAAGGGCACTCCGTACAAAAAAAATGATTAATAACTGGACAGTTAAAAAGTTGAATTGACCAGCTCAAAAGTTAGTTGGGCTGAAATAAATTGGACTAAATGGGCTAAAAAGTGAGTTATAACCCCACGTGCCCAAGTCTTAATTTTTTGATTTCTTTGTTTGTTTTTTTCATAATGTCTTAAATACCTAATAGTAGTAATTTTTTGGGCCCTTCTTTTGGGGTGATCTTTAAATTTTGCCCCTCATATTTAAAATCTTTAAATTTTGCCCTTCGGCTAAAACTCATGCGTTTCAGGTTCGAAATCCCACACAGTCAAGATTTTTAAAAAAATTCGCAAGGCAGAGTTTAAATTTCGCTATGCCCCCACCGGCATACACTTGTGAAGAAATTACCAAAGTTATGCCGGACCCGGCATACTTATGCCTTATGAGCAGACTTGGCATAAGTATGTTGGGTCCGGTATAACTTTGGTAATTCCTTCACAAGTTTATGCCGGGTCCGGCATAAAAGTTTGCCCATAAGTATGCCCCCACCGGCATAAACTTGTTAAGGAATTACCAAAGTTATGCCGGACCCGGCATACTTATGCCAAGTCTGCCCATAAGGCATGATTATGCCGGGTGCGACATAAATTTGGTAATTCCTTAACAAGTGTATGCCGAGTCCGACATACACGCGACCCAAACCTTGCCTTGCAATTTTTTTTTTAATTTATGCTTGAGCGGGGGTTCGAACTCAGAACCTCATGATTCGCGTGAACGCTCGTAGTTGCAATGCGAAGGGCAAAAATTAAAGACCAGCAATATGAGGGGCATAATTTAAAGACCACAAATATGAGGGGCAAAATTTAAAGACCACCCCAAAAGAAGGGCAATCCGCGCAAAAAAATGTAATTTTTTTCCCTCTTTGTTATGACTATATAACTATAAACAAAAAAAACTTTTTGACGAGGTTTTTTATGAATCAATTTGGGCTACATGGCAGCCCAACTTTTAAATGAGTGGAGTTAATAAATTAGCGGGTCAACTTGAATGAGTTGGACGGATCACGTTTTCATAAGCTAACTTTTTCACGCTTAATTACAGGCTTGCCCCAGAGAATGACTTGCCAACACTTTACCAGGACTGTTGGGATGCCCTTCAGTGGGTCGCTTCACAAGCTGATGCTACCACCGTTAACAAAGAACCATGGATAGAAAACCACGGTGATTTTAACAGAATGTTCGTTGCAGGGGATAGTGCTGGTGGCAATATAGTCTATAACATGGTCATGAGAGCCGGTAGAGAAAGCTTAATTGGAGATTTTGAACTCTTGGGTGCCGTCTTGGCTTTCCCTTTCTTCTTGTTCCCATCGCTAGAAAACATTGAGCACACTATGATGTACAAGCTTTGGAATACCATTTGCCCACAGTCTGAACAGGGAATTAATAGCCCAATGGCTAATCCAGTTGCTGAAAGGAGCCCGAGCTTATCGATGTTAGGGTGCTCCAGATTTTTCGTATGTACAGGGGAGAAAGATGAGCTTATCCCAAGAGAAATTGTAATTCAATTCGTTGAAGCGGTGAAGGAAAGTGAGTGGAAAGGAGAAATAGAGTTTATTGAGGTTGAAGGTGAAGGTCACTGCTTTCAGGCTGCTAATCCTGAAGCTGAGAAAGCAAAAGATCTGATCAAGCGCATGGCTTCTTTCATCCAATGCAAGTGATGGAGTTTTGCAATTCAATTACAGCATGTTTCTTATGAATTATTATTATTATTATTGAATTATCTATTCTTAAATTAGCGATGAGTAATATTTGCAAAATAAACATATTTCAGGGTGAATATATTGAAGTGTTTTCTCATGCCTGTAAATTGTTAGCAGCTGTTACATTAGTTATGACTGATATGTGGGAAATTTTTTTCCCCTTTGGAGAGTTTAATTTGGGCTTGTAAAGAGTTTGCTATTGCTTACATACAATAGAAGAAGAGAGCAAACCAACGGTATCAGCTCTATGTTGTTGATAGATTTTGTGTAACCAGTATGTTTCAACAGGAATTGTTTCTTCTTTTTTCTTTCCGCGAATGAGTTTATTGGTTGAAAAAACAAAGGAAACAAGTGTTGTTGAAAATACTATCCCTGCTTGCTAGTTTAAAAAAAAAAAAAAAAAAAAAAAAAAGGAAAACAATCAAGTCTAAGGGGTACGGAGTGAACACACAAACAAAGGTTGTTACTATATTGAAAAATATTTTTCAAGTTCACACAGTGAAGGCTGTTTAGGATTTTAGGGAAGCAGAATAATATCTAGCTGTAAAATCTCTTGAGCTCTTCTTCTTGGGCACATTTAACAAATTCTAGCTGCATTGTGATTCAAATTAGTGGATCTATTGTATTTAAGAATTGACCCTTTAATGTGTCAGCAAATAGTGGAGGTTTTAATCTTCGCAATTGTACTTTCAACCTCCGCAAATCACCTTTTTTTTAGTTAGCATCTTTCAACCTCCGCAAATCACCTTTTTTTAGTTAGCATGAAGATGGATTAGTTTTTGACGCATGAACTGTATCATCAACTGAAAATAAATGGGAGATGGAGGCTCCACGAGGAGTTAACTGATTGCCAGACACAATAGTCAACCGCCATGTTGATACGACGGAAAAGCAATTCCATGCAGATAATAAAAAGGTACGGGAATAAGGAGTCCTCTTGTCTGATTCCTCTAGAAGGCAAAAAAAAAAAAAAAAAAAAATCAGCAGGCTTACCGTTAGTAAGAATGGATATAATTCAGGTGGAAATACAAGGCATAATTATTTTTAGGGAAAAGGTGCAAATATACCTCTCAATTTTGTGATTTAGAACAGATATACTCTCGTTAGAAAAGTAATGCATTTATACCCCTGCCGTTACACAAATAGAGCAATTATACCCCTGTTATTAGAAAATTAAAGTACTTGAGAGCTTGTTTAATGAAAGATCAATCCAAACAGTGAAGGACTTTTCGAGTCAAGCTTTAAAAGCATGTATGCCTTTACATTTACTGGAAGAGAAACCACCTGGCTGTTGCAAATTGATAAAGAAGCAGGCCAAGCGATTGAAGCGGAGGCTTTAGGCCCCTCAATCTGTGAGGCCTCATTTTCTATTATAACAGTAGCTTCTAAATAGTTGTGGTTATTTGTCTTTAAGAATATCGAATAATTTAAGGTTAAAAAATAAAATATCTTCAAACGCAAGAGCATTGAAGAATTAAAATTTCGCATTTCTTTCCATTAATTTTAATAATGTATAGTAATTTTCGTATAGTTTCTGAATATCTAACTTTAAATTTTAAAATATTAAGTTTGATATCATCCAATTTAGGTTCGAAAATTAGTTACATTAATTCTCGATAAACAAAAAATGTCACCTATTATTACATTTTCTTATATATTTAGTTCAGAGGTGTATATTGTTCTTTTTTAATACTCATTTAGAACTCAAATACATCAAACAATAAAATATGAATCAAGTTACTCACACACACACACACACACAAAAAAAGAAAAAAAAAAGTTGAAACTTTTATACAATCTCAAGAAGAGCTCTCTACACAATGTCTCATGGAAAACTAAAATACATCCGTTATATTATCCATTTAAAAAAGAATTGTTAGAATAAAAGTCCGTTATAAATTTGATTAAAAAGCTAGAAAAATGGACATTAAATGAAATTAAAAGTTTTTTTAGAAAGAAAAAAATCCAAGGCCTCTTGATAAACTTTTGCTTTAGGCCACCAAATATATTGAGCCGCCCGTAAAGAAGCATTAAATAAAGAGGTAATAGGATCAATAAGGCAAGAAAGATGTTGTTGATATTCGCTCTGTTCATTTTTACTTATCCACTTTAAAGATATCAAGAAAAAATAAAAAACAAAAATCTTATTTTATTCTTAATATTAATTAGTCCTTTTCAAACTTTTTCCAAATTCAATGAAATTATATATCAATAAATATAAATATTATAATAAAATATATATTTTATGTATTACTAATTTTGTAGGAACATGCAAAGTTAAAAGTGAAAAAGTTAAAGTGGACTGAGACAGTACTTCATAGTTATATTTTCAGAACTTCTAGAATCTAGAATCTAGAAAGAGATCAGAGAGTGGACTGCCTACGGTCATGACTTATGAGTTATGACACAAGGCATTGAATAATAAATGGTCTTATTTATTACTCCAGTTCTTTAACAACGACTAGCTGCTGGTTCATAAGTAATTTCGCTAAACATCTTGAGCATTTATTTATTTGGAAAGTTGAAAGTTCTTTCAATTAATTGGAAGTGGAGTGCCCATAAACATTGGACAATTTGCACGAAAAAGTAACTTTCAGAGTTGCTAAATTATCACGCTAATTTGATGTAAATTTAATCATATTTATGTAAAAATTATCATAATTTTTATTGTATAATTTTAAATTAAGATAAATTTTAAGAAAAAAGATAAAAATGACATTAAGTAAACATAAATTATTAAATCTAACCTAAATAATCATATGAATTTACTCTATTTGGATCACTATGATCAAAATAGTGTCGCAAAAAGACCTTTTCCTGTCTAAAACAATGAAGAGTGACCTTTTCTCTCTCTACGTATATATAACCCAGGCTAATCTTTTCAGATATATATAATCCAGACTCTATTCCATCTCCAACACAAAAACAACATTTCCATAGTCACTGTTTTCTAACATTTGCACATTCTGTTTCGACTATGGCAGCTTCCAATGAGGTGGTCACCGATTTCTACCCTTTCTATCGACTCTATAAAGACGGTCGAGTAGAGCGTTTCTACGAACTTTATGGTATAACCGTAGTTCCACCATCGCCAGAAGATCCTGCCATGGGTGTATCATCCAAAGACGTGAATATCTCCCCTCACGTCTCTGCCAGGCTCTACCTTCCAAAGAACACCACCGCCGATCAAAAGCTGCCTGTCTTGGTTTATTACCACGGCGGAGGACTTGTCTTGGGATCCGCCTTCTTCAAAACGGAGCATTGTTACCTCAACCATTTGGTTTCTCAATCAAACTGCATCGCCATCTCTGTAGATTATAGGTACGAACGTTAAATGGGTGGGTTGGACTGAATTTGACTCACCCAAAAGTTATTTAAGGTGAAATGAGTTGGGTTAAAAAGTAGGTCACAACTCAATCCAACCAACTTTTACTAAATTTAATTTCTTTATTATTTTTTTTTTAATTTCTAAAGTACCTAATAATTTTTTTATTAAGGTTATATATAATACATCAATAAAAATAAAAATAAATTAAAGTATTTTAACTAGGTTTCCTATGGATTAATCCAATTTTGAGATGAGCTGAATTGAACGGGTCAAAATGAACTCAGCCAATGAGCAGGGTCAATTTTAATGAGTTGAGCGGATCATGTTTCATAAGCTAACTTTATCACCTTAATTACAGGCTTGCTCCAGAGAATGACCTGCTGACACTTTACCAAGACTGTTGGGATGCCCTTCAGTGGGTCGCTTCACACGCTGATGCTACCACCATTAACAAAGAACCATGGATAGAAAACCACGGTGATTTTAGAAGAATGTTCATAGCAGGGGATAGTGCCGGGGGAAATATAGTCTATAACATAGTCATGAGAGTCGGTAGAGAAAGCTTGATTGGAGATGTGAAACTCTCAGGTGCCATCTTTGCTTTTCCTTTCTTGTTGTTCCCATCGCTTGAAAACATCGAGCATGCTTTAAGTTACAAGCTTTGGAATACCATTTGTCCCCCGTCTGAACGGGGTATTAATAGCCCAATGGTTAATCCAGTTGCTGAAAAGAGCCCGAGCTTATCAAAATTAGGGTGCTCGAGACTTTTCGTGTGTACGGGGGAGAAAGATGAGCTCGTACCAAAAGAAATTGGAACTCGATTTGTTGAAGTTGTGAAGGAAAGTGGGTGGAAAGGAGAGATAGAGTTCATTGAAGTTAAAGGTGAAGGTCACTGCTTTCAGGCTGCTAATCCTGAAGCTGAGAAAGCTAAAGATCTGATTAACCGCATGGCTTCTTTCATCCAACACAAGTGATTAGAGTTCTACAATTATGTGTCCTAGGAAATATTATTGTTGAATCTTCTAATCTTATATTAGCGATGAGTAATATTTGCAATAAACATATTTAAGAGTGGATATTTGCCATCTATTTTGCTCTACAAATATATATTAAGGGGTGAATATTCTATCGAAAGTGTTCTCCTGTGCTTGTAAACTGCTAGCTACTGTTAAAGTTTCGAACTTTTGAAGCAAATCGCTTCTAATTAGTACTAATATATAGGTTAGCCTCATTTCCCTGGAACCCCGCAAGGAAGAGGCAATTTTGTCCCCTTTTTGAATCACATCTTAAAATAGTCTGATATTCAATGTTTGTAAAGATGCTTATAGCAATATTTTCATTACTAAACAACAACAGTGGGGGATCCAGCCCATAAACAACAAGGTTCACAGATATTCAGTAACTTTGCATAGACGTTGTATATATAATAAAAAATCCATTTAATATCTTAAATTATTCTTGTATTTTAAATTTGAAATAGCTATAGAAACTCATAAACCTTAAATATCTACTTGTCATTATTCAGCCAACATTTTCCCATAGAACGTAGTGCAATGTCCCATTGTCCTAATAAAAGAGTGAATTATTTAAATGGCCATCCAAATATAATAAATTATCCACTAAAGTCACTTATCATTTGTATCAACAAAGTTACTCAAGTTAGACTTATCTACAAAGTCATTATAACTAGAAATCTGAAAGGATAATTTCATAAATTGAGCTTGATTTTATGACACTAACTTTCTTTGTAGTTTATATTATATGCCAACCTCCCTTATTTTATATATCTTTTGTTGGATATTGGTTACGGGTCGCGGGTCGCCCATGTGGACTGACCCGGCCCGATTTTTTATTCTGAAGTGATAAGATGAAAATTAACTTCCCTTGAGAAGTTACCAACACAGTAAAAAGTCCTTGAGAAGTTACCAACACAAAAAAGAAACGTGATAGTGGGATAAGATTATGGGAATGTGCTGGTGTTGGTTTCTTTCACTCTATCAACTGTAAAAACATAATCTCCTCTTCTATATATGAAAAATACTCCAGCATTCTCCATAGATACACAGAAAAGTATAACACACAGTAAAGAAAAGAGAGAAGTGAAAGACATCTAGTTTGTGAAAAAGTACTCCGTTTCCAAGTGAGACGAAGTCAGATTTGGGGCAATTTTTGTGGTGATCTTGTGCAAAACTTCCGCTGCTAACAAGTACATCATCTTTGTTCTTGTTTCAAGATATGAAAACCTTCAATGGTATCGAGCAACCGTTAATTGTTCCCGGCCGAGTATTTTTTTCTCTCTTGAAATATCTGCGTTATTTTTATTTTTTTTCGATTTAATAGAAAGCTACAACAGATTTGCTAAGAAAAGAATCATTGTTGCATTTTTTTTTTTTTTTGCTAATCTGTTACAAACAAAGAGAGAGAAAGAAACTGCTTTAAAATTGGTTCTCGTGCTTTTTTTTGTTTGGGTGTGAAAAAGAAAGTGTTGTTCTTCAATATATTGTGGTCTTTACTTTGTAAATAAAGAGTGAAGTTACAGCACTTTATGGGAAAGGTGAGTGTTCAGAAAGTAAAATTTGTGGTTATCATTGAATTACGTGTGGTTACCATTGAATTACTAAGGCCTATATGTCTATTGAGTATGACATGAACAGAAAAAAAAGAAAAGAGAAGTACTTTATTGTACCAGTACTATTTGTAGAGACACACTTTAATAGTAATGTCTTTTTGACTTAGTGGCCCATTCTATTAATGTATTTCTTTATTGTGTACAAAGATACAGCAAGTTTTTTTTTTTTTGAAAAGTCATGTCATATTCTCAATATACATTAGTGTAAGGAGTTTTCTATAATTGAGAAACCACCAGGCATTAACGTGACAACAGGGGCAAAGAACTTGCCTAAATATAATAAAATTATTTCCTTTATTCTATGAAATTGCTAAAGACTAGAATGGCTGTTGTTTTAGTAAAAAAAATTTTTCTCCTAATAGCCATGCCATTATATTGGTATATGATCCTTGACGTATTTTTTTGTCTTTTATGAGTAATGTGGCATGTGTTGTCATATTGAATGGTATGTCCATTCTTATTGTTTCATTATTCCCATTTCAGACATGACTGGACAGGGACAAGCTCGAAGTATTCCAAGTGGGAGTTCCCGAAATCGAGCAAGGAGACAATGTAGAAGAGTACGTCGTCGTGGGACACATTTCCGTGGACGTGAAGTCATAAGGAATAATGTTCCGAGGGCGACACAAAATCTACTAAGGGATCAAAGCGGCTATACGAAGGGAAGGAGAGAAGAAATTCAAAGAGTTTAAAGCTTTTAAGATGTCTCCTAATACTTCAGTGCCTGAACATATTGAACTTTTTCGGTTGAAACGAGAAGAACTGGCTAATTTTATTGAAATCTCGAATTGGGAAACTTTAGCAATTTTAGTAGATTCCCTCCGAGAGCCTTGGAGTGGTATTTTAGTTAATATTTATCACGATTTCTTTTTAAGTCAACCTTTTGAGGTGTATGTTCAAGAACTTGAAGTCAAGTGGGAGATTATGAACTTGTAATTTGAATTGTGAATTTCTTTTCAATATATGGTTATGTTGTTTAACTTTCTTTTATATCCCGTTTATTTATTTATTTAAAATGGGTTGAGACATAATTGAAAGTTATTAAATAAAATTCACGCTAAGATTTATTTTTTCCATTTTTGATTAAACATTTAGATCACATGATGATCAGAACTTTGTGACCTTTCGATTTTACACTAAATGTGAAGTCATTTATGGGAATTAATTTGCTTGAGTGTGAATATCACATGCATAAATTTTTTAAAGTAAATATTGATGAATAAAAACTTGCTTAATTGTCTTAATCAACAGATATGGCATCTAAGAGTATCATTGCTGATTTAAACAAAGGTGAAAAACTGACTGGCGAGAATTACAACATCTGAAGTCGTAAAATGTGGTATGTACTAGAAGAGCAAGATGCTCTGGAAGATATTAACCATGTTTTGGTTCACCCCAGAAGAGGGTAACACTGCCCAACACAGAAGAGATCTGGAAACTTACAATGCCTGGAAAAACAAAGTTTCTACTGCACGTGGAATTATTGTGAGTTCTGTTGTTGATGATCTCATTCACGAATGTGAAGAATACCCTACTGCTCATGCAATGTGGGCACACTTACAAGAGACTTATGGGGGTACCACTGTGACCCGCCTTAGACAGCTGACTATCAAATTTGACACTTACAAGAAGCGTCATGATCACAATGTCAAGCAACACCTTAGGGTGATGTCTAACATGATTGCTCAACTCAAAAGTGTTGGTCATGTTCTCTCTGATGAGCAGCAGGTTCAGGCAGTGATCCGGTCTCTTCCCAATAGTTGGGAACACTTGAAGGTTAACTTAACCCATAATGATAGCATCAAAACCTTTTCTAATGTTGCCCATCATGTCGAGCTTGAAGTCGAGCGGTTTGATGTTGCTAAAACTGTATCTAATGCCTATGTGGCAGAATCCAAAGGGCATAAAGTCTTCAGGATTCAAACGCATGAAGAATTGGAAGAATGACAGAAAGGGTAAGGAGACCGGAGAAGGACCTTCCAAGAAAAGGAACAAGCCAAATCCCAAGAAGGGAAAATGGTTTTTCAAGAAGAAAGACAAGAGTAAGATGAAATGCTACAACTGCCATGTTCCAGGGCATTTTGCTCATGAATGTCCCGAGCCGAAAAAGGTAGCATTTCAAAACACATCTCTAAGTGCTACATATGTTTCTAGCACTGTTTTACTAACTGAATCTTATCCTGTGTGGATTGTAGACTCAGGGGAGACCGACCATGTGAGTCGTGATCGAGAAGCGTTTGTGGAGTTTCATCGAGTCTCACCTGGATCAAGGTGGATATATGTAGGAAATAATGCAAAGCTTGAAGTCAAAGGGATAGGCACATGCAAAACGAACTTGCGTGGTGGCCGAACTTTGATGTTGCATGACGTCCTATATGCTCCAGAGATCCGACGTAACTTAGTATCTGTGTCTGTTCTTCTAGATCTAGGTTTTGATTTAAAGTTTAGTCGCAATGGTGTTAGAATTACTCAAGACAATGTTTTTTATGGTTTTGGACTTCGTTATGATGGTTTTATTATTTTAGATTGTAATCCTTCAACTTATGACTATTATGTCGACCGTTGTGTAATGACATGTTATTCTAGTAACAAACATGTTGATGTTATTACATGGCATGCAAGATTAGGTCACATAGGGCAAGACCGGATGAATAGATTGGCAAAGGAAGGGCATTTAGGTCCTTTCTCCAAAATTGAAATGCCAACTTGTGAAAATTGTCTTGCCGAAAAGATTACACGTAAACCATTTGGGAAGGCTAAGAGAGCAGACTCCCCATTGCAATTAATCCATTCTGATATCTGTGGCCCAATGAATGAGAGGGCAAGGTCTGGTGCTTTGTATTTCATTACATTTATTGATGATTTCACGCGCTTTGGTTATGTCTATTTGATTTCTCATAAATCTGAGGCAGAATAGATCGGGACCCCCCTGAACTTGTCGATTTTTATTCAGTGTACACCTAAACTTTACGTTGGCCTAATTACCCCCTAAACTTGAAAATATGATAGGCACGACCCCCATGGACGTTGACAACCCATGGAGGTGGTCAACACGCGCTGCCACATGGATTTTTTTGTCCATGTGGCATTTTTTAAAGGATAAAATATATATTTTTTACTTTTTAAGTTCAACAATTATTTGAATCATCTTTTTCGGGCCAAATCTGTAAAAAAGGAACTTGAAAATATTTTGACTATAATTTTTTTATTTGCCTAAAGATAATGATATTCTAATCAAGTTATTTTTATATATTTGGCTAGGAAAAGAAGAAATACACAACAAGAACAAATAATCATTGAATCTAAAAAAGAAATCAAATAAAATATTAACCAAATATTTTACGAATTTGACCCCAAAAAAAAATAATGCACAGTTGAAATAAATAGTACTTGCATGAAAAGAAAAATACACAATATTTTTGTAAACAATACACCGTCTAAACTTCATTACTTTTGCTAAACCTTATTTTTATTTGAATAAAATAAATAGAATTTCAAGTTGAAACTTTCAACTAAGTTATTTAGATTTGGATCCGAAAAAAGAAAAAAAATACATAGCTGAAATAAATAATCATCATATCGAAAAACAAAAAAGAAAATTGGGATAAAATATCCAATGTATATTAAGAAAAACCAATAAGAAATACAATTGGATCAAATAAAATCATTATATTGATTATGTGGCAATTAATAGTTGAAAAATATCGCATTTGGAAGCTGATTTTTTGATTTTTCACCCTTCCACGCACCTAAAAGAGAGTGTATCCACGCTCTTTGCCACATCAGCGGGGTCCAGGCTATCATATTTTCAAGTTGAGGGGGGTAATTAGGCCGACGTAAAGTTTAGGTGTATACTGAATAAAAATCGACAAGTTCAGGGGGGTCCTAGACCATTCTGCCTAAATCTGAAGCACTTGAATGCTTTAGAAAATATATGAATGAAGTTGAGAATCAATTAGATAAAAGTATAAAGACTTTAAGAACCGATAGAGGCCGTGAATATTTATCAAAACAGTTTGAAGAATTATGTAATGAAAAAGGCATTACGAGACAGTTAACTATTCCTTACACACCTCAACAGAATGGTGTAGCAGAAAGGAGGAATAGAACATTATTGGACATGACAAAATCTATGATGGCGCAGGCAAATTTACCTATCTCTTTCTGGGGAGATGCATTATTGACTGCAGCCTACATACTAAATAAAATGCCTTCTAAATCAGTTACTTCCACTCCCTATGAGCTATGGACTGGTCATAAATCGAACTTGAATGATCTACGACCTTGGCGTTGTGCTGCATATGTAAAGGATCGTTTTGGTAAGTTTGGACAACTGAGTCCAAAAGGGAAGAAATGTATCTTCATAAGACACTCAGAACACTCCAAAGGGTGTGTGTTCATTGGTGAATTAGAAGATGGAAGTATAACTTAAATTGAATCACGAGATATCACTTTTTTAGAAAATGATTTTCCCAAAAAGGGCGAAATAAAAGAAGGAGAGCCTCTTTACGAAATGTTAAATTCAGATGCTCAAATAATGTCTTCGGACATGTTTGATAGTCAAATAGATCAAGGATCGGTTCCTGGTCCAAGTGGGAGTTTTGAATCCCAAAATCCTTTAGAGGAATCTGAATTTCAACAACGTAAGAGTACCAGAAAAATTGTACCTAAACGATCTTATGAGATTGAAGATTACGTTTTCCTAGTGTCTCCCACAGAATTGGATGAGCCTAATTCTGTGACTGAGGCTTTGCCAAGTCCTGGAAAAGATGAATGGATGAAAACAATGAAAGAAGAATTGGAGTCCATGAGAACGAACAAAGTCTGGGATCTAGTTGACCTTCCTTCTGGGCGTAGAGCCATTGGGAACAAATGGGTTCTCAAGGTTAAACATAAATCGGACCGGTCAATAGAAAGATACAAGGCACGATTGGTCACAAAAGGTTTTACCCAACAAGCTGGAATAGATTATGAGGAAACCTTTTCACCAGTTGTGAAGTTTACCTCAATTCGGTTACTTTTGGCTATTGTTGCACGTTTGGATCTAGAGTTACACCAAATGGACGTGAAGACAGCTTTTCTTAATGGAGAATTAAACGAGGAAATCTACATGGAACAAACTATAGGTTTCATCGTTAAAGGCCAAGAAAAGAAAGTTTGCAAATTAAAAAGATCTATTTATAGCCTGAAGCAGTCTTCAAGGCAGTGGTATTTGAGATTTCACAAAGAGGTGATTGCATATGATTTCACTATGATCGATGAAGACCATTGCATCTATGTGAAGAAGTCCAATGGAATGTTTGTAATTCTTTCCCTTTACGTGAATGATATTTTATTAGCCGGAAATAATTTGGAGTATGTGAAAACTATCAAGTCATGGCTTTCAAAGTCATTCGACATGAAAGACATGGGTGAAGCAGACTATATATTGGGTGTTAAGATCCAAAGAGATCGTTCCAAGAAGGTTTTGAGTCTATCTCAAGAAACTTATATAAGGAAAATTTTGGAACGCTTCCGAATGAATAGTTGCAAACCCATGGATACTCCAATAAAGAGAGGTGAAACTTTAAGCCTTGAAATGTGTCCAGACCGAAAAAGAAAGGAAGACATGTCTCGAGTTTCATATTCTAGTGCTTTGTCGAGCTTGATGTACGCTATGATGTGTACTCGTCCGGACATTTGTTATGTCGTAGTCTGGTTAGCAGGTATCGATCCAATCCTGGAAGAGATCATTGGAAAGCTGTGAAGAGGATCTTCCGATACCTGAAAGGAACTGTTGATTATTCACTATGTTATAGTGGAAATGATTTACACTTGAGAGGATACACAGATGCTGATTGAGGTGGAAACCGGAATGATAGAAAATCGACATCCGGTTATGCTTTCTTACTTAATGGTGGTGCTATTTCATGGAAAAGTAAGAAACAAACTTGCACGGCTCTTTCAACTATGGAAGCTGAGTTTGTGGCTTGTGCATACGCAATAGAAGAAGCTGTTTGGTTAAAAAGATTCTTTGAGCATTTGGACGTAGCAAAGAATTCTCAAGGATCAATGATTTTACATTGTGATAGTCAAGCCGCTATTGCATACACAAAGGATCCTAAGTATCACAAAGAAAACCAAACACATTGATATCAAGTATAACTTTGTAAGAGACACAGTAGCAAGTGGAGAAGTAACTTTATAATACATACCTACGCGAGAAATGGTAGCTGATCCTTTTACAAAGGCGATATCTAGAGACCTATTTGAGAAACATATTATGGATCTAGGTTTGCGTAGGATATGATTATATTTCTGTATTGTAAAATGACTTGGATGTTAAAATATTTTCATCAATATTTGACTCTTGAATTTGTGTTCATATCTTCTATGCATGTGATGATGTAATTTTATTGATAAAGTGTGTCGAACAAATCGCGAGATTGGCTCTCTCACACGAGCAATCGTCTCTTACGTTGAGTAACGTAAAGAGATGAGTTCCACCACCATGTTATGACTTGTTTTGTAAGCCAGATATGAGTTTCTCTAAGAAGATGGATTTGAGGATCATTGAAGAGAAAAGCTCAAAGCTAGACATTTTGGAGATGTCTAGATCAAGATCTGTACGATGTTGAATGAGTAAAAGAATGAGACACACGCACCAATATAAGGTGAGAACACTGTAGCACGTATTTCATACCATGTGTGCTAAGCGACCAATGGGTTAATGGAAGAATGGATCCCTGCTTCTTCATTGTGTGAGACCCCGAAAAGTTACATTAACTTTTCAAAGGAATACCCTTTGACCTTTGGTCAAGCTTCTTGAAGTTTCAATCGTTGTTGCTACTTTAGCATGTTACTAATAGCCATGAGTGATTCGATAATGAAGTGTATGTCTAGGAAAGCAGTTGATTTGGAATAGACAGATTCGAGTCGAAAGGGAAGACAATTAAAATTATTAATTTAACTTGTATTCACAGGCCGGCCATTACACCTACCATAAGGGTATCAAGTGTAATTGTGGATATAAAGTTAAACATGAACTCGAGTTCACCTCTTTAGAGGACGAGGGATCGGATAATTAGCTACTGGAGTAGCGAATGATGTCTGGGGTATTGCGAGTAATAAGATCCTTGTGTTAGTAGTGAATCCCTTCCGTATGTGATTGGATTTCTATGTGGAGCTCTGGTACAACCTTAATAGGTTTGGAATGCTATAGCTCTTGAAGCTCGCAGTCGCACGAACTATTTGTCGATGAATTATGTGTGTTATTGACATGGTGCCGATTTGAGTCCGATCCACCATGTGCAAAGTGGGAGATGTTGGATATTGGTTATGGAGTGGGTCGGGTCGCCCATGTGGACCGACCCGGCCCGATTTTTTATTCCGAAGTAATAAGATAAAATTAACTTCCCTTGAGAAGTTACCAACACAGTAAAAAGTCCTTGAGAAGTTACCAACACAAAAAAGAAACGTGATAGTGGGATAAGATTATGGGAATGTGCTGGTGTTGGTTTCTTTCACTTTATCAACCGTCAAAACATAACCTCCTCTTCTATATATGAAAAATACTCCAAAGATTCTCCATAGATACGTAAAAGTATAACACACAAAAGAAAAGAGAAAGTGAAAGACATCTAGTTCGTGAAAAAGTACTCCGTTTCCAAGTGAGACGAAGTTAGATTTGAGGCAATTTTTGTGGTGATCTTGTGCAAAACTTCCGCTGCTAACAGGTACATCATCTTTGTTCTTGTTTCAAGATATGAAAACCTTCATCTTTGCTTCAAGCGACAATAATTTATTATAAGTACACTAACATTTCTTTTTCTACATTTTGCTTTCCAAATTATATGAGATTGTTTTTTTGGACTTGATAGGATTGATATAGTCCCTCCATCCTTAACTAGAGTTTTGGGTTTGACCTTAGAGAAATATTTTACAGCCTTTTAAAAATGTCAATTATATTTCGTATCATCTCTTCAGGTTATGTTTGGTACCAAAAGAAGGCCGCTAGAAAATATTTACATCAATCTACATAAGAAACTGACAATTGCAAAAGCAAAAGAAATAAAATAAAATGAGAAATTGAACAAAGTAATGATCAAAGGCAACAACATTGGTAGTGTCACTACAGGAAGATATAGAAATATCTTATAGTGGTGAGTTTTTACTCCTTGTTAAATAATTCCTTTCAGGCAAATTTCTCTGTTTTTTTTTTTTTTTTTTTGGAGGAAGGGAGTCACTTTCTGAATTAAAGACAAACGCAGAAATAGTTGAAGGTACTCTCTCCGTCCCATAATAAGTGACACTTTAGCCAAAAAAATTATTTCATAACAAGTGTCACCTTAGGAAATCAAGATATACATTGACTAGTTTTTTTTTTTCAATTCTACCCCTAGACAAAAAATGACAAGTTAAAATAACATCTAAATGATGATTGGAAAAGCCACATAATAACTTGGTATTGTTGAATTCTCAATATCAGAAGGATTAATAATACTACTCATGCATGCTCTAATCAAGTAGAAAAAGTAATTTATTTTTATTATATAAAGGTAATTTAGTAAATCTCACATTATATTATTGTTTTCTTAATATACCTTTGTATTTTTAAGGTGACACTTATAACTAAGTTCCTTTATGATTAGACACAAGCTTCTGATATTATTTTGCATGACTATGATGGGTTACACAAAGCCATTAAATAAAGAAAGAAATTATTTCGCTCATAATTTGATCTTTCACTGATCACAGTTGTTCCCTTCTTGTTGGTGGTTTGCCACTTTTCTGTTAGTGTCATCGTGTGATTTTATTTTAATTAAGTTATTGGCTAGACAAATTTGGTACACTTCTTTAAAGCTTCTACATTCATGCAGGGCGGATTTAAGGGGAGGTGAGGGTGTACACTCTCAGTAAAAAATTATAGAGTAGATTTTCTGTGTTTATCTATATATATTAACTTTTGAACACATTGACCATATGCAAAAGGTTAGGTCAAGCAGTCCAAGGTGTTCAAAATTGTCTCTAGCATCCTAGGTTCGATTCCCATCAATAACATTATTTTTTATATTTAACTTTTATCGTTTTTTTCGAACTCCCTGAGTGAAAATCCCGAATTCGCCACTGCATTCATGTATCGTAAAAAAGATTTATGTTATTCCTCAAATACTTTGTATTTCATCAGTTTAACAAAATTTAAGGCTTATATATGGAGAGTACAATCCTACTTCTTTTACATTATGAAATGTTAAGATGCGTTCATTGATACAGTTGTAATTAAAATAAGGGAGGTAAGCTTAATGTAGTATTATAAACTACAAGGAAATTAAGTTAGTGTCATAAAACCAAACTTAGGGAGTTTATGAAATCGTCCTTTTAGATTTCTAATTATAATGACTATGTAGATAAATCGTTTTAACTTGAGTGATTTTGTTGAGACGAAATAATGATAAGTGACTTCGTTATATAATTTATTATACTTGGATGACCATTTAAGTAATTCACTCCCTAATAAAAGAAAGAGTAAATTACAAAAACTTATCTAGGTTTGGCTCTATGATATTTATCTCCCTTCACATTTTGGACATTACAAAAATTTCTCTTATTTCCATCAATTGAATGTGCGCAATACAATAATTAATCCAAGGCCCCAAGAAAAAATAAAAATTTACCCGCATCAGGTGTTTGAGTGTTTATTTCTTTGCTATTGAGAATATTCAAATGTTCTTCTCAGGAGCGGATTCAGCTTTTGCTCAAATCCTATATATGTATTACAATTTAAATATTTATAATATTTGACCGTGAACCCAGTTATAATCGTATATTAACTTTATATCTTGAGCACATACATTTTAAATACTGAATCCACCCTTGATTCTTTTCCCAAATTTTTTGTTTCTGAAACAACAAAGACAGACACCATTCCAAATTTATTTCTCTTTGCAGTCTCTCCGTGTCTCAAACACGTGTTTCTCATCATATTTGTAGTAGTACACTAGTACTAGTTTTTGAGACGACGATACTCATAAATTTTTAGTGGGGGTAACTTCATAGATTAAGGAAACTCGTCGTGCACGTTTTAGTGATAACTAGACAGGCACGTACTAATTAGTCACAGATATATGTCAAATCTTTTTGTTCTCGTCTGGTATTTGGTATCCATATTAAACCTCGTTAATTAGAGTTCGCACCGCGTAAAGCCCGACAAAAGAAAAATCATTTCATACTAAGTTTTTATTTTATTTTCAAAGCTCGAATTCTAGACTCGAAATTGAAAAAAAGAGGAATCAACTTCTTTCCACTACAAATCCTCTTGGTAGTTGATATAAACGTCATATTCAAACGAGCCACGGACGAATCAGTATGTTACACGAACGATTTCCACACATTTCTTTGGAACAGCAGTACTTGATGAAACTTTAATTTTGCTGCCCCCATTTTCTGGTAACATGGCAAAGGATGTTTGTTGTCACTAGGATGTTTGTTGAGATATATACATGTCACTAGAGGTGTACATGTATCTGGTTGGTTCGAAATTTTTAAATACCAAACCAAATTAATTATGTCGAGTTTTAAAATTTACAAACCAAACCAAATCAATGAAATTCGGGATTTTCAACCTCGGATTTTCTCGGGTTTTTTGAAGGTTTTTTCGGAAAAGTCTTCATACAAAATATATAACTTTTACTTCAAATATTTCTTTACTCCTAGTAACATACGTACCACTATATAATTGAGGTGTTTCTTAAGAAAATAAAAGAGAAAAGACATCATTTAACCCCTGAACTTGGCATGAAAACTCAGTTTGGAAACTAAACTTAACTTCTATTTATTTACCCCCCTTAACAACTTACGATTTAATTATCTTCCCCCTCTAGTGGCCCAGACCTGGGCGCGTGTTTGACAGCGCCTCACCCGCGCGTTAATTAATTTTTGTTAACGTTTTTTTTTTTTTTTTTTTTTTAATACAAATCGACTGGGGAACGATTATAATACCGTTCCCCCTTTTAATCCCAACCCGACCCACCACCCTTTAGAACCCTAAGTTCAACTTCATCTTCATCTTCATCACCTTCAATCAGCCCCATTTTTTTTTCCCCCATTCATGAAATTCCTCTTGCTCACACCATTGCTCCTTCATATATGTATTCTTCCTCCACGAAATTTCTCCATCAAATTTCTCCTCCAAATTTCGTCCATAATCGCTCCGTGTTCTAATTCGAAAATTTTGTGGGTTCATAAATGTCTCAAGGTAGCCGTTCATCTCACGTAAAATGTAATTGTGGCACCATTGCAAAACACCTCACTTCATCGACTCCTAGTAATCCCGGACGGAAATTCTACAAATGTCCGAGGCCTAAGGGCAATTCTTGTGGATTTTGGGAATGGGAAGATGAATTGTTTCCTGAGATGCAGTGGAATAATGTTCAAAGTTTGACGTCGTCGTTAGATGCGGTCAAGATCGAAAGGGACAAATTGCAAGAAGAATTAATTGCCATTGAGGCTAGACATCTAATTGAAGTTAACAAAATGAAGGAGGAATTAATTGGCTTGAAGAGTAAACAACAATTTGACTTGAAAAAAGTTCTAAACTTGGAGGAGAAACTTGCAAATACAAGGATGTTGCTTTTGATTTCGTAGGGAATATTTATTGGCTTTTTGGCGGCTTCGTTAATCAACTGAATCTATGTTGTTGTATGTTGTAATCGCGTAGTAGGTAATGTAAGAACTTTATGGTCTTGTTGTAATGTAAATGTCATGGAAGAACTTTATGCTCTTGTTGAAGAATTTTGTTGTTATGGAAAATATTACCTTGAAAATGATAGCATAAGTCGAGAAATTTTATAAATTACTTTAAATAGAGAATCGGAAACCTAATCTATCATTACTATCTCCGGATCCTCCTTTACATGAACAAAAAATACTATGCGGTTCTCATCTAAACATGCCTTAAAACACAACACATCTCCTATCCCTAATCCGGCAAAGATCAATGAAGGCTTTCCAACCTTGAGCGAGGCGCGTGTATACGCCAACCTTGTATTTCATATTATACTCATGATCGTCGTAATGAACAACAACGTCCTTGTCGGTGTTTGGAAGAAATTCCAGTATGTCAGTTGGAAGGATCTGTAAAAAAAAAAAAAAAAAACATGTTATTACCAAAAGAGGTAAAAGAACAATTGAAAATATATAATACGACAAGACTTACGAAATCGTCTTTTTCGACGTACGATTTCGTCAATTCTTTGTCAAAACATGCGGCCATTTCCATTTCATCCATCTTAGATGAAGGCTGCCTCTTTAATGTCACTATATGTGTTAAGAGTTATTTGAGTTGAGTGAAAGTGAAATGGAAAGAAGGCCTATTTATAGTTGAGTTGAGTTATAGTGTTAGTGTGATCAAGTACTTAATGATGTCTCGGATTCATTGGTTTTGACCATCACTCCCAAGTACCAACTACCATCATTTACTAACACGGATTCAATGTGTTTGATCGCCCAAATCGATAATGCATTTACTTGCATCCATTCAATGCGTTTTTGATCGCTCAAATGTGTACACGCTCAACATACCTTTGCTTCAAATGTGTAAACATCGCTCAAATCTATTTATCGCATTTAGTGTTATACACAAAATTGCAGACATGCTGGCAAGCAGCTTCTCTATGCATTTAATGTCATGCACAACACCAGGAAACCAGAAAATGCCACAAAACCAGAAATATACAAGAAAATTGCGATCACGAAATACAAATAATATTGCAAGAAACGAATGTCAATACGGGCAAAATTGCATCCATAAATTGCTTAATATTCCAACAATAGAATGTCACTACGGGCAAAATTGCGATCCAGACTTCAAAATTGATAAAGCCTAAGTGCATATTTGTTTGACAAATGTACATCATCTACCATAATTGTTTCACAAAAACAACATTAAAATCTGCAAATCTGTCGCATAACAAGATCGATACCAAAGACATAAAATCTGCTAAACTAATTCAACTTCCATTTCCATTTCATTTAAGGCGGTGCTGATGAACTCGTTTGACTTAAAGAGTTCAACTCAGCAGCTTTGGCCCTTGTTCTCATTCTCTTTTGTCCACTCATTTGTTGAAGACCTTGTTGTGTCATAGCTGGACTACTTTTCCATTTTAGTCCTCCTGGTCTTGGTTTGTGTTGTCCAAGACTACCAGTGACTACTGCTGAATTCATAGGCATGGTTGGAGTCTGATTTGCCATTCCAGGCTGCATTAACAAAATAGATATCCATTAGGCTAAATAGATCTCCATTAGGCTAGATTGTTTACAGTAAATGGTTAATGAGGTTGCAAACTTACATTGACAATTTTGAAACCACTTTGGGTCTGAAGTACTCCCATTCCCACAACTCTTGGCCTCTTAAAGGGTGCCCCTCTTCCAGTAACTGATGCACTTGCATCAGAAGCCTAAGTCACATTTAAGGTGTCAAACACTTAGAATTGTAAAATTGATTAAGTGGTAATTTAACAAGCTAAGTAATACTGTGATGTAGATGAGCATCCCGTACCCCTTCCAGTTGAAATCTTTGCGGCAATGCACATGTACCATGGCCTAATTCATATTTAAGTAGTTAGAGTCAATGTAAGACTCGTAATATTTAATCAAGTAGTAAATAACAAGGAGAGTTTTTACTGTTTGGTAGAACCTCTTGGTCTTCCCCTTCCTCTACTTGGTTGGGAATTACTTGGTCCGTAGAAGAACCAACACTTGACCTTGTTGAACTAGTACTTGTCCCTCTCCCCTTGCCCTTCCTCTCGCCTCTCACAGATTGTGGATTCATAGGACAACCCTTCTTATTGTGACCCTTTGCATGGCACAAGCCGTGTCATCTCAACACCTCTTTTTGACAGCTTCCCTGTCTTGTTTTCTGTCTGCTCCTTTCTTCTACACTTCCTTGGCCTACCTGGCAGCTTTTTAATCTCAGGTGGGAGGACAGGAGGATTGGTTGTCTTTGGCCACATTGCCATATTAGTAACAGGTTGAATGAATGAGTTGTATGTTTTGAGGTAAGTGTCCTTAGTGTACCAATGTGCAACATAGTCAATAGGTTCCAATTTTCTCGAAATGAAGTGCGGTATGGCATGACGGCAGGGAATACCTTTCGGATCCAAGATCTACAAGTGCAAGTATTCTTGTTCGGTTTACTATGAATTTATTACCCCAAATGTCCTTGACCTCAAAGCCATATTCACCATTCCATTCAAGAGTACACTTCATTGACTTTGATGTGTTCTCTTGCAATACCTTCAAAGCCATTGGTGATGTTTGTTATCCAAGTCTCGAAAAAACTCTCTTAGTTGTCCTACCCTTCTCATCATTTTGACTCTAATTTCCTCAAGCATTGTGATAATGGTCTTGTGCCTTGGCCCCAAAATCCGGAATTAAAACTCTCGGCCATGTTGTTGTCAACACTATCACAACGGTGAGGTATTTAAAGTAGACCTTGGACCACCTATCTATGTTGTAATACAACAAATCTCCATTTATTCCATCACCTAACTTCTCCATATGATCCAAATTTTTTTGCAACTCCTGCTCATATGTGGACTTAGCACATCTCCAGAAGCAGTTTCTAATCTCTATGCCTTTCCATTTTTTGGAAAAATTGGCAAGCACATGTCTTGCACACATTCTTTGTTCTGCATTTGGCAACGGATCCTTAATGACTATATCCGGACCCTACAATAACATGTAAAAAAATATTAGGTGACGAGAGCAGCAAAGATAAGTTAAAGAGAATGAAAAAAATTCGAAATCAATAACCAAGAATACATTACCTTTTGCATATCGAAAGAGTTGTCAAATCATCCCATCTCCAAGCTCAAGATCATGCCTTAGAATGTTGACAAACCATCTCCAAGTAAAAGTATTCTCAACTTCAACAACCGCCAAGCCGGTGGTAGCATCTCGGTTGTTCCCATCCTTACAAGCAACCACAAGCAATTGCCCTTTACTAACACCTTTTAAAAAACACCCATCCAACCCAATTGCTCTCCTACAACTAGCCTTGAATGCCTTCTTCATGGCATCAAAACATATATAAAAGGACTGAAACCTTTTGATTCCACCTTCAAAAGTTTCTTCACTCACCTAACCACACATATGCTACCTGGATTAGTCCTTAAAAGCTCATCCCTATAATCCAAAATTCTTTTGAACTCCTCTACATTGTCACCCATGATTTGTTGCAAAACAATGCTTCGGCTTTCCTTGCCACGCATCCTACCAATATACACCTCCAATTCCTTTCTTACCAAATTTTGAAGCTCAAAAATTCTAATGCTAGGTTCAGAAATAATTCTATCCTTGTACCTTTCTGAAATATACAAAGAATTTACCAACTTGTTCTTTGTTGTGCCATTGCACTTGTGAACAGATTATAATTCTTCACAACAAAATCATTTGTTCTAGAATCGTAATCGGCAAACAATAACCATGGACAATACCATGGCGGCACTTTTACCCTCACCCTAGTTGGTTCATTGACATATTTATCCAACTCTACATGTTCTTGAACCGCATACCTAGTAAGTGCTTTCCTAAACCGCTTAGCACTTTCAAATGCAAGACAGTCTCCCAAACTATTTCTTTACACTCGGGATAAAAAATAACCCTATTTCTAATTCTTTTTGGTCTCCTTGACTTTTTTGTAGGCTTTTCAACCACACCTTCGTCATCGGCTTCATCATCGGTCTCTATTTCAAAGCTAACGTGTTCATCCGAGTCATAAAATGGCTCATCCCCACCCAATTTTCCTTCAAAAGTACTCTTACTCTAGATAAATATTCATCATGTCCCATATCTACACCCTTTGGCCCTAAATCTATCCCTTCGCATCTCTTAGCCTTATCTTTCTTCTTTTTTGATTTTAGAGCCACCCTATCTTTCCTTAGATTCCTATCCTCCTCATGAACATCACTATCAAATTCTTCTTCTTCACCTTCCTCTACCACTACATTGTCAGACTCCTCAGATTCACTCTCACTTTCTAAGTCGGAATCATCATCATCATCGAGTACAACGGAAGTAGTAGAGAGACTCTGTTGCATGCGCAGTACTGAAGGCCCACCCAAGGGTTCATCAAGACCAAATGCCTCTTCAAACCCTAAGCCTTCACTACCCCCAAATGTTTGACTACCCTCACTCGCCCCTACCTTTTCATTTATATCTTCACATGTGGGGTTATCAAAAGCGATAAAAGATTCCCCACCCACGGGGGTAATAGGTGGAAGAGCGGGGGGACCACAATAGGTTCCTCAACAAGATGAATCGAGAAAAATTACAACAATATCTCCGTTTTTTAATTGAGGTGCAATACCAATAATGTCCCTATCACTTTTAACTTCTACTACAAATCGACATTTAGGTGGTCTAATATATACACAACAAGATGAAACATTATAACCGATTTCTTTAACATAGTAAACAAGCTCAAAATAAGAGAATTTATCAAGATCAACATCAAAATAATCTGTCACACTACCTCCAACATACTTAATACGAGGGGTTTTTTCTAAATTACCTCCGTGGTTAAACCTCGAGTCACAAACACATCGTCCATTTTATTCACAAAACCAAAAATTGAAAACAAATGAAAAATTACAAGATTCAGTTACCATTTACACCAAAAAAAAAAAAAAAAAAAAAAAAAAAACGAAGTTAAAGATTAATTTTTTGCAACAGAAATCGAAATCTAGACAAACCCTAACGAGAACAACAAGAATCGTGTACCTTTGTGGCTAACTAATCTTCAATATCACTCAGAAACGACAAGATTTACGTATATTTTCGGATTTTAACTTTGCAATGATCGGTTTGTGGAGGTTTGGTTGTGTAGTGGAAAGGGGAAAAGTGTCGATTGGAACCGTGGTTGGGTGTTTTGTTTGGGATGGGTCGATTTAATTGGGGTGGGTCGGGTTAATTGGGGCTGGGTCGGGTTTTATGTGGGAACGGGTAAAAATAAGTTGGGGAATTAATAAATGACGTGGACCAATTAGCTCGCGCGTGTCTAACACTACCCAGCCCTCAACTGGTCTGGGCCACTAGAGGGGGAAGATAATTAAATCGTAAGTTGTTAAGGGGGGTAAATAAATAGAAGTTAAGTTTAGTTTCCAAGTTCAGGGGTTAAATGATGTCTTTTCTCAAAAATAAAACAAAATGTTTTCATGCAACAAAAAAGATTAAAATCACATAAAATAAATATTGGGGTTAAATGATGTCTATTTCTATGTATTTTTACTATCTAAATTAATGCAAAACTAAAGAAATAGATATTCAACATTATTGTCATTTCTAGTGTTAGAACTATTTTTTTTTTGTTAGCATTAGTAATGATTTGGACTTTATTTGAGTTACTAACATTTGTTGGCTATAAAACTAATCGGACCGTTCAAAATTCTAATTAAAGTTTGTAATATTATGTTAAAAGACAAAAATTATGAAAAAAATGTAAGAAATATTTATAAATTACATTACAAAATAAATATTTTTATGTGTAAAATATTTCTAAAAGTTGTATACATGCAATGTCTGGTTGATTTGGTTCGGTTTTATGTTAAAAGACAAAAATTATGAAAAAAATGTAAGAAATATTTATAAATTACGTTACAAATAAATATTTTTATGTGTAAAATATTTCTAAAAGTTGTATACATGTAATGCCGGGTTGGTTTGGTTCGGTTTTATATTGAAATACAAAAATTATGAAAAAAATGTAAGAAATAATTATAAATTACGTTACAAATAAATATTTTTATGTGTAAAATATTTCTAAAAGTTGTATACTACATATAATGTTGGGTTGGTTTGGTTCGGTTTGACTTCTTTTAGTTAAAATCAAACTAATTATAGTCATTTTTTTTTCAACACCAAATCACTAGTCTGATTTTTTTATCGGTTTGACTCGAATTATCAATTTGGTGGTTCGTCAGTTTTTTTTTTTTACACCCCTATTTGTAATTGTCACCTTAAATGGGCCACCCAGACCCTTAGCTGCTTTCATGAATTAATAACATTGCTACAGAAATGTGGTTGAAAAATTGTGCAATATGACCACTGAACACATCACGGGCCAAAAAAGATAAATCGCTACCTGTTTGCAGCAATTTTTTCAAGTATGGAGAATAATGTAATCATAAAACAAATAAAAAAAGTGACTTTATTTATTAAGATCATGCGTACAATTATGTGTATTCTCTTGATTTTTCTATTCTAA
This sequence comes from Lycium ferocissimum, assembly GCF_029784015.1. Classification (NCBI taxonomy): domain Eukaryota; kingdom Viridiplantae; phylum Streptophyta; class Magnoliopsida; order Solanales; family Solanaceae; genus Lycium; species Lycium ferocissimum. The sequence goes on from NC_081349.1 coordinate 40,019,429, forward strand.
ATTTTCTACGTATTCGAGGGTTGTTAGTAGCATATTTTTTTTCGACATAGGATGATGGGGATCTTCTGGTGATGTATTTGATCGCCAAGAACGTCGGGCAACACTTCGGTATTCCGAATTGATCTTGAGGAAGAACGCCTCTTTATCATCCATATGATGCAAACTAAAATAATATCATCATTGACACGAATCCCGAGAACCCTAAATATGCTTTAAACAATTTTGGTCATTTAAATTTCCCAAAATTAACACTTTTAGTCTCCATTAAATTAATATTTAACGAACTCCATTTGCTGATTTGATGCGAACTATGAAAAAAGAATTTAACAGGAACTTACATTCAGAGGTAGAACTTTTTAAATTTATGCAATGTTTAGTCTCTTCCTAGAGTTAGGTGCAATTTTTTAGGTGCAATCTCTGCTATTTTTTGGTATCTAGCACAATTTTTAAGATTGGATGGAAATTAAACATCATAGTGTTTTTTATTAAATTTCTTTTTGATTAAATCTGCAGACGGAGTTCATTAATATTTGATGGAAAATATGCTCACTTTCAACAAACTTAAAGGACTAAAATTGTTTATAACATACTTCAGGGACTATTTTGAACCTTCTCCAAATATAAGGGACCATTTTTGTCATTTTCTCCCCCAATTGTATTTGTTCTAGGCACTAGTTACTCCCGCTGTCTCATATTAGTTGTCCTATTCTGCTTTTCGAGAATTAAGTTGACTAATTTTTAGAGCTAAATTGGATTAGATAAATTTAATATTTTAAAATTATAATTTAGATATTCAAAAATTCTACGAAAAGTACAATAAATTGTAATTTTTCTCATATTAATATGGTGAAAGAATATATCTCAAAATGTTAATCAAAGTTTATATAGTTTGACTTTTAAAAAAAGAAAGTGGATAATTAATATGGGACGGAGAGTACATAATTACATTACAACCAAACATGCCTTTCCCGTCATATGTTCCCTAGACCCTACGCCGTCTATGCTACGAGGGAATTTGCGTGTACAATTGTACTTCGGTACCGTCAATTTTATGCAGTACTAATATAAAAAATATTTAATATGATTGCATAATTTATATTAATTACAAAAAAATAATAATCTTACTAAACATTATTGATAATTTAATAATCAAAATCAGGGGAAAAAAAACTGAATTATGTCGATGCGCAAATTGAGAAAATGCCAAAGATGGAACCATAAATACTATCCGAATAGTAAAGGGTGCTTGATAATATTTCATCCGTTAAAAGCCTGTGAATACTAGAACCAGTGAAACGTAGCTACTAAAGCGTAAACTGCTCGTTTTCCCTAAATTCAAAACAAAAACTACTTTCATCTCTGTACAGATAAATTGAATTTAACCCCAACCGATGGAAAAATGAATCCGCATATCTTGAAATTTCCAAGCTAATTCAGGAAAGAAAGCTTTACTCCTTGAGTGGAGAAAAGCTGTTAAGGCAAAAAGAAAAAACTTGGAGTCCTTGTAGATGATTCTGTTTGTATTCAAATGTTGTTGCTTTTTTTTTTTTTTTTAAAAAGAAATTTAAATGATTTTTTAGTTTTTTATATGTAATTTTCCTATTTTGCCCTTTGTGAATTATTGAAAAAAATGGGGTTTTCTGGTTTTGCAAGGAATTAAGAAGACTAGGGTGCAAATCGCTAAAAATGATAGGATAAGGTGTCAGTCATAAAGAGCGTATACATTAAGGGTGCAAATAGCACACTATCCCAAATAGTCTTTTAAATATGCTTTGAACAATTTTGGTCACTTAAATTTGCCAAAAGTTAATATTTTTAGTTTTCGTTAAATATTTAACGAATTCTATCGGTAAATTTGACGGAACCTATGAAAAAAAGATTTAGCAAGCACTTATTTTTGGAGGTGGAGTTTTTGCAATTTCTGCTATTTTTAGTCTGTCTAAAGTCTAGTGCAAAATTTTGATCTATTTTTTTTGTATTTAGTACAATTTTTAGGATTTGATGGAACATACCTAGTATTTTTTATTAAACCTTTTTACCATAATTTGCATCAGATGGAGTTTGTTGGATATTTGGTGGAAAACATCCTCAATTGCTCACCTTTGACAAACTTAACGGACCAAAATTATTCATAACATATTGCAGGGACTATTTAAAAGAGAAAATACATAAAACTTAACTTGTCTTCAAAACCCACTTTAGCAATTTAAATTTACATGTAATTCGTTAACCCCATAAACAACTTTCAAGTGAATTTTGTTCAATATCCTTCTTTGCCTGAACCAGTTGAAAGTTGGGTGTTGTTGAGCCACTCTTCTAGCTAGCCAAAACGTCTAATTTATCTAAGAAATAAATTAAATCTTCATTTTATTATGTGTTAATATTAAGCCATCAACTAAATTTGTTTACAAAGAAGACAGCGAATGGCATGGAGGCGGGAAATTGGGAGACGCCGTTGATCTTAATCATCAAAGCTCTTCTTCAATGGCGTCAATGGAGTTTCAGGCTTTCTTTTTTTTATCTCAGGCGAAGGAAACCATAATATGAAACACAAATAGACCCCAAAACAGTAACAACCCATTACAATTCAGTATAATGAAATTTTCTTTGACATTTGGATCCATTTCACAGCCGCAAACTTTGAACTCTGAAAGACCCGAAGCTTTATTCTTTGACTTCTATTTTTTTCCAACCTCAAGCTTCAGTTTCAGTAAATAGTGTCGATTTTAAGCTCAAAAACTTATTTCCCAATTAAAATATAAATGCCTGAAAGTAAAGAAAATGAAACGAGAAAAGAAGTAAGAGAAAAAAAGAAAATGAATACCTAAAAAATGAAATATTTTAAAAAATTATAATTAAGCACAATTAATTGTCATCCAATTAGAAGATGACACGAGTACAGTTTGGATCATTTTTCCATTTTCTCGCGCTTCTAGGAAAGTGAGTGCACTTTTTTCTTTCATGTCACTTCTTAGGCAATAATACTAGCATTTGTATGGTCATTTTTGGGTTCTTTGTTTCAAACATTGAGGGGTAGTTTGGTGCATGGTATAAGTTGGGATATTTCAACACTAATTTTTTATATCATATTTGGTAGAAGGTATAAATTTATCCTGATAAATTTATACCTTGTATCAAACAAGATATAAAATGCATCCCATCCCAAGAGATGGGATATTCCTTCTTATCCCACTTATACTAGGATTATTTTATACCATCTTTTAGATGGTATAAAATATTTCTAATATATGGGATAAATTAGTCCCGAAATTATAATCCCGAAATAATTTTGACTATCTACCAAAAGACCCCTGAGAGTTTGTGATTCTGGCTCCTATTTCTTAGCACTCCCTTTTTCAAAAGTTTCAATTTTTATTTTCAATTTCATGTTTTGGTTACCTACTTGAGGTTCTTACTATCAATGAAGCTAGGGGTACTTAAATGTCTATAAAGTTAAATTACTAAAGTGAGTTTTGATGACACGTTATATGTATTTTATCTATTTAAAAACCTTGTCCCAGCATAAAAGACCATTTATGTCATTTGCTTCCCTCCAATTGTGTCACTTGTTACATTTCATCCAAACACGCCTTTCCCGCCATATGTTCCTTAGACCCTAGGCCTTCACATTTACACACTACTAGAGAGAGAAAATAGAGAGAGGTTGTATAATTGTAAATTCAATTGGCGATTATCAATCAAATCAAAAATGGAGGAAAGGGTTCCTCCTTCTCAGAAGCGTCTAGAAGCTGGTATTATTTCTAGAATCAAATTGGAAAATTTCATGTGTCATAATAATCTCGAGATCCAATTCGGTGATTCCGTTAATTTCATTACTGGTCAGAACGGCAGTAAGTTATTGTTCCTTTTTTCCTTTTTGATCTGCTTTGTTTTTGTGCTTTATCTTGTGTCGAGGGTCCACAGGAGACAACCTCAGGGTTAAGGTCTGCTTAGACTCTACTCTCTCCAGACTCCACTTGTTTGTACACAAACTCTCATATTTGTGTATAAACACCTTTACTATTTCACCAGTTTGGGAAAATTACGCTTTATGTCTGCTAGGAGAAAATATTTACGCTATGTACTCCATGTTTTGGGTTTGTTACCTGGTTTTGCCCATATTTGTGCATAAACACCTTTTAGGCACGAGTATACAGGGTTGATTAATTATGTATAATGCTTTCTTCCCTAGGTCTAATGTTGTACTATAATATTGTGTAAACTGAAAATATGGCTTGGAAAACATTTCTTTTGAGCCGAGGGTCTATGGGAAACAGCCTCTCTACCCTAGACCCCCTTGTGGGATTACACTGGATTTACTGTTGTTGTTGTTGTAGTATTTGAAGTTTATGGGTTCGAGATGACACTGAACCCGCTGATCATTTGAGTTAGTGGGTTCGAACTTTAACAAGTACTCTCTCTGTCTTGTGTTTGACTGGGCATCTAAAATAAGCCATAGAAATTTGTGTTGCTATAAATCATCTCATTAAGGAGAAAAATGGGAAATTTAAAGTTACATTGTTATTACTAAATATGACAAGATGTCATTTTTTTTTGGGGCGGACTGAAAAGGAAAGAGTGTCACATAAATTGGGACGGAGGGAGTATATGTTTAGCTAGCGTTTGACCATAGATTTAGTTGAAACTTGAAAAAAAAAAAAAAAGAAGAGTTTTTGAAGTTGTGTTGAAAAATAATTTTTGGGACTTGAAGTTGTGTTTGGACATGCATTTTACACGGAAAAAAGTTGAAGTTTTGTGATTGGAAGTTAAAGTTCACCCAAAAACTGGTCCAAAGGGGAGCTTTGTAGGTTTCTTAACACATATACATGGTTTGAGCTAAAGCTACTTGGTTTGGATGAAACCATAGCTCTAATTGTGCATCCGCCCCTGCCCACCCATTAGTCCTCTCTGAGAATGCAACTTAACCAAAAAAGAAGTCTTCTATGACAATGCATGCAGACTTAGTATGAATATATCTTTTCAAAATTTATCAACTGTGTATATATATATTTTTAGAATTAAAAGGCAAGTGGATGCACCCTGCTATTTAGTGCGGACTTGGTAAAAATTTGAACTAGTTTCCCTTGCAAAGCAGGAGTACAAATTGTAGAACTTGTCTGCTTAGTGCTTACAAGTACAACTTCCCAAGACTCTAGAGTCATTTTCCCCTACTGTGTGTGTGGAATACTTGGAGTACAAGTTGTAGAACTTGTCTGCTTAGTGCTTACAAGTACAACTTCCCAAGACTCCAGAGTCATTTTCCCCTACTGTGTGTGTGGAGTACTTACTGAAAATGTGCTTGCATTCATCTGCTCTACCCGGTATAGTAAGTTGTAGATAGGTGGTTCACTCTCAAAAAGTTGGATTAGAGTGGCAGTTTGAGATGCACAGCAGAAGGAATGCTCTATCCGCCATTAGTAAAATGACTTGAGAGACACGCAAGGGTGGCTTAGTTGGTTGAGCATGGGGCTTTCATAATGGAGGTCTCAGGTTCGAAACCCCTTACCTACGATAGCAGGGGATTTGCCTTGTGGGTCGAGCTCGTCACACGGGCTTGCGTTAGCTATGTGTTACCTCTCTGTGTGGTTTGCGAGCTATTGCACAGAGCCGGGTTTACCCCGTGCGCACCCGGCGGCAGCGGCCGCGGGTTCCCATGTCATCAAAAAAAAAAAAAAAAGACTTGAGATCAAATAGTGTAGTTATTTTGGTTAATTTAGAAAATTTTAGTACTTTGTGTGAATCATTGACTAAATTGGTGTTTGCTTTTATGATCTTTTCCACAATGCTTGAGATGAACTGTTGTTGTCCGTGTATTGGTTTTTGATTGTTGTAGGTGGGAAAAGTGCTATACTGACAGCATTATGCGTGGCATTTGGGAGCCGTGCTAGAGGCACACAAAGGGCCAATTCACTAAAGGATTTTATAAAGACGGGCTGCAGGTTTATTGTTGTTTAATTATCCTTATCTCGTGCTATTTTCCAAAGAGGCATTTATTGTCCTCTATTTTGTGGATTGTGTTAAAAGTCCTGTTTTTGCTGGAAGATTAGTTATTAGTTCTCATACTAATTCGCTTCCTTCCCCCCCCTTCCCTTCAGTTTTATCTCTATTTCCCTCCGGTGTGGAGAGGGTGAATATGGTCTGAGAGAATTGCAAGATGGTGTTTGTAATTTTTTTGACTTAAAACTTACTTTGCAGAGAGCTGAGTGTGTTGCACACGTTAGATCAACAGGGTAACACAATGAATTCAAAGATGATGCGATGGTTTCATCAATTGAACGATATGTTCTTTTCTTAGGTTACCTTTGAAGTCAACTGCATGACGAACTGCTTTTAAGTTTTATAATATGCAAGCCAAGATTAATCCAGTTAGGAAGCGAATTTGCAGAATTGGCTTTATATCTTTATGCTCGATTCTGGTGCAACAAGTTGATTGCTGAGTTGTTGGCAACACGGAGCATTATGCATTAATCTATTAGCGGATGTCCAAAACTCAAAAATCTAGTTGAGCCCCGAACTTTTGTGATCAAATGTGTCCATGAATAACGGTGACACTTGGTGACTTCCTTGCTGTCATGATTTAAGGGTTAGTAGTTAGTTGACCCTCATAAAAGAGTTGCTCTCAACATTGCAGATCATATAATAATTCTGATATGTATATTTAGCTGAAGCTCGTAATAGTGGTTAAAGAAGCTTTTGGGTTTACCTTCTAGTTTCTTTTTTGAAGTTCTGTTTGAACTCTTGACAAAGAAAATTCTGTTAGAACTGATGAAGGAAAAGCTTTATAGGAAATGCTTGTCTGATGTGATTCATGTCTAAAAAGAAACTTAAATATGGATTAACATCTTCAGTGTATACCCATGTTATTTAGGCATGAAAGACAAACACTTCTCTTCTTTCCTTAATGTTTTTCAAAAAAACAAAAAAGAAAGAAATTGGATGAGCAGACACAATAACGTTTCTCTTCTTTTCATAATGTATAAAAATTTGAAAACAAAAAAATGGATGCATATTTTTTAAATATATAACCAATAGTTTCTCTTATTTTGAAGAAGGAAATACTGTTCTGTTTTCCCAGTTGCTACAGATATCTGGAATATTCCTCTCAATTTTTGGACTCTACTGGATCATGACCCAAAACATCAAAGAACCTTATGAGTGTTGGAGTTGTTCGAAAGTCGGTAAATCCGTCAGGAATTTCCTGAAGATTATACCAGCTTGTTTTTTGGTGTATTTGGGAAGAAACTGCAGATACTTTGATGGAATATCAACTCCAAACTGCTCCTCTAAGGCTAGGTGTTTTTTGTGTTTATTTAGTTGGCTTAACCAAACAAATACTAATACCTCCTTTATGTTTTTGGACCTTGTCAGCTTCCTATCCTTAGCGTAGGCCCGTTGTAATGGAGCTGTCAACCTCTTTTTTTGCACTCTATGTGTTTTGTTCTGTATGCATCTTCGTGATGCCATTAATGAAACTAATTACTTCATTAAAATACACTGTTCAATCTGGTATCCATCTCATTAATCACCTTTCCTTTTAGCAAGACAATCTAATTTGATATCTGTGTTTGAATTTCTACTAATTTGCTTATAAGGTGCTGCTAATTTGTATCTATTCACAGCCATGCCCTTGTTCACGTGGAAATGAAAAACCGAGGAGAGGATGCTTTCAAGGCTGAAACTTATGGTGACCTCATAATGATAGAGCGCAGGATTTCAGAGTCTACTAGTTCTATCGTACTAAAGAATTACCAAGGTTTCCTATATTGATTTCAGTAGCACTTTCTAGTTGATAGATTATGCAAGCATTTGTGACATATCTCGAATACGTAAAAGGAGTAAAGGACAGCAATCTAAACTTTCGTGATATATGATTATATCTTGATTTTTACTGAAGATATTTGTTAACTAATATGCTATTTTTTGTGTTGCTTGCTTTTTTTTTTTGTTTTCTTAAGATGTTCTATTGAGAAATTCCTTGCTTTCTACAGAACTGATGTAATTAGTAGTTAATTACTGCTTTCAAAATTTTCCTGGTAAAGCAACGCTTCATCCATAATTCTTCATGTCCAAAGTTCAGCTGAACCTTTGTTTCTTCCTTTTCTTTTTCTTTCTGAATTAGATTTGGCGTTTTGTTAGGGTCTTCTTAAAGCACCTTGGTATGGAAATCTTTGTTGGGATCTCGTGTTAGCTATGCTCAATTAGATTTTGGAGTAACTTGGGTTGATATCGGTTGTGTAGCCTGATTAATTTACAATATAGTACTTTTTCTGTCTGTCTGTTTCTCCTTTAAGTTCCCAACTTTAGGAGTATAATCATAGTCTTCTGAAATTTAATGACCAAGTTGGAGATCAGGCTGTGCAACATTTATGCGCCGTGTATTCAGTTTCCAGTTTACATTCTAAATCATTGCTCTTATGTCACAATTGATGATTCATTAAACATTCAAATGCCAAAAAACAAAAGTAAAAGAAAAGTTCATCAAGCGTCAATTTATGCTTGTGGATACAAGAGCTCAACTAAACTAAGTCACCTTCCTTGTTATCTCTTGGCTTATGGGGTAGGAGCTTATAGATTTCCTGCTGGATCTTCTAGTTTTTACCTATCTTTTTTACGTTCTTCTAATTGACACTTAACAGGTAAAAAGGTGGCTGCCAAAAGAGAGGAACTCCAAGAGCTTATAGTACATTTCAATGTGAGTGCCTGCTTAGACAGAGAAATTGTTCTTAATTTTATTGATGAAGCTTGAGCTTTACTTTAACGAGACTGGTAGAATTTTTCTTCCTTGAAAAGCACGAATATGAGCAAGTGGAGGGCATCATTGGCTTCTTCTTTATGCCATTTCCACAACAAGGTTTCTAGATGTTGTTCATTTTTGATTTTGCAGATAGATGTGGAAAATCCATGTGTAATAATGAGTCAAGACAAGAGCAGGGAGTTCTTACATTCAGGAAATGCCAAAGACAAGTTCAAGGTGAGGTGCTTAATTGCTAACTTTATTAGGTAATGGTTGTGTTATTTGATCTTCCACTTGGTAGCCCTTTTTCTGCTTTATTCATATTTCATTTTGAGTTTAGAGTTTGGCCAGCTTTGTTCGATGAACTTTATATCTTTTACTGTTTCATGTTTTTAGTTTATCAACGACAATTGTTTAGTGACATTTAGTGATTAATCTGTCACTATCATCATCCTTTGCAGTTCTTTTTCAAGGCAACACTACTTCAGCAAGTGGAAGATCTTCTGATTGGTATTGAGATTCAATTGAAAAACGCAAATGAACTAGTTGCTGAATTGGAGAAATCGATAAATCCTATAGTGAAAGAACTTGATGAGTTGCAAGGAAAGATTAGAAACATGGAGCATATAGAGGAGATTTCTAATCAGGTGGACTTGTTAAAGAAGAAATTGGCATGGGCATGGGTCTACAGTGTAGATAAGCAGCTACAAGATAAAAATAAACGGATCGAGGAGCTGAAAGGACGGATTCCCACCTGTCAATCTCGAATTGATCAACATCTTGTAAGTGCTCTGGTTTTCCCCAGAGAAAGTTATGCTAAGAGTTAGAAGTTTTCTTTTCTTCCACATATGCTAATGGCAACTTCTTCGTTACCTTGATGTAATGTTTATTAGTATGGCAATCCTGCATTTGTCAGAAGCGGTTGCGCTGCTGCCTTTTGGGAGATAGTTAAAACTTAAAAGTGCTCCCTCCCTTCAAATTTATGTGACGTAATTTTACTCGCCACAGAGTTCAAGGAAGAAAAAATACTTTTGAAACTTGTGATCTTAAACATGCCATGACATGTGTGTATAAACGCTTCTCATTATGTGTAAAATGGGAAGTTCACAGTTAAATTGTTTCCAAATATAGAAACGTGTCATTCTCCTTGCAACGGATTATTAAGTAAAAAGTGTCACATAAAATGGAACTTAATTAGTAGAATGTTATTGCTCTTATTATATTATCAAATGAGAATAAACATCAGTTAATAGACAGTGGAGGTAAGATTTTCTTCAACCAACAACATATCCTAAGCTCAAATATGAACTTAAAGAACTTGCCAATTAATCTTTTTGCTATCATCAAACTTTTGTTTCTTGCTTCCTGCAGAACTGTTCTTCACCTTCCTTGTGTATAGTAAGGTGTAGTCTGTCTGTGAAAAGTAATATTGGATATTGGGATAAAGAAAGATGGCCCACTCTATCTTCGCTTGTAACCTCCTCCTTTGAAGGAAAATTGTATTTTCAAGCAACTTTCTTTTGTTCCCCTGGTCTCTCCTACTCAAAAATCAATGGCAAGTAGCGCAATGACCGCTCCCAGCCATTTAAAGAAAGCTCTTATGCCAGTTTACATGTAATCAAGAGATGCCTTCAAATATAGTTAGGATTGCTCTTAAATGCCTGATCCGTGTCACCTCTGCCTCTCAAAAAAATAGAGCATCATCTGCATACAATAGATGTGTAACTCCCATAGCATTTTCTCTCTTTGTATGTGCACAAAAACCTTTCATACATCCATTTGCATTTGCTTTCCTGATCATGCGATTAAGCCCCTCCATGGTTAAGATGAATAGAAAGGGTGACATAGTATCCCCTTGCCTCAGGCCTCTCTGAGATTGGAAGAAACCCTCAGAGCTTCCATTGATCATAAGAGAATTTCACACTCATCTTTAAAGAAATGAGAATTTGAAGTAGGTGTTTGGACAATATTTTATTGAAGTTGAAAGGAGTGTTATTTGAAATTAAAAGAAAGTTTCTGGAGGTTGTAGTGTTTGGGCATGAACTTCACTTGAAAAATTAGTTGATGATTTATGAGTGAAGCCATTATTTCACCTGAAATACTCCTCAAATGAACATTTTAATATTCCAAATATAGAAGTTCAGCATTTGCAAATACTGATGGTCTAACGGTATTTGCAAATACTGAAGACCGTAATCATCCTTCATTTTTCCACATTGCATTTTTTTTATCTAAAGAAAGAGTTGGCCATGCTGTCATATCCCTGTACAGAGTATCTGTGACTTTTTGTAGTCTGATTCAGCAGTTTCTCCTTTTTTCCCCGTCTCTTTTCTTTCAAAGATGAAAGATCTATATAGCTTGAAGGAACTAGGGGATACATTTTCTCTCTCTGAAGATTCATCTCTCTTGAAGGAAGTAGGGGATATGTATAATATTGTCGCTATACTCTTTCTGTACCAACCCCAACTTGCTTGCGATTGACGCGTAGTTGTTGTGTTTGTCTCTTTCTGTACCAAAGTCATACATGTTTTAGGCGTGTAGTTAGGTTCATGATAATGTTAGTCAAAACTAGAAGAGGACATTGACAATTTGTCCTTGTGTATTCTGTGGTGAAACTTTGGTTTGTGGCTCTATCGCCTATCCTTTTCTTTCTCTCTTCTTGCATATTTCAGTTGTCACCTCACATTGCCTGATGTGATGTCTTATTCCTAGAAATATATAACACACTAAGCAAACTTTTTTTGGTTTTCAGAGGAAGATGGAGGAACTGAATGATCAGTTATCCAAGAAGAAGGCTCAAATTGCTCATATGATGGAAAAGACATCAGAAGTCAGGAGGAAGACAGAAGAGTTGAAGCAGAGTCTTACTTTGGTATGTGTGCAATTTCGTATATTTTGTTTCTGATTTGGATGGTGTTATTTGATATGTATGATGATGAGATGATGGCTTCATTGTCGTCCTAGCTTTGAGTTGTAGTTGATGCCCAGTTCTGCTACTGTTGTTCTTATACAACAGCAACAACAACCATGCCTTAATTCCAGGCTAGTTGGGGTTAGCTATATAAATCGTCCCTGTCACTCCTTCTAGACCCATTTTTATAGAAAGGGCTTTTCTCATTTCCTTTGTCTCCTTACTTCTTCGGAGTTAGGAAATCACGTTATCAGCATGTATATTTTGATCATCTTCAGTGGTGATCTATTACTATTACTACAAAAATAAACGTACAATACTTGCCAAGTTTTGCTCCTTCAGCTGTATCTCCTGCTGAAAATGACTGAACGCTGTATGCATTCAAATGCTCTTTCTCTACCTTTTATCTTTATTGCGGAAACTTTTCTAATCTATGTGCATTTCATTTGTTAGGCTACAAAGGAAAAACTTGAGCTGGAAGAGGAGCGGGGTCGTAGATTTAATTACATCCAAAAGATGGCAAAACGGGTCAAGATGTTTGAACAACAAATATGTGATATGGATGAGCAGAATATTAGAAATACACAGGTCCTCTACACAGGTTTCCTTTACCTCTGTGAATTGGTACTCCATATAATTAGTTCTCAGTACACCCTGATATTGCAACCCTAGAATGAAAGTATGCTTCTTACAAAATAATGATAGTAAGCCCATTCCGACCTATTCCTTTATTTTGTTAAGATATTCCTTCCAGCTTTCTGATTGTTTCTTTTACTATGCCGTCCTATTATATTTCTGCTATTTCGGCTTATTATCACTGTTTATTATTACTAATGCTTTTTACATCTCTCTTTGAGCCGGGGGGTCTATTGGAAACAACCTCCCTGCCCGTCAAAAGGTAGGGGTAAGGTCTGCCTACACTCTACCCTCCCCAGACCCCACATGGTGGGATTATACTGGGTATGTTGTTGTTATTCCTTCCAGCCTTCCATGATGTGATTTGGTTCCTAATTTGACAGTAGCATTCCGGTATTTAAGCTAACAGTAGTAACTCGACTGTACAATATGGAACTTTTCACTCTAGTATCTCAGAGGGAAGGGATGGTGAGGCTTTCTGATGCTATATCTTGACTTTGAGGGTAGGTAGCTCTGATGACATAAACTCCTTTGTGATCACCTTGCAAAGTCGCGTTCCATGGATGGGGTTAATGCAGGAGCTATAAATTGTAGGCATTTCTCGTGTAAGGGCTGAAAGTTGTGCAAAGATGTTGAAATGATTTTGACCTCAATAGATCTTCTCGTTTTCTATGTAACATAGCCTTTTGCTTAAAAAATGATACTCCAGTGTGTTAACAGCCACGGTGAATAAGGTGGGGTTTCAATAATGTCTGTGCCTCTGATCTAGATAAAAGCTGTTTCTGTCAGGGGCGGAGGTACAATATTAGTCGTGTTCGGACGAACCTAATAGCTTTTGCTTGATTTTTGAAATTCATTAAGTATGTTTAAATATTTAATTGCGAACCGAGTAACTAAAACAAGCTATGAGTTGGTGGCAAGTTCAGAACCTATAAACTTGAAATCCTGGCTCCACCTTTGGTTACTGTAATGTTGAGGTTCAATTGGGTGAAAACTGATAAGATAAAAAGTAGTCATCTAGGAAAAATGTGTGTTTTGCTGAATTAAATTATTCAGCTGACTAAATGTGGGGTTCTATATTTATCTTGTGAAAATGTTTTACTTGCTTCGATCTTCCAATTTACTGTAGGCTGAAGAACTTGATATGGAGGTGAAACTGAAGGAGTTCCAAGCTGAGGTTGACGATGCTAATATTGTATTTCAGAGGTCATAGAATATTGTGTTATAGAAACATTTGATTTTGTTATTGCTTGACTCCTTTACGAGTAATGTCTCTTTCTGTATTTTTTTAAAGAAATTATTCTCTTGATCCAGCTGTAGTTTTGAAGCTTTAATATGGCAGGTTGAGGAATGAACAACAGAACTTAATAGAGAAAATTAATCAGGTGAAGGATCAGATAAGCAATATTGTTCATGAGGTATGAAGATTTTAATTGATTTTCCACTGTTCAACGAGCATGACAGAGTATGCGGAAAGCTTTCCTGATTTGGTTCTTTTAGATTGAAGAGAATGACAAGAAGGATCGTGACAGTCGCTCTCGCATTCGCGAGCTTCAACTTCATCAAACCAACAAGGTATCTTATCTCTATTATGTCGACTAGTGTTATTCTTAGAGCTTCTTTATTCTTCCTAGCTTGCTTGAATCGAGGAAATTCACTTGCAAAGTTCTTAACTTTGCCAAACCCTAACAATTGATAATTTGGTGGTCTTCCAAATTTTATGGTTAGATGGGTTTGAATCATGGCACTACCATATGATTTTCCATTGACCTAGATGAACCACCGTCTTATTTACCACTTTCAACAATTGTTTCGAAGATCATCCGTTAGAATTGTATTTTGGTTATCAAGAGCTCAAAGATGGAGGCATGATTACTAAGAGATTTTTTAAACATGAGACATCATATATCTGTTACATATAATGCCATTTTCTGAAGTCATCCTTTGTTTTTTTTTTTGTTGAGTGAATACGAAGAGTAACTTGATCTTTTATTCTGGATTTTCTAATACCTTTTCTGGTGCGGATTTACCTCTGCTTGCTCTAATGTACTATAGGGATAAGCTATGTTTCTTGTCAAGACAAGAAAGAAGAAATTTAAGAAAACGGATATTGGGATTCCTATTGAATTCTTCCTTCTAACATTGTATTCTAACTGAACTCAACTTCCTTTTTTCACCAACATCCCCTTCTCACTCAAGAAACTGGTGAAAGTCCTTTCCCTTTGGGGAATGAATTGCTTGATTATTCCCTTAAAAAATGTTTACAAATAGTCCTAGTGTTGTTCAGTTGATGTTAATAGACAGATGATGGAAGCTTGGCATGATGCTTGCCAGAACTATCATGCAGATTTTGAGTTGTTCTGTCAGCCTTGTGTGGATTTTTTCTGGTTTATTTGTGTATTAACATTTACATAAGAAGTTGACTATTCCATCTGGTTTGTGTTCTGTCTCTGTAGCATAAGAATCTGTATTAGAATTTACTCAAGCTAATTGACGGACTTATTTGCACTAATTTTCTTTTTCTCAGGTTACGGCCTTTGGAGGAGGTAGAGTGATGGGCCTCCTGGAGGTGATTGAAAGACAACATAGAAAGTTCAACAGGGCGCCGATTGGTCCAATAGGTGCTCATGTGGTATGTGATAGAGAAAAACTCATTGTACATTAGTGAAGTATATCTTGTCTTGCTTTTCTTTGCTGAGTTTTTTTTGTTTTGAGAAGGTAACATTTGTATGTATTAAACACAAGACAGTACATGGGTTGTACTGAAACCATGTTTACAAGTGAGCAAAAGATAGCAAAACCAGTCTACATTTCTAAACAAGAACCTAACGTGTCTAGGATAGATATAGCATCCTCTGGGTAGATCTGGTTGCACCAAAAACAAAAAAGCTTAATACAGTTAAGTTTGATCATCTGCATAGTGTTGTTTTTTTCAAAGCATCTAGAGTTCCTTCTTTCCAAATTGTCCACCAAACGCAAGCAGGGACCATCCTCCATCTGTTTCTGTCATCTGCTCCTGCTCCAGCTACTTCCCAACTAAAGAGAGCTTCAGTAATCTTAAAAGGCATTGTCCAAGCTATGCCTCTGACATTAATGAAGATCTTCCATAACTGATCAGTTATCCTGCAGGGCAGGAAAAGGTGGCCAACTTTTCTTTGCTGAGCTTACAAGCTAATTGTTGAGGTGTGTGATCATCTCGTCTAAAAGGTTAAGCTATTATAGATAGCACACTCTTAATTACTTAATTATGTCTTCAACACGCTCCCCTCTCGTGCGCGCTTGATTTTTTTATGGACCAAACATGTGGAAATTCTTTTTGATAATATGTGGCAGTGAGATTCAAACTCAAGGCCTCTGTATGCTTGATACAACTATTTATCAATTTACTCTTCAATCCCTGCTTGCAACTTATGGTTGCTCTCAATTGGCGCCTGCTGGTTTGCATCCCAACCTACCAGCTTCCTTCGAGAGATTTAAAATATATTTCCTCTCATAGTCTCATAGATGAAGATTCCTTTTCGTGATCTGGCTACTTCGATTCCCAAGAAATATTGTGTAGCTTTGCTAGATCCATGGTATCAAACTCCTGAGCAACAAGCTTCTTCTGTCGAGCGATCTCTTTTTTGTCATCTCTTGTTATCACTATGTCATCAACATATAAAAAGAGTGATTACCTTGTGATGTCTTATAGAGAGAGTATGATCTGCATTGCTTTGTTCATAACCAAAAAAGATCATGGCTTTGCCTACAGCCCTACACAGCTTTCCTTGAGTTTTCTTATCATCAATTTCAGGTGGAGTCTTCATAGACACTTCTTCTTTCAAGTTTTCTTGCTGGAATGCATTTTTGAGATCAAACAACTGCTATTCTAAGTCAAGGTTGACTGCACAGGGTAACAAGATTTTGGTTGTGTTTGTTTTTGCATAGGAGCAAATGCTGCCGGTTGTCCGCTTCATATGTTTGACTGAATCCCTTAGCTACTAATCTGGCTTTGAACCTCTCAATCAAACCGCTGATTTATGTTTCACAGTGAACATCCACTTGCAGTTGCCCAATTTCTTGTCCAGTGGATGAGTAACTAATTCCCAAGTCTTATTTTCTGCTAGAACCTTCACTTCTTGACCAAAGCTTTTTTCCACTTGGGTATCTTTGAAAGCTTTCCTCTAATCTTGTGAAATAGGAAAAAAAAAAAAAAACGGACAAGGCAAAGGCTGAACAAAAAGGGGACAAGGAATTATTGGACACAAAGTTAGAAATAGGATATTTGGACTTTGGTACAAGATCTGACCCCTTTCCTTTGAGCAATAGGTGTATCTAGATCATTAGTGGGATAAAATATTAAAGATACTCACCACAATAGAAGGGTTCTTGGCATGGAGTTGGATGCATGATGGCTTTTTTCCGTCTTGTTTCTCCTTGTCTATCCCATCAAATCAAGTTTATCCAGATATCTGCTAGTTCCCTGTTCTCCCTTTGAACCTACAGTCTTCCCCTGAATACTTTTTCTAACGGTACTCTTCCCGGGAGCAAGGTCATCAAGAATTCCAAAACTAGGGGCGCCTCTTCCTTTTCATCTCTCTCCCAGAGTCCTGACAGGGTGATTGGGTTGCACTAAAGTAAGGTTACTTCCATACTAACAAAAACTTTCTTGATGGTGGATGGTAGTACTGATAACTTTTTGTGGTGGATACCCGATGAACGCACATCTAAGGGCTCTCAGATCCAATTTCCCTGTATCCCTAGTATCAACATAATAAGCACACTCAAACACCTTTTGGAGGAACAATATAAACATTTCCCCCCGTAAGACCTCTAAAGGACTCATAAAGTTGAGTGCTTTGAGAGACATTCTATTGATAAGATAAGGAGCTGCTAGAATTGCATCCTCTAGTAAGGTTTTTGGGGGATTTACGGTGAACATAAGCATTTAGCAACTTCCAAGAGATGTCTATTTTTCCTTTCAGGCACTCCCATCTTTTTTCTAGTGTAAGGACAACTTGCTTGGTGGATGATCACATTATACTCCAAATAAGTACTAAATTGACCATCTATGTATTTAGTGCCATTGTCAGTTCTTTAAATTTTCATCTTAGTGTCAAACTAAGTACAACCATCCTACGAAAAGATTGAAAGCAAGAAAATAGATCATTTTTTTTGTTTGCTTTTATCAGATACCCTAATTTGCATGTACAATTAATACATTTAGCTTCCCTTGTTGTTTAACTTTTGAGAGCTCATGCTAAACATGTATCAACATGTTGTTGCAGACCTTGGTTGATGGTGACAAGTGGGGTACTGCTATTGAAGGTGCCATTGGCAGGGTGCTAAACGCTTTTATCGTAACAGATCATAAAGATTCCCTTATATTAAGAGCATGTGCAAGGGAAGCGAACTATAATAACTTACAGATTATCATTTACGAGTTCTCTAGACCAAGGTAATAATTTTTCTCTATATGTTCGACATTAGTATGTGTGCGTGTGTGTATTGATATTTGATAGGGATGATTTATGTATTTGAACATAGTTGATGGATGATGTATATCAGTCACTTCTGTGGAGATACATACTTCTCTGTTTTATTTCTGACAAGTGGACTATTTATTTATCAAGCTTTTGCTTATATTTATTGGTGTAGGTTGAATATTCCCGATCACATGCTTCCCCAGACTCATCATCCAACAGCAATTTCTGTTCTACGTTCTGACAATCCTACAGTACTAAATGTCTTGATTGATGTGGTAAAGTTGCGATTTCTGTGGGTAATTTTTTTCCTGATAGTTACCAAAGTTTAGCTGTTCTTTAGTTCTGTAGCTTCTTATATTGATCATTATAAGCAGTTTTGAATTCGAACTTAATTAGTTTTTATGCATAGGCATATGATGGCGAATTTGCAGTAAACACTCATTGTCATATCGATTATGATTATGGTAGCTCGACTTATCCCTTGCGGTCATGTTCGTAATTCCTTGTTTCTTTTATTCTTCTCACTTCTGTGGTTTCTCTAAGTTGTTAGTTTTGATTGGTCTTCTTATTCGTTGCCATGAACTCCAGACAGTTTTACAGTCTCTTGTGTTGATTTTTAATCACTGTACATCCGTATTGTGCTATTATTTAGGTTAGTTGAGCTGATTATGCCTTGATATTTCCTGTGTCTTATTAGGGTAATGCTGAGAGGCAAGTGCTCGTTAAAGACTATGATGCTGGAAAAGCAGTTGCTTTTGAGCAAAGGATTTCAAATTTGAAGGAGGTTTACACTTCTGATGGGTACAAAATGTAAGATTATGTGGTCTCTCATATGCCGCTTAATTCTTTCTCCATACTAAGTTGTTTTCTTGTAACCCCGTGAGTAACTTTCCGTATGAGTCAGGTCAAAGTATTGGCTAAGTTGCACCTGGTTCGCGTATAGATTCATCTAGTACTTGGTGGCCAAAGTTTTTGATTTATTCTCGATATAATTAGTTCTATATATTGCTCTCCATCAGCTTATTTTGTGTGGTTTAGGATAGCTAGCCTGATGCTCTAAACCTGTCCAAATTTTATAGTATCAATGCCAACGAAAACAAGTCTGGCAATAGTTTGTTTATTACAAGAGAACATCCTCCACTATAACCATGGTTCTAATTCAGGATTGCTTAAAACTTACAATTTGTTGTATTTATGAGCCCTTAATTAATGTAATTAGCTCTTGCATTTCTTATTTTAGTATTGGCTTAGATAGAACAGTACATTTTGCACTGACATGATTAACAATCCCAAAACTTCCTAGGTTTTCTCGGGGTTCTGTCCAAACTATTCTTCCACCAATGAAGAATATGAGAGGTGGGCGTCTTTCTGGTTCATATGAAAATAATATTAAAGCTCTAGAAAGCGAAGCATTTGAGGCGCAGAGGAAAGCTCGGGAAATCAGGGGTATGAAAAGGAGTATGGATGAAGAGCTTCAAGGACTCCATGAGAATCTGCAAAGGGCTAAGGTATTTGTTATCTTTAGTTAAGTGCAGCTTCCACCAGAGTAATAGTTTTTACTCCCTTTCTAAGGCTGTTGCAAGTTTCACTTTGGTTTACTTATCAGAAGTACAAGTGGTTTTCCTTTCTTCCGTCTTTCTTTCTTTCTTTCTTTCTTTCTTCATCTCACTTTCGTGAAGGGACATCATCTCAGCTGTTACTCTTTGCTATCTGGTTGTCATGTATATTTGATTACCTTATTGTGTATGAATACTCGATACACACAATTGCTCGACACCATTTCCAGATAATGATTAGTCCATCTATCAATTGCATCATACTTCTGCTGTTCCATCCTATAAATTTGTGAAAGAGCATCAAGCCTCACGGACTGTTTGCTCTGTCCGGAAAGTTGAAGACTTGAGCAAGAAAAAGTAGTGCATAGCCATTAAGCCCAAAACTATGAACATAAAATTATTGACTGGCCCTTGCAAATTTAAATGGGATCCTTCAAAGATCTTGATTCTCTACTACCTCCCTTAATTATTTACTCAAGTCTTAAATATATGAGATCACAAACGTAGATTGCTTGCGGCTGCCCCCTGACTTTGGGGGTGGGGATTAAGGGGGAGGATGTCCAAAACTTACCATAAAAAAGTACACAGATCTGCTCACAAAGAGCTACAGGACAGCCAAAATATAATGAGGATCATATAAAGCTTGTACTATCAGAAAGGATAATTGTGATGTCCCTTCATGGCCGGCATGTTCAGTGTGGAGCCAAAGGCGAGGTTTTCAGCAGGCCTATAATGGACGTTATGGCAAAGAACAGGAAGAAAATAAAAGGAGAAATTTGTCCAATATTAAGAAAGCATGTGGAAGGGTGCTTTCCACAGGTTGACCATGTTCCCAGGTTGACCATGTTTTCCTCTTGTTCTCCTCTCTTTTCCTATCTTGAGCCGAGGGTCTTTCGGAAACAGCCGCCCTACCTTTCAAGGTGGGGGTTAGGTCTGCGTACACTCTACCCTCCCCAGACCCCACATGGTGGGATTATACTGGGCTTCTTGTTGTTGTTGTTGTTGTGACGAGCACAACTGAAGTGGCTATGCATTCAAGTTTACTCACTGATATATATGCTGGGCATCTTTTATTTCTGCTACTATGCCTCTTGTTTATTGTTTAGTTCAGTTACTACTCTTTTTTTTTTTTTTCAAACAAGGGGAAAATTTTGTGTTTTGTTTAGTGATGGACAATAATGGTATATATATGTTGGGCCTTATTGGCTGAAGCAATTCAACATATGCCAAGATTTCCATGACGTGTATCTTTTGTTTTGGCCCTAAGTCCTAAGGTAGATGTTTTGCAGTTAAGAGTAATCCTTATTCCCGATTACCTGTTTTTTGAGTTTGTAGTTTCAGCATCTACATCCTGTACAATTGCATGTAGAAAATTGAGCATCTTCTTATCCCCCCCTTTTTTTAGGGAAAAAGAGAATTCAGGAGGCCCATAAATGTCCTAGTTAGATGCCTAATACCTAATTATTTACTGTTTCGATTAGCATGATGTTACCATTTTCACAATCTAGAGTGTGTAAAAGAACTAAAACCAAATTCTGTACCTTATTCATTTTGTTGGCATTTGAAAGAAATTTCTTTTTCTTTTGCCACGTAAATATGTAACCTAAGCATTTCTTGTTATTTGATGGAACTACCAGTGTTTTATTTAGTATCCAAATGTAGGTGGATTTGTTCAACTTGCTGCCAAAGATTGTGCAGAATATATCGTACTACCAATTTTAGCATTTTTTTTTTATTAAACTGAAGATTAACTAGGTTCCTCTCTTTTCGTGGCTTGTGGGTCATGGAAGATTCATGTCATCCTCAAATTGAGATCTACCCTCTTCAGATTATTCTGCAGAAAGAGTGCTTGTGGTTGCCCGATCACCAGAATAGTTTCATGTGACTGATCATTTTGCTGACAAAAGAGCTAACATTCAGAAAATGATAAATTAAATTAACATATGGACCAAGTAGGATTAACTACTCTTTTTTTTTTTTTTTTAGTTAAAAGGTATTGTATTGGCCTTTACCAGAACCCACCATGTGGGAATTCACTGGGTATGTTGTCATGTTAAAAGGTATTGTATTGGATGTCCAGCAACCAGAAGGTGCTGTGAGGAATTTTCTAGGGGTAGCCCCATTACATATTGTGTAATGAGTCCAAAAAAAATCTATCATGGCCTCTATATCATTTGCAATTTCCATGTTACACCAAAAAAACACTTGGGATAAACATCTGTATACTATCTACAGATTCTGATTTGCTTTAAAAAATCCTTGCATTTCTTTCCTTCCAAATGGTCCAGCATACTGCTGAAGGGAGAGTATTCCATGTTTTCTTCTTTGTCTTACCCAGCCTTTTAACTTCTCTCTTTGATTTCATTACTTTTTCGTTTTGCATGCTTTATTTATATTTTAGATTGTCTGGACAATTCCTCTTCATCTGGTTATTGGAAAACATCTGTGTGTCCAGATATATCTGGGAAAATGTGATTTCATTGCCTAGAAACAAAGAAATGGTATAAATTTCACACATCCATATTCGATGAAAAATTTGGGAATGTGAACTGGAGGACATAGAGAATCCATTGCTAAGCTTTTAATATGCTTTTTTACGGATGGTTCTTTCCTGAAGAATCATACAACCTTCTTTTAAGGTACAAGAAGAAACTTTGACTTGCTGTTATTTTTTTCTTCTCACAGAGGTTTGCTGCCTCTTTGATAGTGAAGCAATGCCAAACCTTCTAAAGAGAAAAGAAACAAAACAAAAAAATAAAAAAATATGATGTACTTGTACTGCAGAGAAGTTGGTGCTACTCTCATCTAATTGGGTGCATCATTCTTTCTGGATCATGATTTGTATGGTCAAGACAAAGGAGTGTTCTTGGTAGTTATAGTGACTGTCATCCATATTCTTTTGGAATTTGATCCTTATGGCTCCTGAATAACTTCCTATTACAAACTTTCCTTTAACGAGCTCTGATAAGAGAGTAATTCGGACCCCGATATATGTGAGTGGGGTTTTTTAAGTTTTGAATGAAATGAATAACTATTGATATAACCATTAGTTCCTCTGCTCCTGTAGAAGAGGCGCCTTGATGCAGAGCGAGTTTTGAGGTCCAAGGAGTTTCGCTTGCAAGATTTTAAGAAGTCATGTGTTGCAGAATCTAGCTCCACCGCTGTATCAACAGTAGATGAGCTTCATATAGAGCTATCGGTTTGTTACTCTTTTCATCCACCCCCTCCGAAAAAATTTCACTTCTGTTTCCGGGGCTTCAGTTTCAAATTCAATGTTTTCTTGATCTTTTAGAAGGCATTCCACCATAGTTTTATTTTCTTGAAAACCATGTACAGAATATCCGTGATGAGATGCATGAAAGAGAGAATTCGTTGGAAAAGCTTCAAGTGAGGTTGAAAGAAGCAGATAGCAAAGCTAATGATGTCAAAATATCCTTTGAAACGTTGTGTGGTATGCCATATTTTGCTTCTTTGTCAGGTTCGAATAGTATATTTCCTGCTATATATGCCATTTTCATAAATTCCATTCCATTCTGGAACTGTAGAATCAGCAAAAGTGGAAATTGGTGCCTTGGAGGAAGCAGAACGTGAGCTTATGATGATTGATAAAGATCTAAAAGATGCAGAATTGGTTCAGTCCCACTTTCTTCTGTTAATTGACACTTCATAGTTATTTTTTACCGCGTTGTGATGTTCATTGAAATTCATGGCATGTGTTACGATTTAAACTCTTATTTCAGAAGAAGAATCACTATGAAGATGTAATGAGTACGAAAGTTCTTTCCCAACTCAAAGGAGCAGAAGAAGAGTATCAGGAACTTGAACACAACCGTAGGGTATGAATAATTGCTTATATTCATATAATTTTATGAGCACTGACTCGGATTGATTTAGATATTATTTATTGTACTACCTACCAAAATGAAAATTATTTATAATACTGCATTATCTGCTTTGCTACTGATTCAACTTGTTAAATAATAGCCCAAAAAGCTTGATGAAGTGCTTAAACACAAAGGGTCTTAATTAATTAGAATATTTTTTTGTATACTGATTGAGACTTTTGGCTTTCCTAGTTCTTTTTCTTATTGTAAATGCATTTTTATTTGTGAGTTTGTGATGTGTTCAACGTTACATCACTTAATTTTGTTGTTGGGCCTATACTTTTGATTCTTTTACTAAACTAAAATCTTGTTATTATTAGGAAAAGGAATATTATTAGCTCCCAATAAATTGTAAACTTCAATAAGGAACCTATTCATGCAATGGAAAGAAACATCATCTCTAATTTCTCCTCTTATTTTAAGAATTTCTTGAGAGTACAGTTTTATTGCACATAGAACTACAAGTACTTGGTATTTTTTTCCAAACATTATTTGTCTGATATTGTGAGTTTCATGAAATGGCTAAATGGATATATTCTAATTAAGATAGCTGTGGAATTAACGGAAAGTATACTTTTGGCAAGTTGCTGTATTTAGAGAATGATTATTAGAGCTATAGTTCAGTTACTGGTTGATCTATGTACTAACAATATGAAAACTATGACCACAAATTTTATTAGTATGATTAATTGCTCACTGCGTTGTTCCCCCTCTCCATGGTCTAACTTATTAGTGCATGCATGCTTCTTTCTCTCTCTACTCTAGTTTTCATTTCATGTCAGAGAAAGAATCTTACAATTACCTTGCTTTAACTGTATCCCTGGCTGCAGGAGAGCTACAAAAAAGCTTCAATCATCTGTCCTGAAAGTGAAATTGAGACTGTAGGAGGCTGGGATGGAAGCACTCCGGAGCAACTAAGTGCCCAACTAACTAGGCTAAGTCAAAGACTTCAGCAAGAAAGTCGGAGGTAAGATTTGACTATGTTTGATTGTTTATGTTGAAGAGTTCCACATCCCATGAAAATGGGATGGGTGGTATCCTTATATGGACTTGGGCAATCCTCCCCTCATAAACTAGCTTTTGGGTTGAGTTAGGCCCAAGATCCATTCTTAACAGTTTACCTATTCAAACTCATTTTTGAAACTTCCATGCAGACATCCAGAGTCCATTGAGGATCTCCGCATGTTGTACAACAAAATAGAACGCAAGATTTTAAGAAAGCAGCAAACCTACAAAGCATTTCGTGAGAAATTAGGTGTAAGTTACCTCCTTATGGTTTTCTTGTGGTTACAGAGGCTCAAGTCCTCTCTAGTTGCATGATATGTGAGAACTGATCTGTTTCTGCTTTGTCATCATCCTACAGTGCTTAGATGTTAAATTTTGTTCTGTAAATAAAGATATGTTCTTCCCATTGATATGAATGACTTGTTCCTCATAGAAACTTTATCCTAGTTAGGAAAGCTTTCCTTGAAAGCCACTTTGCATTTTTGGTATAGGCTTTGTGGTACCACATATCTTTCACTGAAGAGGGGTACAGAGAGATGTTAGGGGGCAATAAATCTTACCAAATTTGTCTGATCTTCCTCAGAAGAAGGCAATTTGCTATAAATCCTTCAGTATTCTATCAGAATCGGAGATGATATAAGGAGGAACTTCTTATAGAACCGGACAGTGTTAGAGTTTTCCAAAATGGTTGAGGGAATAAGATGTTGTCTCATTATTTGGTCTTTGGTAATCCTCACCTCAAGAGCTATGGCATGGGGTTGAGTTAGGCACAAGGCCCATTTTCTTACCATAGTGACAGAGCTAGACTCATAGCTGTTCTTGGTTTGTCAAATGTTGGGCCAATGTTATGTTGTCCATGCTTCAGACGTCTAACCTTGGGCATACGGGGGTGTTAGAATTTTCCACAGTAGTTGGGGGAACGGGCGGTTGTCTTGTATATGGTACTGGACAATCTTCATCACAAGAGCTAGCTTTTGAGTTGAGTTAGTCCAAGGTCTATTTTCTTATCATGTCAAAATAGAAGAAACTTCTCATTGATTTGATAAAATAAGAATTTTCTATGCCCTGTTGTATCAAGTATGAGATGATACCTAAATTGATGTACAAGTTATACTGGAATGAAGGACAAATAACACCAAATTTGTAATGGGATTATTTTTCCTGATCCCTCCAACCAAAGGACCCTATAGGCTGTTTTGATTTTATCATATAGGTCAAGTTTCAATTCTTACTGAAGTTTGGACTGTACTCATCTTTTTGAATGTTTTTTTGCGTTTATACTAGAGTTACCTCTAAAGAGTAAAACAGATACTTGTTCGTGTTATATATAGATTACGAGCAGCTATCTCCAAATACTTAGTAATTGATTACCTACTAAGTGATTGTTTAAGATTGATTAGTCAGAATTGTACATCTAGTTTCTCAGCTTCTCAAACTGGTAATGTTGTATTCTTCAGCATTTAGGATATGCTGGCCACCATCAAAAGAACAAAAGGCAGTAACAAGAAAGAAAATACTTACAGAGAGCCTAAGAAATCTACAAGTTCTATTTCCTCTACATCTTTCTCTTTACACCAAGAGTAAAAAGATACAATACAATTCCATTTAACTAAGTGGATGGAATTGGACCTATCTTCAAAGCTTCTGCTATTCCTTTCCTTCCACACTGTCCACCAAATGCAGAGTGGAATTATTCTCCACCATTTCTTCTGACTCTTGCTTCCTCCTCTTCTAACAAATCTGCAGTCTGCTCAGGCATGGTCCATATTGTATGTGTAAGACTCAAGAATAGTAACCATAGTTGTGATGTGAAACTGCAATGCAAAAAAAGATGATTGTTGCTCTCTTCAGTTTCCCCCCATAATTGACATCTTGAAACAATGATCTGCCCTTTTTTCTTCAAAACTTCTTGTGTCAAACAGGCCCTTCTGACCACCAACCATGTGAAGCATTTTACCTTAGTTGGTGCTATGTTTTTCCACACATTTCTCCACAATATTAGCTGGTTTCTGGTTGGTTGCATATTAGTTAACATGTAGGCCTTGTTGACAGAGAATACCCCATCCTTGCTATGCATCCACCTCAAATTATCTGGCTCTAAGGTGGTGCCTTTGAACTCCTCCAGGCTATGTAACAAATTGGCTACCCTATCCACTTCCCAATCATTCAGCAATCTTCTAAACGAAAGATTCCATCCCTGATCTGACTAACATTCATTGACAGTGCCCTCTGGATTATTGCATATCCTATACAAATCAGGAAATGAGTCCTTTAAAGGCCTCTGGTCGTTCCAGCTATCTCCCAAAAACTTTGTCTTCGTCCCATCTCCCACTTTTATGTTCAAATTGCTTTCCAGACTTGGCCACAAATTTCTAATTGTTCTCCAGACTCCTGCCCCATAAGGGTTTGAACTAACATTACTGCACCATGGATTTAATTCCCCATATTTGCTTTTGATCACCTCCTTCCATAGGGCTTGTCCTTGTTCATTGTATCTCCACAACCACTTCATTAGGAGGCTGTTGTTCTGCTTTCTTAGATTTCTGATTCCCAAACCTCGTCTATCTCTGCTTTTCAAAACTTTCTCCCATTCTACCAAATTGTATCCGTTGTTTTCCTTACAACCATGCCACAGAAAATCTCTTCTAAGCTTGTTCAATTTCTTCAGCACTTTAGAAGGTAGAGGAAATAAAGACATCACATAGGTTGGAAGTGAGTCAAGCACTGCATTGATAAGAATGACTCTGCCTCTTAGAGAAAGATATTGAGCCTTCGACTTTGCCAATTTCTTCTCTGTTTTCTCTATTATGCCATCCCATATCACTTCTCTTTGTGTTTGTTTCCTAGTGGCATGCCCAGTAAACTGTTGGAAGATTATTCACCTTGCATCCTATTATTTCTGCCAGAACTTGTATATTTCCCACCTCCTTGATGGGGAACACGTTACTTTTCCCCCAATTTACTTTCGACGCAGATGTAGCCTCAAAAAGCTGAAGTATTACTCTTATGTAGCTTATTTGTTCTCTGAAGGTTCACAAAAGATGATTGTATCATCTGCACACAGCAAATGGCAAATCTAATTTCTCAGCTTCTGTACATGTTCTGAGTTAAATTGGCATACCTAGAAAAGCTAGTCATCTTAAAGTCACGAATCTTGACCTCCAATGTTACTCAAGTTTCTGGCTCATAGCTGAGTTAGTGAGGCAATGCCTCCTTAAGCTATGCGTTATAATTGTTGCAGTTCAGCCAATATTCATGACATATGGGAGTTAAGTCAGTCTTTTATTCCTTATACTTTTTGGATTTCTTATTGCTTCGTCCAAGTTGGTACTCACTTTCATTTGAAATTCTTTTACCCTTTTGCTTAGTTCTAATGTAATCCATCTTGTATCTTGCCTATTCGTTTTGTAAACATTATGTAATAGAATTCTTCCTAATATATTGTCAGGCATGCCATAAAGCCCTTGAGCTACGGTGGAGCAAATTCCAGAGAAATGCTACTCTTTTGAAGCGCCAATTAACATGGCAGTATGATCTCTATCATTTACATATATATATATATTGTGTAGGTTCCTTAGTTGGTAGTTCCTACATATCTCAATTTTCTTGATTGCCAATATTGCATTAGATTTAATGGCCATTTGGGAAAGAAAGGAATCAGTGGGCACATCAAAGTTAGCTATGAAGAGAAGACCCTTTCAATAGAGGTGACTTGAACTAACATGACACGGTTCTGTTTGCCTAACCTAGTAGACCATTGTTATTATTATGTGGACTGATTCTTTAAATTTTTGTCCACCCATCTATTTTTTTTTTTTTGTTTGTTTCTCTGAATATTCCTTAGGTGAAAATGCCCCAAGATGCATCAAGCAGCAGTGTTCGTGACACACGAGGGCTTTCAGGTTTTTTTTCTCATTCTTTACAAATACTTAGAAAGTGAATGCAAGAAACAACGGATGACGCCCTAGCGCAGGAAATTTGAATGTAAAAATCTTTTTCTCCCTCAAATTTAAATAGATACTCACACCACAATCACTCAACTAAGGCGTAATCCATAAATAGCTGGGTCGGCATTGTGATCACATTTGGTAGTAGTGGTGTGGGAAAGAGAAGTATTCTTAAACATCTTCAGAAAGATCAACTTTAGATCATTAAATTGGGATGTGGGACTGGTTTGTTGCTGCAAGTACCAGAAGGGAAAAATCTTTTCTATCTTGAAATTGCTGTGGATACTATATGAATAAATGTGCACGCATAGAGGATATAATGAGTGATTGCATGATTATATGTTCACATCCTACGTAAGCCTGATAAAGGAGATGTCCTAATTCTCAACGAAAACTTAACTTTTGGTCAACGGTTCAGTCACTTCTGAGGACAGTTCCCCGCAGGTTAAAATCTTTATGGGGAGAGACCTAGCCAATCCCCTGGCCCCTAAGCCCTAAGGTCGGTTGGTCAGGGGGTAGTCCAGTCTTGTTCTTAATTTTTTCCTTACAATAAATAAATTATCTTCCTTTTTCTATTTCATCCAACCTTAAAAGAATCAACTTCCAATGTTAGGTATATTCAATATTAATTTTAGTATATCCAATTGTATCAATTTTGATTTACTTCTTGTATACGGGCATTCCTTGCCCAAACTTTTAATAAATTATTTACTCTATCAAAAAAGTCATATTTGATTTTAAAGTGATTGTTCTGTGTTATAACTTGAAATTCAAATCATTGTTTAGGTTCATGTTGGATTTTTTATTCTATATTGGAATCTTTTATGAATTATTTGTTTATTATTTGAATTTATTATGTTTGAAAGTATTCGCCAATGTAAGTTTGTTATTATTAGACTAATAAAAGGGAATACCAATCGTGTATTTCGGAAAGCATTTCTCAGATAAGGATATTTCAATAGATAATAAATTGGGGAAAAAAAAACATAATTAGGCAGCATTTTAAAAATAATTGCACAATAGTAGCAGCATTAGTTAGTTAACATTCCGTGTCAATTAAATATTAACACATCTATCAGCTTCCAAATAACCATCCCTAAATTTTAGCTGGATAAAAATCAACCACACGCAAACTTTTCCTATTTTCTTGGTCAATTTTTTTTTATCTTTACAACCACTCCATTCTTTTTCTGTCCTTTCCCTTTCTCATGCCTTTAACTATATATATATATATATATATATATATATATATATATATATATATATATTTTGTATACCATACATATAAACAAAAATATATACAGTATATATCTGACTATATATACAGTATAATAAAGATATATCTGGTATAATAATAAAATTGTCCCAAATTTTATGTGTGTATATCTAATTATATTTATAGTATAATAAAGATATACATGGTATAATAAAAGACATACACGGTATAACAAAGATATCCCTAAGGATATTAGATATATATACATGGTATAATATATATAACCAACTGAAAACATGTATTCCTTAATTAGTGGAAAAAATAATGATGAAAGAGAAAGGGATATGTACATATTAATTAGAATCATGCGTAAACTAATTTCTAAGCGAGAAAGATGATGATGAAAGAGAAAATGAGATGTATTAATTAGGACGTAACTTAATTCCTTAATTAGTGGTTAACCGCAAGTGATTTCAGAATATGCTAAAATGGTAAACAAGTCTTTCATTTTTGGAATAAAAGAGAAGTACTCTTATTTATGAAAATACTTTTAAACAATTGACTTCTCGGGTAAAAATCTCTAATAAATTTGTCCATTTGTTCAATTCTTGCTAAACGTATATTAACTTATGGAAAAGTTTATCTATAAATTATAATTTCAAATAAAGTGAAGTGTTGAATTTGTATTTTACGTGCTTAGTAAATTTAATTTTCTTTTTTTATAAAAAATCGAAAAAAAACGAGAAAACCAAATTGAGAAGGCAAATATTACTGACTGTTGTAGCTTTACTTTTTTATGTTTAGATTATATTTTGCTATACTAGACCGGTTTGGTCCGAAATGGGTTCGGCTCCAATCCCAAGCTGGTCTTTGGGAGGGAGAACCAATTCTAGCCCCTCTAGGAGGCAGGCCTGCTCAGAACCCTTAAGCATGGGCCATGGCTGGTTCCAGCCTCCTTTAGCGGGCTGGGCTGAGCCGGTTCAGAGCAAATTTAATCCACTTGAATTGTATGATGCCATGTGCTAATAATGATTTAAAGATAAATACTAATTAGATTGTAATGGCTCAATGTAGGCCCTGAAATTAATCATTAATGCTTTTTGGTTAGAAAAAGGAAGGGTCCTTAATGAGTTATTAGGTAAACAAGTGAGGAGTATGAACCTCTCTGCATGCATTTAGCGTATGAGTCTTGAGTCTCAGATTGTTCGCAGGACTCAAATTTTCTCTCTTTTCCCCTTTTCTTTTCACCTGAAGGTTGGGGGGAGGGGAAGGTTGTGCTTTTCCAATTCCCATTTCCCGAGGCTTATATATATAAATGTAATATGATGTTCGCATTTTCAGGGGCCATGAAGAGTTATATCTAATTTGTTTGTTAATTGCATGCTTTATTTGTACCTCTTCGGCGATTATCTTTGACAATGAATTCTTTCTCCTGGGAATATGTACTGTGGATGACTTCTTTGAGTATCCTGGTAAATTTGATCTGATGTGAAACTATGTAAAATCAGGGGGAGAACGCTCTTTTTCAACTTTGTGCTTTGCACTTGCTCTTCATGAGATGACTGAAGCTCCATTTAGAGCAATGGATGAATTTGATGTTTTTATGGTGAGTTTTTCAACTTTCTTAAAAGATGCTTTCCCTATTAATTGGGAAATAGCATTTGGTGGAAGAGTCATTTTTTCTGCTTCTTTTTTTGGGAGAAATTGCAATTTTCGTCCGCAGTTATTGCTTTATTCCCTAGCCCCCAAGGTAGAGGTAAGGTCCGCGTACACTCTACCTTCCCCAGACCCCACTTGTGGGATTACCCTGGGTATGTTGTTGTTGTTGTTGCTTTATTCTGGTTTAGCCCCTGTTAGCACATTTGATGTTCAATTAAGCAAAATGTTTGATTTTAGCCCGTCACACGTTGAAAATATGTTTCTTCTTCTAACAGACCTCAACTTAGGCAGTTTCTATACATTCTTGATTTCAACTTGAAAATAAAGGAATCTGAAATATACTTCCAATCATCATCATGCCAATCTTTATCATTGTTTTTACGTCACTTTTTACTCGTTGCAATGGGAGATTGGTTTACTCATATATCTGTTCCTCAATATGAATAAGAAATTTGTTGAAATATACTAATCTGTTATGCAATTATAAATCCTTATCCTAGTGGGGATTACATAGGGACAAGTTCAGTTGCACTACGCATCCTACAGAAACAGGCAATTGGTTGCAATCTCTTACTTTCTGATAATTTACAGGATGCTGTAAGCAGAAAAATCAGCCTAGACGCTGTCGTGGATTTTGCATTGGCTCAAGGATCACAGTGGATATTTATTACCCCTCATGACATCAGGTAATCCGGAAACACGATTACTAAGTTGTCTATCAATCTGAAAGCCTGATTCTATATTGCTACGTAATTACTGGATATTTGTTACGCCCCATGATATCAGGCAATCTGAAAACACGAATAGTAAGTTGTCTATCAATCTGAAAGCCTGATTCTGTACTATTACTTTAAATTGATAGACAGACGGATCGTGCACTTATTAAAACACGTACTAATAAGTCTATGCCTCTCAATTTTTTTCATTCTACCTTCTATGTCTTCTCCGGACCCCGCGCATAGCGGGAGCTTAGAGCACCGGGCTGCCCTTTTTTAACCTTCTAAGTCTGGTAAAGTCGGTTTTTGTAGTAATGACAAATTGGCACCCAGCATATTAAAATGCTTAGTTTTCCGTAGGCTCATCAACCCCCTTTAAAAGATTCTTTTTTTGTCGTTAGTAGCTTAAATCTTTCATTTGTTCTAATTCCGCCCTGTTCACAAAGTAAAAGAAAAAAAAAGGCGGGACAATGGCTGTTACAAAGTTGGATTGAGTTTATCAATTACTATAATATGGCAACTATTTATTAAAGAGAAAGTTGCACATTTGGCTGATCGGCTAAAACTATTTACACATATTATGTGTATATTATACATCTGCTTGGTATTTTTCTTTTTGTGGACGGCTATTTATATCAATTTCTAATTTCTTTGCTTTGAATTGGTTGCAATGTTGATCCGTCAAATGTTCTTTTGTATTCAGTATGGTGAAGCAGGATGAAAGAGTAAAGAAGCAACAAATGGCGGCTCCTCGTTCCTGATTGCTTTTGTATTTATCTTTTTGTGAGAGATTTCTCTTGGGGTTTTCAGGTGGGCATGAAGAAGAGTTTGGTTATAAAACAGGTCTTTGGCTTACATGTTCCAAAAAACATTACAGTTAAATTAATCATTTTGGATAGGTAACTTACTGCCATTAGATATTCTAGAGAAATGTAAACTAGAAGGTGGTTTGCTTTTATAATTTAATGTGCTCTATGTCTAAGTCTTGTTTCCAATTTCTTATTGTACAGTTTGTCTTTTTAATGATAGTATAACACATCCAAGCTTATAGTCACACACACACACGCGTTGTGAATGACTATCATCATTTGCATACTAAATAGAAATGCCATTTTTTTGGTATGATACATATCAATCATGCATCCTGTCAATGCTAATGTTCCATGCGCAGTTTACCAAAATCAGGTATAAGGCATGCTTCATCATCTCAAAAGTGTTGTGTCATAGACATAAGAGAATATAACATAGCTTCATACAAGAAAGTCATCTCAAAACAAGAACTGAGTACATATCCCACATCGCGCTCGCCCCACAATATACTAGGTAGTTGGTAAGATTTCTGCGAATTCTCAAGTCATACGTTGGGAAAGTTGAGCAATCAAAGTTTAAAGTCTCCCCAACCATATGACCTCTAATAGTCTCAAACTACATAAATTATCAGATAATGGGCAAATATGCAGCTCCGGCTGCTTTCATAAATTTTGACATTAAAGTTGATACGTCCAAATTATACCTAAGTTAATAGTGTAAAGTGGTCGCTGTCAAATATAGTAACCCAACTAGGTTGGGATTGAATTCCATATTTTCCCTTATTATTTCATTTACCTTTTCTGAAATGGCTCATTTACCGTTTTCGAAATGGCTCCACTTATTCGTTGAACACGCTCGGTCCTTCCCTATAAGTTACGTTCACTTACCTTCCTGTCAGTTTCGTGTCTTTTCCTCGTCCACACATATGCATTTATTTTCTTACTTTATTTATCTTTATTTTTATGTGCGACAAGAGCAGCGAGACGCCATTAACAATTAATCTCATAGTCTAGAAGGCTCATCGTTCTTTTTGCTTTTTGGTCCTTATGATTCTCGGAATCTCTAGTAGTATCATACTAAGTGGCAGTGTATTCAGTGGCGTACGCAGGATTTCTTGTAAGGAGTGTCAACATTCAAAGAAGAGAACAGATGAACAAATTAGAGGAAAGAATGATAGTTAGAGTTTTAAGTTTAGCTTGGCTAATCCAGTTCAAATTATTTAATGTCGAAGACAATTACAAAAATGTGAACCTTGGTTGATCGGTATTTGATCCTTAGGGCCTAGGGGTAAGATTTTGGGAGATTCGAGATATACTAAGAGACACGACTTTGAATGTTGACACTCCTTACAACATTCTCGGAATCTCTAGTAGTATCATACTAAGTTCAGTTTTATCTGGCTCTCTGCATAGACAAGTTAATTGTTTTCTTATATTTGTAATATAAGATAGCGTAATCCTAATTGCACATATTTCATAGACATATTAACATACTAAATGGTTGTTCTCAGGTTCAAAAAGACGGAGATTTGCGGCACAAATTTGGACTCCCGGAACTGACGAGAGATCCTTGACGTTTTTCCTTAGAGATCCTTGAAATTTTAACTTTAATTTAGACGGCTTATCATAGGTGCCGACGTTGGTCAGGTGTAATCTTTTTCCCCTTCATTTAGTTAGAGTTAAACTTCTCAGTTTTGTTAGGATCTACAACATCTCTATTCGTTGGATTTTTTTTACACCTCTCTAGCATGCTAACTCAAATAATCAGTTTAATCATGCAAGATTTATGTTATGATGAAGTTGACACGGAATTTAAAAAAGTTTTTTGTTATTATCATTAATAATGATGATGAGAATGAAAGTAGATAAGAAAAATGTGACATGGAGATGTACCGAATGTAAATCATGATATCATAAAGCGGAAGGGAAAAAAGAGAAAATAAATAAGGACAATAGTGATAGAAATTGCAACTTGATTACATACTCGACATGCTCTCCCTCTGTGTTATTCCCAAATGAAATTTTAACTACCTAATGGAGTATATATCAATTTTAAACATAAAAAGAGTCCAAGTAAACCTATTTTCTCTTCTTTCCATTTTTGGAAAATCAAAGAAATTATATATATCTATATATATCTACACTTGAAACGCATTTACAGCAGGAAAAAAACTTCACAATTCTCACTATGATGACAAAAAGTTTTTTTTCACATAAATTTTTTATTATTAATTTAAATTTAACCGAAAAGTGTTGTGTTACTAAATGGTTGTACATATGAAGTTATTAAGTATATTTGGAGCTAACCAAAGAAATATATTAATATTTTGAAAAATATTTTGATGAATATTAGAAACTTTTTATATTGATGACGTCTAATAAGATATTTTAAGACCGCGCAAAGCGCGGACATATTAACTAGTTAATTATATAGTTAGTGTTAATTAATTATTTTTCCTATGTCGAAATATTATCTTCTTAAAGAGTTGGGGGTTGAGCGTGGGTATGTGTGTGTGTTGGGGGGCGGGGGGGGGGGGGGGGGGGTTGTGGCAGTACTAACCAGATACAAAAAGTAGGATGGCCAGAGCACAACCAAACTTGCTTGAAAAACTCTTTCCACCCATTGTGCTATGAGAAAATAAAACAATTATGAAAAAGAAGATGTGTCAATTGTATTGCATCCATGACATATTTGTAGGGGGTCTGGACCATGTTGTTCTTTCGTGGTTGTATAAAATGAAATAATAGATTGAGTCAGATAGGCCACCTTAAATGGACCTTATAAAGTGTGAATTTAAATTAGTTGGACTCCATGCTCACTATAAAAAACTAAAAATAGAATTAGCTACGGATTTAGTCATTAATCTGTCGCTAAATTGCTCATACCTAACATAATTTTCTTGATAATATATACGTTAAATAGGATTAGCAATGAATTTTGCTACTCCTTCCGATCCCTTCCAATTTATGTGGCACTTTTTGTGCAGTTTGAATCTCGCGAAGCAAAAACTGTCTCATAAATTGGGAGAGAGAGAGAGTATTAATTGGACATTGATTTATATGTGTCTATGCCCATGCGCACAGACTGTCTGTCTAAGGAAAGGTGCCACATCATCACAATGTTTTTTATTTTTCACTTTTTTATCAATTTTACCTTAATTTTTTCGTTACCTTCATATTTCTCAATTATTATACTTCTGGTCGTGCTGTGGTTTAAATATGTTATACGGTAACGTTTAGTAAAATACTCCTTCAATAATTGAGTTATGTTATATGGTAAGTAACATGTCCTTCTCATTTAGTAAAATACTCCTTCAATAATTAAGTTATGTTATATGGTAAGTAACATGGCTTTCTCATTTAGTAAAAACGGAAAAAGGCCGTATATACCCCTCTACTATTGGATATTGTTTAAATCCACCCTCCGTTATACTTTTTAGCTACTCATGCCCCTCCCGCTTGGGTAACTTTCAAATATACTCCTTGTTTGACGGAGGGGACACGTGGAGGCCTCACAACGGCTGACCCATGTTTTTAATTCGGAAAAGGGTCAAATATACCCCAGAACTATTTGAAAAGGGTTAAATATACCCCTCGTTATACTTTGAGTCCATATATACCCTTACCGTTATACTTTGGGTTCAAATATAACCCTCTGTTATACTTTGGGTCCAAATATACCCCTCATCCGTTAAAATTGTCCATGGACGACATAAAATATGGCATGGCATTGACAACTCAGTGAGGTGGACACCACATGGCATGCCACCTCACCACCCCAACTCATTTACCCCTCTCTGTCCCTTCTTCCACCACTATCATCTCCTCCCCTCCAAACCTTTCCACCATTAGCACCACAACACCACCATCTCCACCTTCATCATATGATGCCCTACTAATAAATGACCTAAATATTCTTCCAGCAAATATACTACCAACATTGCAGATGAAAGGGGAAAGTTACATTACTGTTCACCAAATAGCCAATTTGTATTTATTAATAAAATTGAATGTATTTTTCAAAATATTTCAAATCAGCTTCAAAGATCCTAAGTTAAAATAGGCTAAATGTCAAACAACGATATGTTAGTATCAACAGAAGATGAATGTCCCATTTTATTTCAGTTTGAAAAGAAAATATATTACGTACTACTGATTTTGATATAGAATTTAAAGTACAATATTTGGATGTTGAGTTCGACAGTTCTTCTCAGAATCAGAAGAGTTTTGATGAAGGTGCAGATGGTGGTGCTAATGGTGGAAAGGTTGTGGAGGGGAAGAGATGATAGTGGTGGAAAAAGGGGAAGAGAGGGGTAAATGGGTTGGGGTGGTGAGGTGGCATGTCATGTGGTGTCCACCTCACCGAGTTGTCAATGCCATGTCATTTTTTATGTCCTCCACAAACAATTTTAATGGAGGAGGGGTATATTTGGACCCAAAGTATAACAGAGGGGTATATTTGGACCCAAAGTATAACAGAGAGGTATATTTGAACCCAAAATATAACTGTAAGGGTATATATGGACCCAAAGTATAACGAGGGGTATATTTAACCCTTTTCTAATAGTTCTGGGGTATATTTGACCCTTTTCAGTTTTTAATTTTATACCCGTTAAAACAATTTGACCCACTACCCAAATTAATACCCACCCCAAAGTAGACCCCACCGACTGATTAAAAGCCCCACCCACTCATACAAACCCTATACTCGTACACTCTCATTTTAGAAAGTTAAGGGTCAGATCTGTGTTGCAATTGAAGCTTCAAAAGGTAATTTTCTTCAGTAAAGATTGTTGTGTTAACTGATTTTAACTTTTTAGTAAGTTTGTTTTATGTTTTAATCTGATTTTGCTTTCTAGGGTTTGTACTTTTTTGCACTGAGCTGATTTCTTGCCTTTTCTGGTAGTATTTTTGGATTTTAGTTGTTGTTTTTGTGTATTTATAGTTGTATTGTCATGCATGTGGTCTTTAATGCGTGGTCCTCTCCTTTTTTGGATCTGTTATGTTTTTTTTTTTTTAGTTATTGTGGGGTTTGGGGGGGACCATAAGACTGAAAGTAGAAGTGTTGGTGGTTTAGGTTTTCTATTTTGGTGTTATGTGTGGGTTTGAAGTTGTTTGGTGGTTTAGGTCTTCCTATACCCAAATTATATGTCTTAAGTTGACTTTTTATTGTTGAATTTGGTCCCCCATGTGACTGATTTTGCATTGAAATATGGTGGTCGAGAGTTAAATATGTAACTTTATGGCTCATTCAATTTCTGTACCATGTTTGTAGGTTAAAGATGGTTCATTTGGACCTGGTTTTCAATCATGGTGGTGAATGGATAACTAAGCCCTATGCTCTCTACTCAATTAAGGAAGTTCATCTTTAGAGAGGGTATGACTCAGACCTTCTGGCCTTTAAAGATTTAGTTGATGAATATATTCATAAATTAGGGTTTGTAGGGGTTCAACAACTAATTATTACGTCCCGTATCCGGAAAATACTATGAGATTGAAGATGATGTTGGAATTAGGACCCTGTTGTGTCTTGTTAGTGATAAGTTTAGTGTTATCAATATTTTTTTTCTTTGTAGATGATTGTGAGCCCGTTGCTGTCCGAGACTTATGCGGTACGTAGCTTCGATTGTTAGTGATAATCTTGAAAATGAAGGGGAGGATGATGATGAAACTGATCCTGAGGATTTGGACTATGACTCTGAACAAATAGGTTGCTTTCTGGCACAAAGAAAACAAGAAGTTACTGAACACCTTATTGAGTATAAAGAGATACATAGTGGTATGTCTTTCAAAGATATAGATGAAGCTAGGAATTTTTTGAGCTTGTATGCAATTGTTAATAAGAAGGAGTTAGTGCTCTTGAAGAGTGACAACAATATGTTGAGATATAGGTGTGACAAGGGTACGCCAATTTATTTGTCTAATATCCAAGGACAAAGGCAGGGAGGGCTGTAGAGTGAAGACATTAAATACAAAACATGATTGCAATGATAAATTTAAGAACAATAGGGTTGATTATTTAACCATTGCACACTACTTCAAGAGGAAGTTGCAAGATGATCCTAAGTACAAAGTGAGAGAGATGAGGGCTGATTTGCAAGCTGCCTTTAACCTTAATGCTACTTATGGTAAGTGTAAAAGGGCAAAGAGAATTATCTTGGAGAAGCTGGAAGGCAATTTCAATGATGATTACAACAAGTTGGAGGGTTATGCCAAAACTTTGAGGGGTAGTAATCTTGGATCTGATGTGGTTATTAACTTATCCAAAGAGGCACTACTTCAAGGCAAAAGAAAATTCCTTAGAATGTACATTTGTTTCCAGGCCCTAAAGATGGGATACAGAGATGGTTTGAGGCCATTTATTGGACTTGATGGCACTTTCTTGAAAGGGAAAGCAAAAGGCCAACTGTTAGTGGCTCTTAGGCAAGACAACCAGACCCATTTCTATCCTCTAGCATGGGCAGTTGTTGATAAAGAAACAAAGAGGAGTTGGACCTGGCTTATGGAGCATCTGAAGGCTTCATTGGAGCTGAATATGGGAGAAGGAGTTACATTTATCTCAGACATGTAGAAGGTACCTTTATTGTCTTTACATTGTATTAATTCTGTCCTTAGTTGTTTTTAGTTAGGTCCTGGTCTTAAATTCTGTACTTATTCTACTTAACTTAGATAAGTGAGTTCATTAGTTGACTTAGCTTAGGTACCTTTGCTGTCTTTACATTGTATTAACTCTGTCCTTAGTTGTTTTTAGTTAGGTCCTTGTCTTAAATTCTGTACTTATTCTACTTAACTTAGATAAGTGAGTTGATTAGTTGACTTAGCTTAGGTACCTTTATTGTCTTTACATTATATTAATTCTGTCCTTAGTTTTTTTTAGTTGTCTTAAATTCTATACTTATTCTACTTAACTTAGCTTAGGTAATCAGTTTACTTATTTATGCACTGTTATTCTGTAGTTAGTATACTAAGTAAGTTGATTAGTTGACTTAACTTAGGTAATCAGTTTACTTATCTATGCACTGTTATTTTGCAGTTAGTTGACTTGAATTCTGCAGTTAATTTCTGTAATTAGTTGACTTCAATTCTGTACATGTTCTAATGCAGGGATTATTTGATGCCATTAAAAATGTGCTTCCAGAAGCAAAGAGAAGGTATTGTGCCAAACATGTTGAAGCAAATTGGGCAAAAAATGGAAGATCCTTGGAGACGAAGAAGCTGTTTTGGTGGGCTTCATGGTCAACTTATCCAGAAGAGTTTAAAGACCAATTAAAGTGTATGGGGAAGTTGAGTGAAGCTGCTGTTAAGTCATTGTTGAAGTATCCTTCCCAAAGTTGGTGTACGGCCTATTTTGAAACTGTTTGCAAGAATCTATCAGTGACCAACAATATCACTGAGTCCTTCAACAAATGGATTTTGGATGCTAGATACAAACCAATAATTATGATGCATGAAACTATAAGGGTGAAGGTAATGAAGCATCTAAGAAAACATGAACAGAAAGTGAGTTCATAGAGACAAGAGTACAGTCCTAGCTGCTTAGAACTGTATTATGCCTTCCTCAAAATTGCTCAAGTTTGTGTGGTGGAAGCAAATGGTGATGATGGTTTTGAAGTTTTAGAGGGGCAAGAGAAGCACATTGTGAAGTTAGAGATGAGAAGATGCACATGTAGGATGTGGGATAGCTTTGGGATCCCATGTCCTCATGCAATAAAGGCAATGCAATATTTGAAGAAAGACCCTGTAAGGGAGATACACTAGTGGTACACCAAAGAAGCATACTTGCTGACTTATCACCACAAGATACAACCAGTACCTGGTGAGAAATTCTGGATAGTTGGTCCAGCTGATGCAATGGATCCACCTGATATGGTGACTTTAGCAGGCAGGCCTAGAATCAAGAGAATTAGGTAAAAAAAACATGAAGCTACTAAGAGGCAAGGTGAGTGGAGTTTATTTAGGAAAGGAAGGATTATGATTTGTGGGACTTGTGGAGAACCTGGCCACAATGCAAGGGGATGCAAAACGGTAATCTTTACTTTTAAGTACATTTAATTTACATTTTCCAGACTCTAACTACAATTATTTCTTCTTTCAGCCAGTAAAAGCAAGGAAAACTAAGCAAAGTTCTGCAACACCATTTAAAGCCAACAACAGTTTGGAGGTGGGGCAGTCATCAAAAAGTAGGCAGCTTACAGCTAAGAGAAAGAGAACTCTACTTGATGAAAATAGTGAAGATGAAGTCATACAGACCCAAGAAGATGTTCAATCATCTGCACCTCACATGTCCCAGTCTAGTCAACACTTTGTGCTCAATGATTTTCCATACTTTGAATATCCATCCTTTGAACATGATCCTAACCCAATACTAAGGCCTTGTAGTATATCAGAGGCAGAAACTAGGTTTTAGCCTAGGCAGAATGTTCAAGTGTCTTCTGGGACAAGAAGACTCAGCTTTGTAGGGGATGACACAGGTGTTAGTGAACCCATAGATCTTTCTTACTCACCATCAAAGCTCACATGGAAGGGAAAGGCTACAGTGACTGCCTAATCAGCTTGAGAAGCAAAGCAGGCAAAGAAAGACTTGAGAAATTAAGAGCAAAAAAGGGGAAAGGAATATCTATCCTTAGTTTGGTGTTGCTTTGTTGTTATCTTGGGATGTAATTACTGTTTAATGACAGTACATTATATGTAGTTTAATGTTCTTTTGGCTATGATTTGGATGCCATGTTGTGACTTAGGTTGTGTAAGTTTTTGGCAGTTACAACATAGCATCCAAAACTCTTAAGTTTGTGTTAACTGTTGACATTGTCTAACTAGGCGTGTGAATGTTGAACTTCGTTGGTACCATTATGGTTTGGTTTGGTTAATATAGTGAATGTGTTTTATTAGTATAACTGCCTTTGTTTCGAGAATCTGCATTTTGGGCAGCTTTAATGCCACAATTTGGGCAATTTTTATTGAATGCAATGAATGGACTTTGAATAGTTATGGTACTCGAATTGTTGAATGCATTGAATTGTGTGGTTGAATAGTTGAATGGTATTGAATGGTGTAGTTGAATGCATTGAGTTTTGTGGTTGAATTGTTGACTAGTTTAATGCTGAGGATGGTTGAAAGCCTATATAAGACCCCATATTCTTCCCATTCATTCCATCACAAACAAACTTTCTTCACTAACGAAATCATATCACAAACAAGATGCAAAGGTTCAAGATTATACAATCATTTTCTTTGAGAAGAAATTGACAAAATCATACATTGAACACGATGATTTCGTAAGTGTTAAAATTTAACGTCAAATTTAGTTTTTGTTTTCAATTGTTTTTTATTTGCATCTAATAACATGTATTTGTGTAGATACTTCCTACTAACATTATGGATGTTCTTCAGAAATATGACAAGGAAGCTACTGTTATATATGACCATGGGGCATTCTTTATGAAATACAAATTTGGCGCAAAAGCCCACCTCAATAAAGGATGGAAAGCCTTTGTCGATGCTAAAGGGTTGAAGGAAGGAAATGAATTGCGTTTTCAAGTCTGTGATGTTGAGGATCGCCTAACCTTCATTGTTCATATGAAGGAGGAAATCATAGCCATAGAATAGGTCTATTTGTGCCCTTTTCTATTTAAGAAATGATGTATGGTTTGGTTTGATTAAATCTATCTATTTAAGGTGTTTTAGTAGTTAAATTGCCTTTGTTTTTGATCAATTATTGTGCATTATTACTATTGTAGACTTTCTGTCTTAGTATGCATTTAAGTACAGAAAAGTGGCCTAATTTCTTCTCAAAACTGTCCAGCTATAAGGTCAAATTTCTGGGCAAAAAATGTCCAGTTTGCACACAAAAAATCTGGGCAGTGTGGACTATATTTCTAGGCAAAAAATGTCCAGTTTGCACACAGAAATTCTGGGCAGTTTGGACTATATTTCTGGGCAAAAAATGTCCAGTTTGCATGCAAAAAATTTGGCCTATTTGGACTATATTTACGGCAGTTTCGCACTAATATACTCCAACAATATGCACCAATATACTCCAACAACTACACAACCATATACAACTACACAAGCTCATCTAGTTAAACGAATTGCACAACAAAATAGTCCAAGTTAATATGCATGAGTAACTTGACATTAAAGATCAATGAGTTTCATTCAACACTATCCAAGATGCACATTTCACATTCAAAACTAAACTTCAATTTAATCACACTAAACATTCTTAATATACCTTCAAACTAGAATACAAACACAATAATGAGCTTCATTTTGTCATCACCGCAAATGCAAATCCAACAATTAACGCATATAACATTATAATACTCATCTTCAACTTCAACACCTTCTCTTCCAACTTCATAGCTTTATTAAGTTCAAAGTTTTTCATGGCCTCCCAAGCTTCCACTTTATCCTTCAAACCATCCCTTTCGATCTTCA
Source organism: Lycium ferocissimum (assembly GCF_029784015.1). Classification (NCBI taxonomy): domain Eukaryota; kingdom Viridiplantae; phylum Streptophyta; class Magnoliopsida; order Solanales; family Solanaceae; genus Lycium; species Lycium ferocissimum. The sequence continues at coordinate 40,062,404 of NC_081349.1, forward strand.
CTTGATCCAACGTCATACTCAAAACATTGATCGATCCTTTTGCAGCTTCCAATTCTAACCGTAGTTGGTTAATTGCAATAACCGCACCATCGGGAAAATCTTCATAATCCTATTTCCAATAACCGCATGATTTCTACCAATAATAAATGAAATTATTTAATGTTTAAACATACATTTCAACATCTATCCACCGAAAAAAAAACAACTTACATCACGGTTAGCATACTTGTGAAATTTTCTTATGGGATTTGCAGGAGTTTTTGAAGTGAACTGTCGAGGAGCCAGCCCACAATGGCAAGTCCTCGAAGACGAAACACTAACCTCCGACATTTCCTATACCCTTAAAATTGAAGAAAGACATTAAAATTCACAAACTTATATTAACCCTAAATATTAGAATTTAAGAGGGCACTTAAAGAAATTGAATTTAGTGAACACCTCCTCCATTTTTATGCTTACCAGTCGCGGATTCTGGAGCAGCTATGTAGGTGGAGCATTAAAATTCACAAACTTATATTAACCCTAAATATTAGATTTTAAGAGGTTGATCAACACAGTTAAAGAAATTGAATTTAGTGAAGAAAATTACCTTTTTTTTGCTTGCAAGTCGCGTTTTTGAGATGAAGAAGAAGAGATGAAGAAGAAGCTATGGAGGTGGAGAAATCGAGTGGGTCGAGTGGGTGGAGCTTTTAATCAGTGGGTGGGGTTTAATTTGTGGTGGGGTTTTAATTTGTGGTGGGTATTAATTTGGGTAGTGGGTCAACCCGTTTTAACGGGTATAAAATTAAAAACATGGGTCAGCCGTTGTGAGGCCTCCACGTGTCCCCTCCATCAAACAAGGGGTATATTTGAAAGTTACCTAGACGATAGGGGCATGAGTAGCTAAAAAGTATAACGGAGGGTGGATTTAAACAATATCCAATAGTAGAGGGGTATAAATGGCCCTTTTCCCATATATTAATAAGCAAAAAACAATGGATTGTTGGACCCATGCTAGCATGGGCCAGCGCCATCTAGTTATTAATATATTCCTTGTTACACCTTTTCTTTTAATTTATTTAATATTATATTTTATTAATCTATTTAAAAAATAATAATATATTTTTGTATTTGATAACAATTAAATTTAAACAGTTTTGAAAACATACTAAATGCTAAAAGTAAAAAGATATCTTAAAAATAATTTAATTGTCAAGAAGCAGACATGTTGAACATGATTCTTCTATTTATATAAATATCATAGTAGAAATTTATATGCAAAATGATATTGTTCCCATATTTTTTTTAATTTAATGTTAAAGTAATACTATTTCGGAAAAACATAGACTGTAAAGTTTTCTACTTTGAAGTCAACTTTGATAATATCTCTCTTGATATATTCGTGTTCTTGGGTATCAAAGATTTAAGGTATATTTTCACCAAATAAACATAGATTTGACATAAAGAGTTCTACTTATTAAAAAAATATTTAATACTCCGTCTGTTTCAATTTTTGTGAACCTTTTCGGAGTACGAGACCCAAACTTTATAACTTTGACCATATATTTTCACATAGATTTTTTAAATTTGTAAATATAAAGTTTATATAGTTAGAAACTACATAAAAAATACTATAAGTCATGATAATTTATAATTCAAATAATTTAGAAAAAATGCAAGCAAAACATGGTCAAAGAACCACCTGATAGACTCCCCAAATAATAATAGGTTCATATAAATTGAAACAGAGGGAGTATAGTATGTATTTGCTGAAAGAATATGGGTATAAAAGGAAAAACGACATTTCTTCAACTGTCTAATATATTGGAATGAAATTATTACAATGTGAACCTGAACCTTTTTAACATCCTTTTCTATTAACAGACAACAACAATGAGAAGAAGCACATTTTAATGTTTTCTTCTTTGTTACTACTATTAATTAAGCACTTTTGAAAAGTACTTCAAGAACATTTTTATAAGTCAAAATAAGTTGAAGAATTTCATCCTCCATCAAAACTAATTTATTTTCCCTAACATTTTTTATTGCATTAGATTTTGATGTTTTGTTTTAATATGTGTGTATTTATAAGTCAAATTAGTTTCTTGTGTATTTATAAGTTAAATTAGTTTCTTCTTAATTATATAATAAAATTATTTTATAAAAGAGGCACATATGAACGTTTGATTTAGTTCATAAAGACAACGAAATTAATTACTACGGAGTAAGGATAGAGCTTCATTTGGATTTTAAAGAAGTTATGCCTCAATATATTACTCCATTTGTCCCAATTTATAAGATGATGTTTGATTAGGAACGGAGTTTAAGAAACAAAGGATTTTTTTTTGAAATTTGTAGTCTAAAATACGCTATAGAAATTTATGTGATTTTAAATCATTTCATTAAGAGTGAAATGAGAAATTTGAAGTTAAATTGTTACTAAATATAGAAATATGTCATTATTTTTGAATTGACTAAAAAGAAAAAAAGAATCACATAAATTGAGACAGAGAGATGATGTAAAACACCCCCATTAAATATAAATAGTGTATATTAATATCATCAATTATAGAAGTACTAAAGAGTTTATAGATGAAATTAAGAAGGGGAATTATGGAGTAAATTCCCCAAAATGTCACCTATGTATTGAGAATTGCCTACAAATATCACTTTTGTTTCTTTTAGGACTAGAATATCCTTCAATTATCACTATTTCCTTCAAAATATACTAAACTCACAAATCCTCCCTTCTCTCCTAATTGACATGCCATGTCACATTAAAATTCTATTTTTAATAACAAATTTATTTAAATAAACAAATCCATTTAACTCAAACCAATCCGAAACCATTTAACCAATCAACTCAAGTCTTATATCCATTTAACCTGGTTAGAAAACATCAAAGAAGTGTAACTTTTTTACCCATTTTGGATTTTTTTTGCATTTTGCTCCCTTAACATATACTCCCTTTTATGATTTGCGACCTATTCCTATTTTATTTTTAACGGTATGCACCCTAATCTTTGTATTTTCTTACAAAATCATAAAATACCTACAACGATAGACAACCAGTTCAATGCTGCTGACTTCTTGCCCAAGGGGAGGGGTAGTTGCATCGAAAAGAATCAATGTTATTCAATGAAGCTAATGATTTTACCATTGAAGTGTAGGGGGCGATGGACGAAATCTTTCATCCTTAATCAAAGGTGGGGGGGGGGGGGGAGGGGTAGTTGCATCGAAAAGAATCAATGAATTAAACAAGTATGCCCCCGTGAGAGGTGCCCATGATATTCAACGAAGCTAATGATTTTACCATTGAAGTGTAGGGTGCGATGGACGAAATCTTTCATCCTTAATCAAAGGTTTCCGACTTAATTTTCCACCCTTAATTAAAGGTTTCCATTTTAATTCATTTAATTTGAAAAATTCATACCAGGATTGACACTATTCAATTTTTGGATACCAAACAATTATACAAAAAGTAATCTAATATTTTGCTCAATTTGATTTTGCTAGTCTGCCAATGGTCCGAGCATCACGACTCTAGTTTACAAATCGACCTTCTCTAGGAGACTTACTCAGATATAGTGTAATAGAAATGGGGTACACATCGTTAAAAAAAAAAAAAAAAAAGGATATAGCACAAATCATAAAAAGGAGTATACGTAAGGGTGCAAAATGCAAAAAATTCAAATCGGTATAAAAGTTACGCTTCTTTGATCTTGTGATGCTATACTAAGGTAATGTTCAAATCGAAAGATACATTACTCTACGCATAAATATTATTTGATTTTTAAGTCTTGATTTATATTTAAATAAGTGGGGGATTGTTGGGATTTTATTTAAATATAAATATTTATTTACAAAATTATGAAAGGAAGTGTCCTTTCAAAATTACATAACAACTCTTGTCTATTTAAAAGAATTATCTTGCCTTCTGAAGTGAGATTTTTAACGTTACTTTGTTCTTCCTCCCAAAAATTCTTTTTTTTCTACAAAAATCCTGCACTTAAAAAATCAGAAAAGTTCTTGCTTTCTTCAGACGGATTTTTCCACTGTTTGCTCAGTGTAGATTTCCACAGGCTTTTCATATCCACTAAAACTATTTGCTCACAATCCCATAGCAATCTCGTAGAGGAGAGGGAGCAAATATCGTTTTTAGGAAAGCGTTTTGCACGTGTTTCAAGCCTCCAATTCTGTGTTCATTGTTCATATTGTCAAGCCTTCATCTTGTATTCTTCTTCATATATTTTTGTGTTCTTGGTATATATTTTTCAACATTTCCCACCAACATTTAGTGGGAAATAACCGTTGAATATATTGGAATTGCCTATAAATATCACTTTTGTTTTTTTTTAGGACTAGAATATCACTATTTTCCTCAAAATATACTTAACATACAAAACCCTCCTTCTCTCCTAGTTGGCATGTCACGTCACATAAACTTCTATTTTTTTTTAATAGCCACCTCTTCACATTCTAATGTTAACGAAGAGTTGTGATCTTTAGTTTCATTCTCTGTTTTTTTTTTAAAAACAAAAAAAACAACTAACGTTTACAAGTAACTTTAAACCAACAACCACAACACTTCATATTTAATAACTTCTAGCACTCCGTGTTCTAACTAGATGTGGGGCGGTCTTCTCTGTTATCAGACGATTTCTTCTTCTTCATCTTCTTCTTCTTTTTTTCCAGTTTTTTTTTCCACTTAACGTTTATGCTTTGGGTTCATACGTGGGTTCCTTTAAGCATTGATTTTTCCCTATTAGTATTATCAAAAAAAAAAAAATGAGTTTTTTTTCCTATTAGTGTTAGTCAGGGTTCTTTCTTCTTATTCCCTTTTTAATATAATTTTTTGATGAAGAATTTGGCCATGATGATAGAAGATTCATCACCTGGGAATTCTAATCATTGTCATGTGTTGATTTCATGTTATTCAGTATTTTTTGTCCTTGGTGTTATAATAGTGGAAGGTCAAGAGTTTGTCATTCATAATTGTTTATGTCACAATTCTCTACTTTAAAGGCTTGCATCAAAATTTCATAAATGAACAAACATTTCATAATTCTACTATTTTGTTGTGATTTTTCTAACATCCAATCTAAAGATTTTAGACAAAACAAATCTGCAATAAAAATACATATATTGACAATATTAAAGATTGTGAAATAAAAGTACAAAATTTATACACACAAAAAAGAAATAAATAAAACTATGTACTTTCTAACAAAAATATTTTAGAAATTTAAATTAAACTACTCAAATTTTCATTTTGACAAAATAAAGCTTTTATAATAATATCCAAGGTAATGTATTAAAATCACATGGCTAACATCTTACTAACTTGAGTTAACCCTTACTCATATAAATAATAATCCCTCCGGTTCAAAGAGTGTCCACTTAGCAAATCAAGAAAAAATTAACCTTATCTTTGGATGTCTGATCGTCTGAAACCACCTTGAGAACTTCTTTTATTCTTCATGTTTATTGATAAAATACACTAAAAGTAGTTGTTGCTATCTGTCTGCTTCCTCAAATTGCAAGCGCTACTTAAAAATAAATAAACACGACAATGAGATTTTTTTGGGCTTTTTTTCAAATAAGATAAATGAAGATAAGAGGACTTAAAGGTTACCTAGAAGCTCTCTTTAACCTAACTAACACTATGCATGCATCCAGAATGAATCAATCAGTAGCAAACTAGAGCTGCAATATTAAAACCAGTGAAGAACACTAAAATGAAAAAGAAGAAAGAAAAAAATTAAAAGGAAAGAGATGGAGAAGAAAGGCTTATGGTTGTTTTAGAGCTGCTCATGGTTGTTTTTCCCTCTGCAATATTGGTCAAAGAAATGCCAAGGTTGATCATAAAGCAGCTCATAGGTGTTTCCCCACTGCTCTAGCATTGTTGAAAAGTAGTAGGGGTTCAGTGATGGAATGGCCACAGGAGCATTTTCGGACAGAGGTAGAGGTTGTCTTGCAGGAGCTCGGTTAGGTTGTGTTGCAGGAGCTCGGTTTCTCGGTAACTATTCTTCACCGTAATGTGCAAAATGACAAGAAAATGTGTCCATCATGGGACGTTGTGCTCCAAGATTACACCTCCGCGTCCTGAAAATGTTGGGGTGGTAATCCACCTCAGCCTTCCCATGTGCACTCTTGCACTTCACCCCTTCTCTGCAATATCCCCGTTCAAAATACTTGCATAATGCTGCAGAGTAATCGTATGTACCCGAATGTCTTCTTTTTTGACTCCGTTGTGTGCCAAAAAGGATATGTTGAGTGTCTGTAGCTTGTATAAATGGGACAAAGGGTAATCTTGTAGTTATAAATCATCCAATGCCTGAAAGCTAAGACTATATTGTTAATAACATCCTGAGGAAGATTTCTTTCCCTAGCCAATCAAGTGTTGTTTTTCCATCACCACTCATATATTTCACGAAGACCTTGTTACTGGCAAGGAGTAGCTTGATAACCTCTAGACCGTCGTGCATGCAGGCCACTGTGAAAGGTGTCCTCGACAGGCCTTCTAGGTCATGCGTTGCATCAACGTCAATATTTAACCTCAACGCTTCCTCAAAAGGCTCCCAATCATTGTTCTTCGCTGCTTGTAGCAGAACTATTTTGTTCTTTTCTTTATTAGAAATCTGCAATATCCCACTAAAAATGCATTAAATTCATGAACAAGAAAATCCCCAATTTGCATTCTTAGAATGTATATTGCGGCGGCTGCCCCTAAAAAATCATTTTTGCAAAGGACAGAACCAAAAGAAACAACCAGCATGAGTTTGCTACAAATATCTTCATCTAATAAATGCTTTATCATCAGACATAAAAATTAATCGAATATTGAGTTTAGACTCTAATATGAATGGCAATCTAAACATAGATCCAGTCGAACTGTTCGTCGTAAATCCACATGTTCAAACATCTTTAACCCGAGAAAGAGCTACATTTTCAGTAAAATGGAAGAGGAATCCAAAGGGATCAGAAAGTGAGAAAAACTTGGGAACTATCAGAATTTCAGAAATGTTCAGGAACTTAAAATGGCCAAACGGGTCACTTATTGATTCAGAAATACATATTATATATCCACCTAATCTTCTGATTGACATGTATTTGTTACACCTCTCATTTTCATACGTTGAGTTTCGCCAAAAGCTAATTGTCCTAGCGGACAAATTTTTTCGAGGTCATGGGGATAGATATGTCCATCTTCAGTATATAATGGAGTAAAACCATGTTTAGTAAGCCTCGGGAAGGTTTAAGACTCGTCGGATCATCGAAGTTAAGTTTCGGTGGAAGTTTGGAAAAAAATCACATTCTGGCGCACTTTGTGGCACAACACGTACGACGACAAAGCACGCTTTGCGGCCGCGCGATTGCTCAGCAAAGTGTGCCAGTGAAATTTGGTGATTTTGCAAGCTTTGCGACACAACATGTGTTTAGCAAAGCACGCTTTGCGTCTAGCAAAGCTCGCCGCATGTTGTGTCGGTCCAGAATTTTCTGGACCACTATATATAGAACCAATTCGACCCAAATTCATTATTTTACCATTTTTGGGCATAGAAACCTCTAGAATATTCTCCACACTTCATCCACAAGAATCCAAAGGAAATTGATGATCAACTTCATCAAACCAACATAAATCAAGAGTGTGAAACCCATTAAAGTCATCTAAGCCAAGAAATTCCAAGAGAAGTGAATTAGGGTTTTGGTGCAAGAAGAGTAGTTCCATTCAAGACTTGTTTCTACGCAATCTAAGGTAAGTTTCATGGTATTTTCATGATGTTTGACGTATTGATAAGTTGAAACACTTGGATTGTAGAAGAGTATAGGAAATGGGTCATGAATGTGTGAATAGTATCATTGTTGAGTAGTAGTTGAAATAAATCATGAAAATGGATATGTTGAGATTGTAAATATGTTATGAAGGACATTTAGAACACGGAATAAGTATTATATGTGAAAGAACACGATAGTGAACTTTGGTCATGATTATGGAGAATTCGAAGTGGAATTGTGAAATGTGGAAAATGCAAATGAATGATGATTGTTGTCTATGATATGGTGATTGTTGTTATGAATGTTTGGGAGTTGATATGGAATATGGAGGAAGTCATATAAACAAAGGAAATGCTGCCCAATTTTCTCTAGCTTTAGTAAGTACGTTTTTATAATCGATTAGCTAATGATGAGGCGAATTCTCTTGAAGGTAGAAACGTGTGCATTAAAGGAGAACGAGCAAGCGATAGAATAATTAAACGACAAAGGTATGTAAGGCTAGTCCCTTCTTTCTAAGGCATGAATCTTATGACATGATTTTCCTCCTTCTTTATGAATTTCCTATTTTCAAGAAAACTATGAGTCCTTGTTCATGAATAAGCCATATGAGATAAGAGATATGCGATGAGTACGATATTGGTGATGATAAGCTAAGTCTAAAGAAGCAATAGTTCATGATATGATGTTCCTATAAAGCTAATGAAGCTATCCATAGTTCATTGATGTTGATTACTGTATACAATCACCTTATGTGCTAATTCCTTCAAGGTGAGGCAGAATGTTCATGAATGCTCCATAATATAATCGGGGGTTCACGACCCTACATCACCCCGATAAAGTATAATCGTCCATGAGTCCCATGCATGCATTATGATGAATTATGATGAGCATACTATGATGAGCAAATTATGATAAAGCCATGATATGCCTATGAGATGAATAATAATGGTAAGTATACGGTATTTGTTATGAAGTTCATGCCATGAAAATGACATTATTTTCAATAGATTGTCCTTAATCCAAATACATGCTTTACTAAAAGTTATGATAAGCTTATGAGATGTATGTGCTGATGATGAGATATACCGAGCCTCGTTATGGCCGGGTTTTAAGACATATATGTGATACTGTCGAACCACTACGTGGCCGAATACGGATACTGTCGAGCCACTACGTGGCCGAATACGGATAACGTTTAAATGTGTATAAGCAAATACGGCACTATGATATGTATATGTATGTGTTATGATGAATGCAAGATGATGATAAGGTTATGATTAGTTATGCTAAGGTCATGTTATGCTTATGCAACGTATAAAAATGTTAAGGATGATACCGAGCCGATATGGCCGGGTACGGGGTTGTACTGCATTTTAAATTATTGCATATGTAAGTATGTGGATGTAGCAAGTGTATCTTTAGGGGAATAAAGGGGTAAGTACGTACGACGATTGTTAAAAAGGTATTATGAGAAATGGACAGTTCCATTATTTTATGTTATCCCTTATGTTCCTATTATGTATTATTATTGTTGATGCCTTACATACTCAGTACAATGTTCGTACTGACGTTCGTTTCCTTTGGACGCTGTGCTCATGCCCACAGGTAGACAGGGAGGCGACCCAGATTCGTAGAAGCTAGTAGCTGATTTGAGAGCACTCCATTTTCCGGAGGTGCCATTGATTAATATTTTGGTACATATGTATATATTCATGATTTGGGCACGACGGGGTCCTGTCCCGTCCATATGTCTAGTACTCTAGTAGAAGCTCGTAGATACGCAGTGTGGGTAGTATGGTCTCACAAGTTTCTCATTATGGTCTCACAAGTTTCTCATTGTATATACATATATGTATTATTTTGATAGCCGAAAGGGCTCATGTTTATAAAGTGAATTTGTTTTAATGAAAACAGTTTTCTATGATTATGAGTATGAATGAAAGCAGATGAGTAATAGAACGAGTGGTGCTCGGTGGTTAGCCCCGGGTACCCATCATGGCCCTAGTCGGGTCGTGACAGTATTATAAATACAACATCAATATATCCTTAAACTTTCTTCCTGCAGAAAATCCTGAAGAAAAGATTTTAGCAAAAGCGGTTTTGCCGATCTCTCTGGCTACACATCTCATCTTTTATCCTGGACATTCTCTATCTCTCAAACTGGGAACCAAATATCCCTGGTCGTTAAATTTCATGACAGAAGCAGAAATAGATCCTAACTACGTTGTAGCTGATATCATAGTGATCTATAAATGTTACAACACCCCTATAAGCCATCATTGTGAAAAAGAGGTGCAAATATTATCTCTCTAGTACCATTATCAGAAAAACCCACATGCATGGTTCTGGTTCCACCTTGAGAAGGTTCTAGTTTTTAGACCATTAAACTGCATTATAGGATCAAGTCTAGAAAGGATGCAGAAATAATTTTTATGATGCAGAAAATGGGAGTAGATGTAGAGGGCTACAAACAATCAAGATTCTTCACAAAGCTGTTCAACTTGTTAAACAACAGCTACTCAATATAAAGTCTCCTATAAGTGAATATAGCATCAAAGAGATATGTATACCATCTCTGAAGTCAATACTGAAAACAAACCATTAAGAGTATGTGTGTATATATATGCAACAGAAAAGGAAAAAGAAAAAAAAAACAGTAATCTTCATAATAAAAATTGTCGTTAACACACAACATATAAAACAACCTTGGGAATAATTGAAAAGACCTTGGGAATAATTGAAGAGACAATTTGTTGGTGAAATAATTGAAATGTGTAAAAGATGCTCCAGAGATCACTATCCTAAAGAATTAACATGCCATATTGCCATGCATGGTACGAAAGCAAGGACTCAGTAATGACCCAAATTAAAAGTCTGCCAAATCTCAACACACATCATATGATTTCCAAAATAGAGTGTTTCAGTCTTGCTTAAATTTAACAAATAAGTAATGATTCACGCTGAGAAATAATGAGATAGAGAGCCAGAAAGAAGAACCTGATAAAGTGGACTGCCCAGTGAAATGAGAAGTAAAACCAAATCTATTTGTTAGTTTGTATATATAGCAAAAAGAAGATGCATGAGGCTTAAAAACAAGTACATGTATACAACAAATAACCTTACGATTCAAGTTTTGATAGGCAAGCCAACAATTCATCACAGGTTTTATTAGGTTATTAAAAGTTCAATTTCTATAGCCCAACTTTTGGGATTGGGGCGTAGTAGTATTTGTTGTTCACAAATTTTGTAATGCCAACAACACTTGCTTGTAAGTTACAAATCCTTAATTGTTGCCGACTCGACCAAACTTGCAAACAATTTAACTTTTTGACTTCCGACAAGACGTGTGAGATTGTTTACACTTTTGGCACATCCGTCATCTTGGGTTATTTTTTTAACAAAATCCATAAATGGGAAGAAAACTTAATAGGGCGCATTGTCCAAATTTTGAAGGGCAAGCCAACCAATCATCACAAGTTTTATTAGATGCCAAGTTCAATTTGTTCACCCGTTTTGCCGATGGCTATAGCACCCAACTTGTTAGGGATGATGGCATAATAGTAAGCTATTGTTGTTCACAAGTTTTGCGGATGTATGTTTCAAACCGTGACTGAATAATTGAAAAGACAATTTGTCGGTGAAATAATTGAAATGTGTACAAGATGTTCCAGAGATCACTATCCTAAAGAATTAACATGCCATATTGCCATGCACGGTACAAAAGCAAGGGCTTCAGTAATGAACCAAATTAAAAGTCTTCCAAATCTCAACACACATCATATGATTTCCAAAGTGAAGTGTTTCACTCTTTCTAAAATTTACCAAATAAGTAACGATTCACGCTGAGAAATAATGAGACAGAGAGCTAGAGAGAAAAGAACTTGATAAAGTGGAGTGCCCGTTAAACTGAGAAGTAAAACCAAATCTATTTGTTAGTTTGTATATAGGAAAAAGAATCAAATTCCCCAACCCCACAAAAAATAATCAAGATAACACAATGTACTAATTCAATGGCAACTTATTGTATTACTGAGCCGCCACGTGACGCTCCGTCTAAATTAAAGTTCTGTGAACAAAGAATATATAATTCGTATAATAGAGATTTAGTGTGACAAAGAATATATAATTCGTATAAAAGAGATTTAGTCATAAAAAATTTAGTTAATGTCAAAGTTTTAAATATTAAAAAAATAATTAAATAAATCAAATTTTGATAGTGCAAAATTATTGAACTTTCAATGAATATGACTATAAAAAGAAAAAAAAAGAAGATCCAAGTTGTTTACATGAAGGTAAAATTTTGTATACGTTTTAAATCCCAAGATGTTGTATCTGATTCCATATTCACTACGGAATTGTTTCTCTGTACGCCCACATTCAGAAGATGAAGATAGCAGAAATAAGTACTTACGTAACTTTGATTTAATAGAAATAATACTCCCGTAGATTCTTGTCTTTCGATTTCACTTACATAACTTTGATTTAATAGAGATAACAAGTATGAATACTATATTAACCAGGTTGGCTCAAGCTAGTGTCTCAACTGTCATTTGTGCAAATAAGACAGCAATAGCAGCAGCAAAGGCCCACATTGATGACGAAGCTGGTATCCATATCTAATAATTTCACTCCCAAACCCTCCCCTATACCTTATCATCCCTTCAAATATTTACTCTTCCAATATATGTCTCCTTTTTTTAAGTTCAATCGATCTTCCAATGACAACTCAAAATAAAATTGCCATTTCATTAGGACTCTGTGCATATGCAAAGAAAGTTCCTAAAGCAAACTTTTAAGGAAAGTTTACTTAAAAATCCAAAATACCTACACACAAAAAGGAAATACTTTGTTATCACTTATAAATCACAAGGAATCTTGGTTTGTTAAGATTCCAGATCATCCAAACCAGATAGGTATTTTACTTGCTGATTTTTTGGTAAAGATGTTGCCTTTTAATTAATGGCTCCATTCGGGTACAAGTTGTGGGATTGGGTCTGGGTCTGTGTGCAATATTATCAATAGCTATCTTTCCGACAAACGTATTTCATGCATTTCCTAGCATTGTATTTCGAACAAGTGTCGCTGTGCCGCTGCAAACTGGTTGATGGAAAACATAGCAGCATATAGTGGCATTATAAGTCCTTAATTTTTTTTATTACGTTAATCTTTTTCTTTTTATACTCCCTTCATTCACTTTTACTTATCCACTATATTATAAAGATGTTTTCACGTTTACTTGTCCATTTTAGCATATCAAGAGAAAGATAATTTTTTTCCAGTTTTACCCTTAGCATTTACTTAATTCCCCAAATTATTTCTCAAGATTTTTGAAATGCTAATATTCATGCATATTATAGTACACTATGCACTTCATTTATTAATTTCTTAAAAAAATACAAAGTCAATTGGGTACAAGTAAAAGTGACCGAAAGAAATATTTGATATTACAAGTTAGTAGGAGAATTAACAAAAGAATTAGAGATTTGATGTTCAGAACCATACAAATATAAAGATACTTGTCTTTACTTGTTTTTCATTCAACATTCTCATTCTGATAGAATATGATTGATCATACTTTATTTATATTTCTCCAGACTGTTATTTCTTTTTTCGGACGGATGTGGTTGCTTTTCTTTGAGACGAGGGTCTTTCGGAGTCTCTCAACCTTCATGGAAGAGGTAAGATCTGCGTACACACTACCCTACCCAGACCCCACTTCGTGGGATTCCACTGGGTATGTTGTTGTTTAATACTTGTATTATTTTATAAAGGCCAAAGTCATAAGCGGCCTCCTAAACTTGTCCACAGATTCCTCATGGCCACCTAAACTGACGCTAGTTCCAATTTGACATCTAAACTACTCAAAATGAGTACCTATTAGACACTTTTTTAACAATTAGCAAAAAATCAAAGAGAGTGTAAAACACCCGCCAGTGACGTGGCAAAGTGGCGAATTAACTGCATTCACGTGGCATTTAAAAACCCGACACAATTGGTTTGGTTTGGTAGTTGAAAAACCCGAACCAACCCGGTCCATGTACACCCCTACCAACAGCTATTAGTTTATCTCCTCCTACATATATCTTCTCTATTCCTCCATTAAAATACAAATACCATTTTCCTTCTTTTCCCTATAAAATGCTCAATAACGAAGGATTCCTGTTGTTCTGCCTATTTCAATCATAAAATGCACAATAAAGAAGGATAATCATAAAATGCATGGAAGACACAATATACACACTATGAAGATCATGATAACAATCCTAACATTTATAGATATTGGATTTCATGAATCATAAGAATGAGTAGAGTAAAGAAAGCATCACCCGGAATATATAGTTGTCACTTTCAGTCTCAAAGATAATCTGATTCATGTATAGTGAAAAATTCTCCTTCCATAATTCCTTGCAAATACCAGAATGATGTAAATATATGAACGACAATAATATGATGCTTATGTAAAATGAATAATCGCTTAATTCATAATTTTAAGGCCGCGTTCAATGTTCAGTTGTTCATCATTCCCTCTTGACATGTTTATGAATTCAATTTATTTGCTCTTGACGTAATTTAACTCTAACAAATTAATGGAGCGCTTCCAATATTTTCTTTGGCTTGGATGATCCACTTTTTGATGCCTTTGGAAGAATCGGTCCTAATCCATAATTTTTTCACATGAGGGGTGGTGAGTTTTACCCACAAAAGTACCCAAAGGCACTTACTATGTAGATCATACTGGTCGAACCACCAAGGGAGGAGCCATTGTAGAACATAATTGTGAATGACCCACAAAGGAAGGAATTTCGCCAGAAGCGTTAGTTAATACATGGCTGGTCATTTCATTAAGTTACACACAAGAGTGTCATCGTTATATACTTGGGAGCGTTCCAACAAACAGTTATATTTTTTGCTCCCCGTTATAATTCATCTCGCTATTTTCCTGGTTAAATCCTCGCTGATCTTCAATGGGTATAAGATATGAGTTGGTTGGTTAAATGAGTTCGGGTTGGGTTGAGTTAAATGAATTTGATGAGTTAAATAAAATTATTATTAAAAAAAGAAGAAGTTTATGTGACATGACATGCCAACTAGGAGAGAAGGAGGGTTTTATATGTTAAGTATATTCTGAGGAAAATAGTGATAATTGAGTGATATTCTAGTCCTAAAAAAACAAAAGTAATATTTATAGGCAATTTCAATATATAAGTGACCTTTTAGGAAATTTACACCATGGTGAAAAGTAAAGGCGTAAGAAGTGACACATGCTTAGAGGATAATTATTAAATTCCATTTGAAATGATATCATCTTTTGTAGTACATATTTAAATGAGCAGGACAAAATAGTGAAGGTAGAAAAGCACGAGATTGAATGGGAAATGGGACCCAAGAAAGATTAAATGGGAATGCATTAATATTTGCTGTGAATTACAATACTACCCTTGGTCGTTTCACTCATCACTCATTTCACTCGCACGGTCTTAAAATATCTTATTAGACATCATCAATATAAAAAAATTCTAATATTCATCAAAATATTTTTCAAATTATTAATATATTTCCTTGGTTAGCTCCACACATACTTAATAACTTTATATGTACAACCATTTAGTAACACTAACACTTTTCGGTTAAATTAAAATTAATAATAAAAAATGTATGTGATAGAACCTTTTTGTCATCATAGTGAGAATTGTGAAGTTTTTTTCCTGCTGTAAATGCGTTTCAAGTGTATATATATATATATATATATATATATAATTTCTTTGATTTTTCGAAAATGGAAAGAAGAAAAAATAGGTTTACTTGGACTCTTTTTATGTTTAAATTTGATATTTACTCCATTAGGTAGTTAAAATTTCATTTGGGAATAACACAGAGGGAAAGTATGTCGCGTATGTAATCAAGATGCAATTTCTATCACTATTGTCCTTATTTATTTTCTCTTTTTTCCCTTCCGCTTTATGATATCATGATTTACATTCGGCACATCTCCATGTCACATTTTTCTTCTCTACTTTCATTCTCATCATCATTATTAATGATAATAACAAAAAACTTTTTTAAATTCCGTGTTAACTTCATCATAACATATATCTTGCATGATTAAACTGATTATTTGACCTCAGCATCAACATATGAGTTAGCATGCTAGAGAGGTGTAAACAAAATTTAACGAATAGAGATGTTGTAGATCCTAACAAAACTGAGAAGTTTAACTCTAACTAAATGAAGGGGAAAAAGATTACACCTGACCAACGTCGGCACCTATGATAAGCCGTTTAAATTAAAGTTAAAACTTCAAGGATCTCTAAGGAAAAACGTCAAGGATCTCTCTGTCCTGGAGCCCAAATTTCAGGCTGCAAATCTGTCTTTTGAACCTGAAAACAACCATTTAGTATGTTAATATGTCTATGAAATATGTGCAATTAGGATTACGCTATCTTATATTACAAATATAAGAAAACAATTAACTTGTCTATGCAGAGAGCCATATAAAATTGAATTGCTGACGAACAAATGTGTTTCCATCCTCAAACTATTTTTGTTAAACTGGCTAAAAGCCCTTAATACTCACTTAACATTTACTGAATAGCCAAATCAATTCCTAATTTAATCTATTTCGAGATGTATTGATGAGATTATTTAGGGATTGAGCTCTTCTCCATTTTCCTTCTCTCCATTTTTCCCAAGTTCTATCTTGGATTAGAGACACATGGCATGGATTAGAATTAATGGCTAAGATAATTGACTAAAACAAGGCCCTAACCATGATTACATTATTAATAACTTATCCATAAATATATTAGAATATTTTTCTCTCTCTTCCTATATACTTTTCCTACCGAGTAAAATATCTTTTCTAATTTACCAGATTATTTTTTGCCACTTAATTTTTTTCCCCTAATAGACCCATTATTCAATTGGTGATATTTTCCATTTTTTCAATTATGATGCTTACTAATTCACATAATATAGGCCCCATTATTCAATTGGTAATTGTATATTTCTGAAAGTGTTGTCTATATTCTGAAAAATATCACCATTAAATAGTTATCATGATTGAAAAAAAGATGGAATATTAAATAGGAAGAGAGAAAGTATTTTAATATATTTATGGATAAGTTATTAATTATATAAACTATGGTTAGGGTCTTGTTTTAATCAATTAAATCTTAGTCATTAATTCTAACCCATGCCATGTGTCTCTAATCTAAAGTAGAACTTCGGGAAAATGGAGAGAAGCGAAATGGAGAGGATCCCAATCCATTATTTAGATAGAACACATTTCACAGAAAACATTAGAATCATCAAAAGGGAGATTTATGAATTGATTTAAATAACGCAAAAACTATACAATATCTTGAGCAACAAGTAAATAGATCCTTATATCTGATGTAGTAAATCTTTTTCATAGACAAAATATAAGAAATCAGGTGCGTATAAGAATGGTTGATAATTTATTCTCTAACATTCTCTATTGATTACAGATTATCTTATTAAAAGTAGTTTCAAAGAGATTTCTAAATAGAAACACACACAATATATATATATATATATATATATATATATATATATATATATATATATATATATATATATATATATATATATATAACACACACACTAGTCTCTCGGCATGTGCGCTGCACGTGTATGTGAAGTTACGTAGCATATGATTTAGGAAAATAAATCAATATCAACTTCGCAATTAAAAATGTGCAAAGAGAACAATTAAAAATGTGAACTAACATTAACTTTGAAAGCAATAAATTCTAGAGTCCCATAAGCTTCACAATCATGACTTGTAATTCAATTGCATTATCATAGGTAAAATTTTGCTCAGTGTGGAATAAAATATACATTATCTATTTCAAAGATCTGTTGATTTTTGAATTACTGGATCAATTATCACATTATTAACAGGAACTGTCGATATCTTAAAGTTCCCTAGTTAAAAGAAATAAAGAATTGTAGTATATATATCCGTAGTTTGAACTATCATCTTTCATCTTTTTAAGAATTTCCCCATCATTCAGCAAGATCACCCCCACAAAGTAATATTTGTATGAGCATATGTACATGTTAGAAATTAATTAATTTATCTATATAGTAAATCAGACAAATTTTTATTCAATTTTAACTTACCTTTCATTTGTAGTTATTATCTCTTCTATTGTTATGTTCTTCCCCAATAAGCAGTTTCAATATTACTAACATGCAAACTACATATGAAAGTATATTTATAAGTGTTAAGTAAAATGTACGAAAATAATTCATAAATAACTATAGGATTACAAAAGATAGCGTGGTCATTAAAATTTTCTGCCTCTTGACTTCCAAGGATACAAAGCCATTATAAAATCTTTGGGTGGAAATCTACATATTTGTATTATATTTGGAGAATGAAGGAAAACTGCTCCAAACAACTTTAACTTCACACAAGTCATTTGCACTTAACTTAGATAAGGATAGGTCCATTACCTTGCATCAGAATTGAACCCAAGCTAACTATCAAATTTTGAAATGATTCTTCTCTATATAATATTGTTCTCAGTGGCGAACCCACCTTAGGACCATGGTGCACATGCACCCATCTTAGGACCATGGTGCACATGCACCCATCTCTTTGCATTAGAAGTGAAGTAACACAACAAATTAAATCTTGAGTTTTTGTCTGTGTGGTGTAATATGCACCCATGGTCAAAACCTATAGTAGGTTCCATATATAGTTCTAGTCTCCACAGTTTAATTATGTACTTCATCAAGCTATTAGATTTTAAGAAATTTTTATTTGAAGAAAACCTGTAGCTAATCTCTGAATCCTTTCCAAAATAATAAGACTTGCTTAATTTTAATTTTATTCCAATCAATTCAATTGCTTCCCCAATTTTTTAATGCTAAATAGAATTTGTACTGTTTTTCGTAACAATTCACAATAAAAGAATTCATGGCTCTAAGGCTTTTTTGGTTATCCTTCTGCTTTTCTCGTGACCTAAAATTTACATATATTTCAATCTTACGGCATTAATTTGCCATTAGTATTTTACCTCCTCTCTTTTTTGAACCTTAACAGCAAGAGCTGGACTTTAATACTTATTTACTCCGGTCTTTGATCCTGCAATATGTTTTTGATAATATTATTCAATAATTTTATAGATTGTAATGATAATATTAATGATATAACATACTGTATGGGTAAAAAATCGCACCTAATACGTGGACCAATATGTATCTGACACGTGTCAGTTTAAATAATGACGCGGAGATATCAGATGGTAATGCCGAGTAAAGCGTTTATGGAAAGGTGGTTGATACTTATGATGTGGTCAATGAAGAGAGCGTCAGCGAAAACAACACACAAGACCCTCTTGATTGCGCATTAAATAGAGTTAATACAGTAACGGCCAAATGGTTACTAACGACCAGAGTCAAGGAATTAAATGGCAATCATTAATTCAGCAATTAATGATTGCCGTTACATGTATAGAACGGGAAAGACACCTGATAGGACAAGAGACCTATAAATAGGACTTTCACTTATATATCTAGGCATCGAATATTGACCAAAAAATACACTATTATTAATGATACTCTGATTGTTGTTATTATCATCATTCTTGGATCATCAAATTCTTACTCATTGTTGGGAAGGTGGAAATCCATTACTAAAGTTCATCATAACTGGCATAAGTCTACTTTTTCCTTTTACTTATTCTTTATCAATTATTTGTAACTTGCTTGTGTAACATCTGTATCAAATTACTACCAACTGTGGTTAACCTTAGAACAAATTCAACTATTTGGGTAAAATACGAATTTTGACTCAAACACATACATAATTAAAGTGAACAAAAATATAGATTTTCATTGAGCAATTATATCAATTTTATGTTAAAGATAAGGGTACACCCATGATTTTAAAATTTTGGATCTGTCTCTGACTATTATAACTCAAAAAGATCAATGACACAATCACAAGTATGTATCGATCTCGTTCAAGCATTACTTCTATTAGTACAAAGCACGTGTACATGTATTACTGACACAAGGGGCTACAATGGACGGGACAAAGCTCGCGATCTCGTGAGGGTGAGCTAACCCCAATAATCCATCCTCAGTTTGGGTTGCAGGCTGCAACTCACCTGCATGAAGTCGGAATCGCTAGAATCGGCGGTCAGCCATACAACGGTGAATTCGTTCCCGAGCCTTGTACAATTTGTGTGACTGAATAATCAGTAACCTCATAGAAGAGTACAAAATAATTTTACATTGGATGCAATATTAAATCTGGAAAACAAGTTCCAAATCAAAGTACATTCCAAAGCAAACACCACATTTATGAAGTTTGTTCTAAACAAATATCAAACTTTGCAAACAGAAACTTAAGTCAAACAGTAACTCCATTAATTACCACGTAAAACCTAACATGATGTAAACTAAAGAAGCTAAATTTATTTAAAAGAAACAATACCAAATATCTAACGTCGACAAAATCCAGCACCTATATATTTACACTAAATAATAAATATTCTACCAAAAAGTAACTTGTTACAAGAGTAGCTAGTACTCCTTTGAATATGAACGTGAGAGAAATAGCATTCTATAAGCGTAATTAGTACTCCTTTTCTCTACCATATAGCTTTGGCGTCCTAAATAATTTGCAGTGAATATAGTGGACTTGCAGAAAATATAGCTGACCTCCTATATATATGTGTGTGTAATGCATGCAGAAGAGTATAAGGGCGCAATTTGATATTAATGTGTAATTTGCAAGGTAACATGCATATAGAACATTTAGGATAGGAAAATTTATAATATATCAGTGCAACAAGGACACAAGAACTCAAAGATATATTGTTTTCCTCATCACAAGAGACATAAATTTTATGTCTTCAACTTTTAATGAAAGCCACCAAAACATCGAAATAAAAGTCTTAACATTTTATTTCATTTGATCTCAAAATGAGACAATTACTTTAAGTATAAATACAAATTTTCCAAACAATATCCTTATATCATTTCATTACTCGAAAGTAAACATTCACACATTTCATACACATAACATCTATGTATGCCAATTAGTTTATATTTTAGCGAATCAATGGTAACTTTCAAACATATATTTTTATAGTTAATAATTATGATATATGCACACAAAGCACAGGCATACTCTGAGATCATTGCAAAAAAAAAAAAAAAAATCTATAATAACGTTTTTTAGAAATCAAGTTAAAGTTTTTTAGAAATCAAGTTAACCAAATCACAAAAGGAGGGAAGTTAACAAATAAGAAATTGTCAAGAATGTCAAACCTGTTTTTGTTGTTTTCTTCGTAATTCATTGATTAGACGCTGAATTTTTCGTCATTCAAGTTAGAAGTCAGTGCTTCATGTTGAAAAGTGACGGGATCTACAGAAGAAAGGCTAAAGATTGTGCCTCTTTATATGTATGCAACTGTTTTATTAGGAAGTAACTTTCATACTGATATCCAGGAGAAAGGCTTTGGCCATGTGAGAACTTTCTTCAACATTGCCATAGTGGAATTTAAGGTTTTATTAATCATCATCATTCTATTCCCTGTTATTGATTTAACGAATACCTCATATTGTATTTTTTCAACGGATATGCACCCATGTCGATCGTACAAAATCCCCGGATATAATTATTTGGATTGAAATTTTGCATGTAACAATAATACTTTCACAATTTTGTTGCCATGGTTACTGGTCTACTGAGTCCGAACTAAATTCATAAAAAAAAATCTTCTAAATAAACAATCTCTTTTAGTAAGTAAAGATTGAAGAACAAGAACGCCCCCAATTAAACTTATCACAGTATACGACTGGGCGGGAATGAGTACATGGGATAAAAAATCACAAGACAAATTGATAAACAACTTTTGGCCAAAAGGATTAATATTGAGCAGCAGAGAAGAGTTGATTACCAATGAGCTTTTGACCAAAAGGATTAAACTAGAAGCGGCAATAGTTGAAAAAGCAATCACTTAAAATAGAAAGCGGTTTTTTTTGCTGTGAAGGAACACATCCGTTCGTAGACTAGCGTGGCTTTGAATTTTGGGATAGTTACTGAGCGTAATCTTTTTTTATATATCAAACAAATAGGGTAATGAGTATTTTTTAAGAAGTGTATTTAGGTAATTTAACTTTTAAGTTTAAGAGTTCATGCTTTTAATATAGTATAGAAGATATAGATATAGATAAGGAAGGATCCAAGTTTTTGTAATCCTCACATCATTCTTTGAGCAATCAGAATGCTACAAGTGGTGGTTGTTTTTTGCTTACAAATTTTCATTTTTGCCCTGATTCATTTTCTTCGCGTAGGATCAGTATTATTTTCATCATTTTTACTTTAATATTCTCATTTTTCCCAGTAGTTTCTTGTCTTTTGTTTTATGTTACTACCTGTTGTTTCTTGTACTTTAATTTATTTATTTAACTGTGATATTGACTGCTCCTTTTTTCGGACTGTTTTATCATGGTCTTTCGCTTTCGTTATCTCATTTTCATACTGCTTTGAATTCCTTGTCCTTATCTGACTTTTTTTTTTTCTGTCATGCTTTCTCTTGAGCCGAGGGTCTTTCGGAAACAACCTCCTTACCTTCCAAGGTAGGAGTAAGTTCTGCGTACACTTTACTCTCCTCAGACCCCACTTCGTGAGATTTCACTGGGTATGTTGTTGTTGTTGTTGTTGTTGTTGTAGTCTATTATAGCAAATCACAAAAGATTTATTAATTTCTTCCTATACTACTCTTATCATAAAGTAACCACATAAGTATTACTCCCTCCGTCTCTAATTATCATTTGTGGTGATTAAAAATAGTTGTCTCAAATTATTTGGTGTTTTAGAAGTTCAAGGCACAATTAATTATTTTTTCCACATTTTACCCTTAGTAAAATTTGTTATTAATGGAGATGACACATAAATAGAGTAAACATTTACAACAA
Source organism: Lycium ferocissimum (assembly GCF_029784015.1). Classification (NCBI taxonomy): domain Eukaryota; kingdom Viridiplantae; phylum Streptophyta; class Magnoliopsida; order Solanales; family Solanaceae; genus Lycium; species Lycium ferocissimum. Next base: position 40,085,126 of record NC_081349.1, read on the forward strand.
CAACATACCCAGTATATTCCCATAAGGTGAGGTCTGGGGAGGGTAGAGTGTACGCAGACCTTACCCCTACCTTAGGAGGTAGGAAGGTTGTTTCCGATAGACCCTCGCTCAAAAAAGTTGCCAAGACAACAATAATAATAGGCAGTAATAGCAACATATAATAAGATAAATGATGTTAAACAAAGAAACAAGCAAGCTATATGAGAGATCTAGAAAAAAATAAGCGAGTGAACGTAGATAATAATACTCCTAATACAAAAAAGAAATTTGCGCCCCCCTACTAGCCCTCTACCCTGATACTCGACCTCCACACCTTCCTATCATCGGTCATATCCTCGGTAAGCTGAAGTAGCGCCATATCCTGCCGAATCACCTATCCCCAGGCCTTCTTTGGTCTACCCTCCTCTCTGCGGGCCCCCACCGCGCCCGACCTCTCACACCTCCTCACTGGCTCATCAACGCATCTCCGCTGCACATGGCCGAACCATCTCAACCTCCCTTCCCGCATCTTATCCACCACTGGGGCCACACCCACCTTGTCCCGAATCACTTCATTCAGAATCCTATCTCTCTTGGTATGCCCGCACATCTATCTCGGCGTCTGCATCTCTACTACCTTCATTTTTTGGTCATGCGCTTTCTTAACTGGCCAGCATTCCGTCCCATACAACATAGTCGGTCTAACCACCACTTTGTAGAACTTTCCCTTTAGTATAGGCGACACCTTCATATCGCACAACACCCCCGATGTGAGCTTCCATTTCATCATCCCGCTCCAATACGATGTGTGACATCGTCATCAATCTCACCATTCCCTTGGATGATCAACTCCAGGTACTTGAAACTTTCTTTCTTAGGGATGACCTGAGTATCTAGCTGCATGTCCTTGACCTCTACCTGAATCACATCATTGAATTTGCACTCTAAGTACTCTGTCTAGTCCTGCTCAACTTGAAACCTTTCGACTCCAGGGTCTGTCTCCAAACCTCCAATCTCGCATTAACAACGCTCTGCGACTCGTCAATAAGCACAATGTCATATGTAGGGGTGTTCAAATGAGACCGAAAAACAAATCCGAACCGGTAAACCGAGTCAAACCGATTTAATAAACCGAAAACCGGCTTGGTTTGACTTGATTTGGTTTTAAATTTTAAAAAACCGATAACATTTGGTTTGGTTTGGTGTTAAACCAAAAAACCAAAAACCGAACCAAACCGATAGATACATACATATTTAAAATATTATTTATATATATATATATATATATCTTCTTCAAAATTTTGGCTCGATCAAGTCCAATATAAATTCAAATAATTAGAAAGAAAAGTGTAAAAGAGACTTTGTCTTTACGTTTATCATTTTCCGTTTTAATTTCTGTGCTTTCTTCTCAATGCTTTATAAACACGATGGCAACTTGTCTTGCAAAAAGATTCGAGTGGCTATTCTTGGTCGTCAAGTTTGCAAGTTGAGGACTAAGGAAGTCGCTTTAGAGTCTAGCTAACAAAAAAATTCCGGAGGGGTCGCGTAATATCAAAAGGCTATATGTAGGGAGGTAACTAGAATCATGAAAAGTAGATGTTACGTTTTTGTAATTCCCATACCCATAGCCATAGGCCTTACCTAAATAAAGTTAAATGAAATAATTAAGAAGATTCTTAGATTTGAATGGATAACGTCAAAGCCGTATTTAGTTACCATTTAATTCAAAGGTTCTTTGTATTAATACATTCTTAAAATCCGAAAAAACCGAACCAAACCGATAAAACCGACAAAACCGAAAAAATCAAAACCGATAGAATTTATACTATAATGGTTTGGTTTGGTTTGAATATTAAAAAAACCGACTTAATTGGTTTGGTTTGGTTTTAACCAAAAACCGAGTCAAACCGAACCGTGAACACCCCTAGTCATATGCAAACAACATGCACCATGGCACCTCTCCTTGAATGTGGTGCATCAGAGCGTCCATGCCAAAGCAAACAAAAAGGGGCTAAGAGCATACCCCTGATGCAGGCCCATCGTGACTGGGAAGTGTTCTGAGTAACCTCCAATCGTTCTCACCTGAGTCTTGGCTCCATCGTACATGACCTTAACCGCTCTAATAAAAGCTGCAGGAACACCTATAGTTTCCAAAACTAAGGGTAAAATAGTCAAATACCCCTCCTAATTAGTATTTCTTAAGGGCATATAAAACAAAAAAAACAATAGATAATTTGAGACGGATGGAGTAGTAGTCAAACTTATATTTTCAAAGCATAATTAGTAAGGTAATTTAGTATGTTTTACTCCTGCTCCCTCTGTCTCGTATTACTTGTCCACTTTTTCCTTTACATGCCGTTTAAGAACTCATAATTAAAAGTGTATTTTTACTACATTACTTTTATCTCTCTCCAATTAATGGCACTCTAATCAACATTGGTTACTTAAAAAATAATTAATGTTAAGGGCAAAGTAGAAAAAACTTAGGGCCTGTTTGGAAAGCCACCTGGTAATTGGAATTGGTGTAATTACAAGGGTAGTAATTACACAGCCTAGTAATTACACTACTGTGTAATTACAACGACCTGTTTGTTTGTCATAACGTAATTACAATGTAATTACAAGCGTGTTGTTTAGTTGCACCGGTGTAATTACACGATCGCTTAATTTAAAAATAAAATTTAATTATAAAAAATTTAAAATTAATATTTAAAAAATATTGCCTTTATAAATGATATTAAATCGGTTATTTAATAACACATTGTTTCTTGAAAATATATTAATTAATAATCATATATTTGTAACTAATATTGTAACAAAAATAATTGATATATATTTTTCAAATTAATATTTAATTTTAATTAATTATAAAACTTAAAAGAAGACTTTTTTTGTGAGAACGTCATGGATTAGATGTTTGACAAAAAAAAAATTAATAAATATAATGCCATAACATTATTCAAATGTTTGACACAAAAAATCCATTAAATGTAAGTGAAAAATAAACAACATGCAACGTGAAAGCAAATAACTTAAAATTGGAAATATAACCTAAATTCAAAATCCAAAAGAAAAAGTTCAACATAATACTCTTATGTCAAATTCCAACATTACATAAGTAAGTTCCAACGTAACTTAAGTAAATAATTCAAAAGAAAGGATAAATATAAGTCTATAACCTCATTCACAATGAAACTCTACTTTAATAACGTCACTCGTTGTATGTCAAGTTTGTTAATGACTCATTCTTTCCAATATTAAGAGGTGTAGTTCCAATTATTAGAATAATAACAAGGTTATGCTAAATGAATTAAATAAAAAAATAAAAAAATACGAGCAATTACATGGAACCACAAGAAGTAAAGGTTGGAAATGAGAAGAAAGAAAATGAAAAATAAATAATATAAAAAGAAAAATACATTTTAAAAAATAAAATAATTCAAAAGTAAAAATAAAAAAGAAATTAAAATAATAGAAATAAAAAAAATTAAAAATCAAATAAAATAAAATAATTGAAATTAAAAATAAAAATAAATTAAAGTAAAAAAAATAAACAAACTAAAAAGTAACCCTGTAATTACAGGGTGTAATTACACCCAATTCTCACCCCCCCCCCCCCCCCCCCCTTGAGAATTGGAGAGTGTAATTACACCCTGTCAATTACACCCAATTCCCACCTAACTGTGTAATTACTTGGTCAAACAAACAGGCCAAACTGTGTAATTACACCCAATTCCAATTACCTGGGTGGCTTTCCAAACAGGCCCTTAATCAATTCTATCTTGATTTTGTCAATGGACAATTATTTTAGGACATTTATTTATAGTAATGTGTACAGCTAATATGGGACGGAGGGAGTATCAAATAATTTCTTAAAGAAAGTGTCAAGTAAACAAGAGACAAGTAAAAAGAAACCGATGGAGTACCTTTTACTACCTTTGTTTCATTTTACTTGGCCCTTATACTAAACTTAGATGTTCTTTTTTACTTGTTTATCTTAGCAAATCAAGAGATATTTATTGTTTTCTTTCAGTATTACCCTTATTATTAACTAACTATATAAAGTAATTGTAGACAAAATTACATTTTCAAAGCATAATTAATAAGGATAATTTAGTAAAATAAACCCCTAATAAATAGCTTCCTAAGAAGAGTGCCAAGTCAACATGGGCGAAGTAAAATAAAACGAAGGAAGTACTATATTTTTTATTATACATTTTGATAAAATTCATATAATTTTGAAGTCTCAGTTTCATTTTCAATCAAAACATTTATTAGGTCTTACTAATTAGTACCCCATATTCTTCTCTTTGGGTGTGTTCCGTATGAAGAAAATTTCATGAAGATTATTTCAAAAATATTTTTCAAGAAAATAAGTGCGTTGCTTACTTATTTTCTTATCTTCAGTAAGTAAGAAGAAATATTGAGCTAAAATCATTTATATATAACCTAGACAAGTACTATGGGAGGTAGGGGTGGGGGTTGCTAGGGATGGGCCTACTGTCGTGGGAGTGAGGATGAGGTGTATTGCAAGGTGGGAAGGACACAATGAATGTGGATCGGAAGCCGCTTGCGTAGTTGCGGTACTTGATTTTCCTACTTCTACTAGGAAGTCATTTTCCTCATTTTAAGGAACTTATTTTCTAGAGAAAACATTTTTAAAAAAATTTGACCAACCAAACATGAAAAATTGAAAAATATTTTCCTTCATATCGAACGCACTCTTTATTTATTTTAAACCTCCAAATTTTTTTATTCTTTATTGACTATCGAACCTTGTGTCCCTTTGTGATTGTTAATTGTCCTTCCAAACTTCCTTCCTCACAAAAAATTTATTCTTTAAAAACTTTAATAATGATGAAGACTTACCAACAAGACATGATTAATGTGTCACCAGGTTAAATTAATAATGCAATCGAAAGTATGACATAAATTATATTTTTTTAATTAAATTTACTACTTTTATATCATGATATATATATATATAACTACTATCTTATAAGGGACAACTAAGGGATTTTTGTAGTCCTCACAAAAGTTTTCAATTTAATGTCAAACTTTTCAATTAATTACTTCTAGGCCCCACATTTATTTTTAAGGTAAATTTTACTTTTTATTTTTATTGTCCCTTTTCATTACTTTACTACTATATATAAGGGAGAATACTTATTTTTTGTAGTCCTCACGTAATTTTTTTTTTACTCTTTTTACTCCTAATTGAAATTTTATTGGCTTTGTGAATCTTCACACATTTTGGTAAATTTTGAGAACTTTAAGGACTTTTTTCATACCGCTAAAAATGATGATGTTATGAAAAAGGTTATAGAGATCCCACAAAACATACTCATACATATTTGAAAACTATGTATGAAAATACATATTTTAATAATATGAAAAATACATATTTTAATAATATGAAAAAGGTTATAGAGGCCCCACAAAACATACTCATACATATTTGAATCTTTTATGTAGAAATATTATTAAACTTGTTTCAAATTATGTTTTTTCTTAAGAATTTATTATAGACGCATAAAGAATTATTATGTCATTCAACTCTATCTTAATAGAGTTTTAGTTATTGAATTAAAATATTATTCTTATACGAAGATATATTATTTATTGATGTTATTTACAATTTATCATTTGTCACTTGAATTTTTTATTCGTCCATTTAGTAAAAAAAAAATCGTACATGCTGGTGAACATAAGTAATTTATAAAGATTTCACTTAAATTTGGATTATGTTTTAATTTAAGAAAATAAATATAAATAACTTATATCATTGTTAAATACATCAAAAATGTAAATTACAGTCCCACCATCTCAATCGAAAAAATAAATTCCGAAGTACGGTAGTTAATTAATCAAATTTTACGTGTGCACACTATTAACATAAAATTTATTTACTATATTAAAAGAGTAAGTGAGTAACTATAAAATATTATTTTTATATATTCTAAAAATGTTTGAAAAAATTAGTTAAAGAAAATACAGTTTGATTTTCAAACAATAATAATACCAGACAACTGCAAAAATTATAATTTTCATCTTTTTTTAAATGTTAAAATATTTTCCAAATTATCGGACAATCAATATTTTATATAGTTTAGGATAAAATAGTTACGCTTAACATGAAAAAGTTATTACAATGTAGATTTCATAAAATGGTTTATTAAATTAAGAAAAGGTAAAAAAAAAAAAAAAAAAAAAAAAAAAAAAGTTTATTTTTTAACATGCACCTTTTTGGAAGGTAAAAAAAAAAGCTTAAAGTCCGAACAATTAATTCTATTGACTTTTCGTTTTTTTTTTTTTTTGTGATTTAATTTGAAAGAATATCTACGATAAATTCTTGTAATATCAAGACTTTTAATTATTTATATTTATTTGTAAGTTAACTTTATTGATTTTACCATGCAACAATATTTGCGCATCAAATATTTTGAAATTAATTGAATACTATAATTTCTTTGGTAAAAACAAGAAGTTAGCAATATGGATTCAATTCAAAGAAACAATTAATTTAACATATGGAAACTCTATTTGGATCATCAGAGATTTTAATCTCAAAAAATTTAAGTAAAATGGAAATTAGAAGAGCTTCCAAATGATTGATTTTTTTTTTTTAAATTCTAATATATAAACTAAGAAAAATACTTTCCTTTAATGTTTAGGTACGTTTTTGTACTTTAATATTTTAGAAGTCTTTCGAAGTATCAGATTGATGTTACAAAAACAAAGAGCCAAGAGCAGAAGAAATTTAAAAGTTTATATTTTAACGCCAGTTTGAGCCCAGGCTTAGCACGGGGCAAATGACACTAGTGTATGTATGTATGTATGTGTATATATATATACACACACTCCATCAATTAGTAAATAATAGATTTGAAATCCCGTAAATCAAACGAGATGTGGTAAAATTTGAAACTAAAACCCATACGGGTCGTTTGATTTAGAGACAAGTTATGCAATGATTACTAATGCAAATATCAGTAATGCATGAATTAGAAAGTAAGGATTGTAATGCGGAGATTATTTTTTAACAGGCGTTTGGTTCATTATATCAAAAATCGAATATGTAATGTATAACGTAAACTTGTTTTTGGCTTAAAACTGTATGAGTTTGAAAAGGGTTTGAGGAGCCCCACAAGGATAGTTTTGGCATTTTCAATTGTTTATCCATGGGAAACTTAATCATTGTATACCACATTGGTCTTGGTATAAAATAATATACCAATTGGTGTATTAAATTATACTAAAATTAGCTGTGCATGATTCAAAAGACAAACCCAACATTGGATAAAACAATATCAAATCTTAGACCTTGGTTGTTTCACTCGATTCATCAAACTAAACGAGCTCATAAAGTTTAAATTCTAAATCTGCCTTCTGTTATTACGACAAGCTATGAATTGTGCAACAGAATGAAGAAATAATACAAGATAATTAATATTGATTAAGAAGTTCTTCTACCTTTGAATCTAAGATTTTTAATGGACTTTTGAGACACCAAAACAAGAAGAGTGCACAAGGAGTGCAAATTTCGCTACTCGTCTGCAGTCCAAGACATTATTGTCCTAACATGTGCGTCAAAAACATTTTTTCCCTGTATAACTTAGCTCCAAAAGTGACTGTGCCAGCAGCAACCGACACACGCGAACTCTTTGAACTGTTATATGATATACTAAATTGAATATATGGTGGTAGCATAGAAGAATTTTCAAAGAGCTTGTATCTCGAGGTTGGTTTGTTCGGTGCTATTTGTTGATGAAGGTAGGGATTCGCGGTTGTCACCAGCAGCATTCATCTCCTGGACCGGGGGAGGATTGACTATTGTCATTGGCATTGCACTGTTATCTGACAGACGATTCTTCATCTCCCTATGCTCTTGGCACAAGGCACACCAGTGCAAGCAGCAATGTGCCAGGCAAGGGTCACAAGGAGAATTCTGCATCGTTTCAAAAGTCGTAGATAACCGTAAGTTATAATTTGACAAAGAATCATGCAATATTAAGAGTATACATGAAGTCCCCTCTAATCTGTCTTTTATATATATATATATCGGTGGTGTCTGGACCAGTTTATGTGCACCTTAACTAATCCACCGGATATATATATATATATATAAATCTTTCCAACAAGACTCATATGGGAAAAAATCACCCAGTAATTTTTCGCACTTATTGAGATTTAACTACTGGTCTCCTATGGTTCATTACAAGTTTCCTTCACTGCTATGTCCCACTTCGGTGCTAAAGTCCCACTCTCATCTCCTAGCAGTTAACTTAGACCAACCCAAATGGCATTGCACAATAAAACACGCTAACTTTCTTTATCGAAAAAATAATAATGAATAAAGTACAGCCCGATGCACAAAGCACTTCAGGGTTTAGAAAAGGCCGCACCCCAAGGGGGAGTGATGTAGGCAGCCTATCCTGACACATATATTAGTGACTGATTTCATGTCTCGAACCCGTGACACTACAGGTCACACAAAGATAACTTTACCGTTGCTCCAGGTTCCCCTTCAAAATAAGTAAGTAATAAAATTTCGCCAACTTCAGCTAATGATAAACAATGTATTCCGAAGTTTTATTACCTTTTTTGCTTTTGGTTACAGTAACATCAGAATTAAAAAAAACACTTTATTGCAACTACTACGTTTAAGTTGATCTCTGTCCTCTAGATGATGCGAAGTCTAAGCTGACAACTTTTTTAACGGTTAAGATTTGCAGGACTTTCAAGAAGATAGAGTGAATAAAATTGATGAAGGACAAAGGATTTGATACTAATTATGCATAACTATCAGAGGCGTATCTAGCCTACAAGGTTGGGGTTCAATTGAACCCCAAACTTTTTGACGCGAAGCCTAAATTTATGTGTAAAAAATTATTAAAATTGCAATAAATAGTAGATATGAACCCCTAACTTTAAAAATATACTGGATTCAATGCTAAAAATCTTAAGATTGAACCCATAAAATTTAAATCCTGGATCCGCCTCTGATAACTATGACATACAAACACAAAGAGATCGATGATGTTACCTTGAGATGGTACTTCTTCTGTAGCGACTGCCGGAAAAGGCCAGTATATATTCCACACATCCACCAACCAAATAATAAGCCTTCACCAATGAGGAAAGATGTACTTGGATCAATACCATGAAATGCTGCTGTTGCAGCTGCAAGAGCAATGCCACCCTCAACAAAAATAGCATGACAAACACAGGGGGTAGACCAAGGAGTATCTTCTCTCAGGCTCTCGACGTTACGCCCAAACAAGACACAGGGGCAGAAAAGTCCTGTCCAGCCTGTAGAGGTAAGATAAAACCATTGGTGTTAAAAGAAGAAGCAGCAGCTGCACACGGACTAGCAAAAAGTGCACAATCGACATTTAAGAATATGATAAGAGATTCTTTCCTGAGATGGAAGGATCCCATAAATCAAACCGGAGTAATAACAACCAAGCGTAGTGTTAGTCTTCGGTTTTTTACAAATTAAATAATGATCGAATATCTGTAGATTATCAATATACTTGATGTATAGAGAGCTTATTATTGCATATCTGAATCTTGGAGACGAAAAGCTCATAAATAAGAATGTCTTTTACACGCCATTTAGACAGTGTAATGAAGAACATATGCAAGTGATTACGAGTATTACGTACATAACATAAAAAGAATCACTTACAACTATCTTTGTCCTCTGCACATCCGAAAATTCCACTAGTCCAAGGTTCATCTGCAGGAGGCTCAAAACTTTCAGGTAAAACTTGTCCACATTCGTTGCACTTGTGAACGACTAGCTGCTCAATGAGACATGAAATTTGTAATAGAAGGAAAGATAGAGAAGAACCAAACCTAGTACAAAAGTAAAATGAAGAACATGCTAATATCTTGCGGATAAAATAATATACTTTTTGGCAATTTCAATAATGAAGTCAGCTAAACGCTACGCCATGTAACGGCAGATAAAAGTTCCTACAAGGAAACGCTTATTTGCATTCTTCAAGAACCTAATTTGGTTAAACATGTAACTGCTTGCAGCATACTTGCTACATATCTACACTGTTCGTAGAACAGTTGTGCAGTGATGCATTCCGACACAAGGCCCTTGATTATATGTTTCTTATGACAATATCTATTCAGTGAGTCAGATCTGTGTCTTATGATACGCACTATCCTTGTAATCTTGAATTTCTTTTGTGGCATCAAATCCAAGATACTCTGATGATGATGCTGATGATGATCTTAATATTGGAGATGGATCACGAATTTACTGCAATGGCTTCTAAGTTTACTTATCATTATCCTTTCTTACTGTTATGTTGTACTGTAATAGCTTGAGTACTGTCAACAGTATCTTGTTTTTTTTTTATGAGAAGTCAACAGTATCTTGTTAGATTGAGAATTTTGACAAATCTTTTAGTTATTGAGGTATAAGTAATGGTTGGCGATTTACAACAACACTACTACACAACAATAGAGATCACTAAACCTGCAGAACAAGGATTTTGGTAAGCGATAAGAATCCCGCATTGACAGCTCAAAGCTATACCCTATTGTTTCACCAATCCGATCCAAAACTAGTTCATGACAAATATGCATCAGTCTTGAGTTTCCTTAGCTTAGGTTTTAATTAAAAGGGGGATTCTAATTGGGATTCTCATCAATCTTTCCTAGGGCCCACTTATGCTCGGCATTAAAGTCCTATGAGGGTAGGCCTTACAATTTTGACAGGTATTCCCTAGCCGGCCAATCCATGTTATGGCTGTTCATGTATACTCGTAAACAAAATGGAACTATACTATCTCGCCCAAGCATGTTTAGTTTTGGAGTTCGGATTTCTTCAGCAGAAACCTTATTATTATCAACTTTTTATAATAGTGGTGTTCAAGCAGCTTGTGCACACTTCGACTATTATACCTCAATTATTCCACTAAGCATTTGCTAGCAGTGATGGAACCACAAAATTAATATAAGGGAATTCCAAAAATAAACTAGAATGTCATAATTGGAATTTCAACTTGTACTTAACGCAAGTTTTGAACCCCCTCCCTCTTTCCTTTACCACTGCACTAGAAATTTCCCTTATGTCAAGGGGATTCAATATCTTCTATACCAACAAGTTTTATATTTATCTTTTTTGCATATTATAATTTTTTGACGAAGCGGATTCAATTGAACCTCATTCCCTCTCAATAGCTCTTCCACTATGAACTACCCCCACAGCGCAGGTATTGGGCGAAATACATGATCTTATTATCACACCTATTAGTAAATGTACAGAGTTTCTGTGTTAGCAAGAAATCAAGAATCATTTTTACACAGAGTGTAATAGCATAAATCCGATAGATTTATTTTAAAGACTTATACACCATTTAGCCTAGAAGAAATATTGACTAGAACATATAATTTAAAAACATTTCATTCCACATTCCCAAAGCAATCACAGGCAGATCTAGTAAAAAAAAAAAAAAAAAAACAAATGCAACCCAAACCACTATTAAAAAGTTTAAATCTTGAATTCGCCTCTGTACAAACAAATTAGTGTGTTGTAGAATTAAATTAAAACAGATCAAAGAGAGAGTCCTGAGGAACATGAATGTGCTGATTGAGCTCGCCAGGCTTAATGTCTCCTCCCCATCCTCGAACACACCTCATCTTCACCTCCACCCCCACCACCCCACGCCACCCCTCACCCCCACTAACCCTCCAACACCCCCACCCCACTCCACGCATCACCACCCCCACCCCACGTACACACACCCCTCACCCCCACCAACCCTCCAACACCCCCACCCCATCCCACGCACCACCACCCCTCTGTCCCCATAGTATTTGTCTAGATTATATACAAATGTTTTCAGGATAATATTTTTGGCTTACGTACTGAACACAAGAAAATAAATAAAAAACCCACTTATTTTCCAAGAAAACATCTTCCTTCATACCGAACACAAAAAAAATAAGCAAGAAACACACTTATTTTCTATTGGAAAACATTTTCCTTCATAACAAACACACCCTTAATTTAAAAACATTCATTCCACACATATCAGAAATTACAAGCAGATCTAGTAAAGTGATTAGACAGGATATAGCGCAGTTACAGCTTACCGAGGACATGACCTTAGATAGGAGGGTATGGAGGACTCAGATTAGGGTAGAAGGCTAGTAGATAGTAACGTTTATCCTTTCATATTAGTAGTCACATTTGTGCTTTGATTTCTGCTACTATTTGTTATCCTGTACTTTGATTATCTTATTTTATCTGTGATAGCTACTGCTCCTTTACAAACTGCTTCATCATGGCTTAGTCGCTTTAGTTATTTGCATTTCCATATCGCTTTGAATCTCTTGGCCTTATCTGACCTCTTGTTATGCTTTTATGCTTTCTATTGAGCCGAGGGTCTTTCGGAAACAGCCGTCCTACCTTGGTAGGAGTCAGGTCTGCGTACACTCTACCCTCCCCAGACCTCACGTTGTGGGATTTCACTGGGTTGTTGTTGTTGTTGTTGTTGTTCATTCCACACATATCAGAAATTACAAGCAGATCTAGTAAACACATTAAGCAAATGCAACCCCCACAATCCACAACTAAAAAGTTCAAATCTTGAAATCAAATTAGTATGCTATAAAATTAAATTAAAACGGATCAAAGAGAGAGAGACCTGAGGAACATGAATTGGTTGATTAAGCTCGCCAGGTTTAATGTCTTCATCAACAGGCAATTGATCTTTTGTTAATTTTACATACTTTGACTGAATTCCTACTTCTTCCATATTGATCTCTGTTAATCAACAAACAAAATTATCAAAAGATATATGTATAAATAGATAAGAAAGTTGTGTGGGAATTTGAGGTTTTGTCGGACCTTGTTGTAATAAACCGGAAATTTAGAACTTAGTGTTGCCGGTCAAAATGAGGTAAAATGTAGTAGTAACTGCTAATTAGAGTATCAAAGAAATTTTGTTTTATTTTCCTTTGGACTGAAGGGTCATAGGAGAATTTTTTTAATAGTAAAATCTTGGGCCGTTTACTACAACGCGGAAATCGTAGATTGTGTCCGAGATACAAGCAAGGGGCTCAAGTTGTACTTTGTAGATTTAAATTAAAAAAAAAAAAAAAAAAACACATCTCCTCAAGTATCAATATTTTGGGAATTTTCTATCGGAACTATTAGATTTTTATATTTTCTACCTGAATTATCATCAAATATCTATCAAAATACACTTCGAGTACTATCTGATGATGCGCGACGCACATTAGTTTTTTTTTTAAATGGTGTCAAATGGCACTTCACAGGGATAACTACAGGAATTAATTGGAAAAAAAAAAAAAGATAATGATTAAAAACACATTTGAAGTATCATTTTTTTTATGAGTTTCCGTCACCATCAGATACTAGTCAATGCATGTTTTGATATATAGCTGGTAATAGTTTAAATAGAAAACGCAAACACCTAATTGTTCATATATAAAACTCACAAAAAGTGATATTTCAGATTTGTTTTTGACTATTATTTAAAAAAAAAAAAAAGCCATACTTCGTACGTGCAAAAATAAAAAAAGTCATATAGTACTTCGTACGGCATCTATGCTAGACAGGTGGGACTATTGTGTTTGAAATTTAAAAAATAGACCGAATCAATCAAACACCTAATTGTTCATATATAAAACTCACAAAAAGTGATATTTCAGATTTGTTTTTGACTATTATTTTAAAAAAAAAAAAAAAAGTCATATAGTACTTCGTACGGCATCCATGCTAGACAGGTGGGATTATTGTGTTTGAAATTTAAAAAATAGACCGAATCAATAAGCCGTAATAGTCCAAATATATTCTTACTTGAGTTTGATATGTATAATTAAAGAAGATTATATATTTTTATGATTGACTTAACTATCTAATAGACGAATGAAAACACATATAAAAAGTTCTCCAAATTCTTTTGAAAGTGTCTAATTGAAATACTTTAGTAGGAGTTGAGGTGTTCAATTGAACAAGACTTAGTTGGACTATTTAAATGGAATATTCTGACAAGTTTACATTGTTGATGTAAACAATTACTTACTTTGTAAGTATATATTATATCTTAAATCCTTTCTTTAAAAATTTTAGCTTTAAGCAATACCTATTAAAGTATTAATGCAGCTCGTACGGTTTTTCAAACGTTATTGGAAAGATCCCTTCAATGTAGAATTTCACGTAAGGAACTAATCAATATGCTCCCATATTTTATTGCCACGACACAAGGTATACAATATTTGTTTACAGACTACTACAACTTAGGATAAACTTGCAAATGGAGATTAAATTGGATGTTGTAGCGGAGATCTGAATCTGAAATCTTCAGATTCTTTTTCCCGACTGCAATTGTTTTAGTAAGCAGTGAAATATTTTATAAGAATTACATTTCAATGATTCGTTGCTTTAAAGTAATGAAAATAGTTTATGCAAAATAGAAAAAAAGTATTTCGCACCAAATTAGTAAAATTTATTTGCATGACTCCACTTGCATAGTCATATTTTCTTTTACGAGTCTCGGTCAAAGTTAGCTCAGTCGAAAGATATACCCTAGGCCATTCACTTATATATTGGAGTAGTTATTTCAAAGTTGGATTTATTCATACATTTTCGTTTGGCGTACGTCAATCATTAAATTTTGATCCAAATTAGTGAACTGTCAAACATCTTAAACAGCAATTTTTTCTAGTTTGACCAAAAAACACTTACCTTTTTTAATCGAGTAGACAGTCCATTACTAATACACTCCTTTTGAAGTGCCAAGAGAGTCGGTTTATGACCCCTTCCACACACGAGCAGATTCAGGATACGAAATTTACGGATATCTATAACAATCTCAATTAATATACAATTATAGTTGGTCCACAATTAAATATTTATAAATATTTAGTAATTTTTTAATACATATACAAGGTCTAGGTAAACACTATTGAGTTCACGTGAACTCACATGTTACATTGCGTAACCACCCCACAAAGCATAAATCGACATGGCATAGAGGTTTAGCCTTCTGTGCAGGAAGAATAAAATGCATTTCCAGTTGCACATTTAAAAGTTACAAACCCTATGCACATTATATGATTTAACAAATCTTCATTACTGTCTATATCCGATGGTCCAAGCAAACCACCATTGGTGTTCTAGTATGTTAATGTTATACTACTAAATTTCTATGAATACATGCTTTTACATCTCAGCATTAAACGATTTGCCACAACCACAAGTTTGCGTAGCATTTGGATTTTTGAAAGAGAAGCCCCCGCCTATCAACGCATCGCTATAGTCCAGTTGCATTCCAAAGATGAACAGAAGGCTTTTTGGATCACAAACTGCGAAAAACAGTATGAAATCAAAATTTCATAAATAAAAGCCAATAATCAATGGAAAAAGAAACAAACACAAGTAGGTAGCACGCATAACCTACAAATATAGAGCGAAATAATACTACTCTTGCATGGACCCAATAATATAAATAGCTCAACCACTTGATTGAGTGAAAAGTCACACAAACTGACAAGGCAAACTCTCTGAATCAAGGCCATTATAATTGGTCTTAAAGAAACCTTCCATTCTGAAAGTGAACTAAATTGTCTAGTAGACTGATGAAGCATACAAGAGCAAACAGAAGTAATTTTTCTGCTGCAATCAGCATCAGATAATCAAGCAAACGTTAAATAGCACACAAGTCTCGTGATCAGAAGCATAGTCAGATCCCTGAGAGTGGAGTGGAAATTCGCAGATGTTCTAATGCAAAGGTTATAGTTCATTGGAGCAGTGATCTCCCCTCTCTGTTTCTTCGCAAGGCTAGGGAGAGTTTTTCATTTTAACCTGAAAAGTACTTGCATTGTCATTTATATGGTAGTCATCAAGTATAAGTTCCAATGCAACCATTACAGCTTTAATCTATCAGGCCAACCACTCATCCAATCCATGTTTTTTTCACTTATCTTATTGTCTTTTCATTTAATGAGCACGACTAACTTATCTCATCAACTACTATGAAGGCTGAATATCCATGAAGGTGCATCATTCTCATGGAAAAAGTTACCAAGACTGGCATGTTAACAAATGATAGATAAAATTGACACGTACCAATAACAAACCCATTGTATTCAATTATCGAATCATCTGGTCTAGCATTTTCTCGCTTTTCAAACTCCATCGTGTATGACATGCCTGAGCATCCACCTTGTTTAACGCCAATTCTAAGACACAAGTCTTCATTCCGCTCGCTCCTCATCTTACTCAAGTGCTTCAATGCATTGTCGGTTAAGGAAACTGCAGGTGCTACTCCTCCAGATGCAGGTGCTGCTGCATTTATTAGAACCCAAGCAACTAATCAGAATAAATGCAACTAAAAATACTTATGTCTATTTAGTGGTCAATGAAGTGGGTTGAGAACCATGAGATTTCAGGTTCAAATCCCAACAGAGGAAAAACACAAGGTAAATATCTTTCCGATCTGTCCAAACCTTGGTGGACAGAGTTATCGGGTACCTGCGTTGGTGGGACGTAGCAGGTATCCGTAGAATTAGTCGAGGTGCGAACAAGCTGACCCAGACACCACGGTTATCAAAAAAAATACATCACTTTTGACTCTACAAACACAATCACATGAAATATATAGATGGAGTAATAAGGAAGTGGACAATAGTATAACCCTGTTTAAGTCTCGCAAAATACAAACATAAATGTTCAAATCTTCCACAGATAAGATTTTGAAGCGAAGCACTAAAAATTACACATAAGAGTATGCTATGCTACTATAAAGTTCGGATAGTTTATGGACCTTCCTCACAGTACCTTGACCCATTACTTTTATCAGAGCTCATGGGTGTTATTCTAGTCTAGTTACATTCTGATGATTTAAATAGAAGTTTGAAATCCTTAGCAAGAAAGACGCAGCATAAAGGGACAAATCTATAAATCAATATGAGACTGCCGTTATCCCCCCTCGCGTTGTCATAAATCATACAGCCTTTGGGTAACATTTATTTTTTCCAATTGGTAAGTAAAGAAATTACAGATAAACAGCAAAGCACTAAGATGATGCTTGGTGCTTGGACACTCTTCACTCAACAATAAATTTCAGACCTCTTTCCATTTGGGGATATTTTTAGACATTTCACACCATTCAACAAATAAAATTATGCTATACCACGTTTATAACTTCAAAATTTCAATATCATTTAAATATTCAAATGTTGTGATGTTTTTTCATGTTTTTTCCGCAAAGCTAACTTTTCATTATTTCTTTATATTTACTTTCACTATCACTAAATATAATATTTAAATCAAATCAATCTCTCAAACTCCATGCATAGTCGGACATTATCAAGGGATAGAGGTATCAGTATTCTAGGATGAAATATTAGAAATTATTTCTTTCAAACAGAAACATGGATAGAATTAACATTATATTAGCCTAAGCTGAAAATTACCATTCAGTTACATTTGAAATCACATCCTATATCCTTGCTTTCGAAGTGAACCACTCAAGAATATGTCGTGCTTCGAAGTTGAGTACATTGACTTCCTCAAGATAATTGATACAATATTTTTATTTGATAAGTAGGTAACTTGATACAATATCTCCCTCACAAGTTCATGGATCTTATTCTACTGTAGTTCAAGCAGATTTTTTTTCTTTTTCTTGACAAGGTAAGATTCTAGTCTAGTTCAAGCAGATAATATAACTTAAAAGCTTAGACCCAAGGATGTGGCCTAGCGGTCAATGAAGTGGGTGCAAACCTAGGAGACCAGGATTCAAATCCCAATAGACTCAAAAATTCTAGGCGATTTCTTCCCATCTGCCTAAACCTTGATAGACAGAGTTACCCGATACCTATGTTGGCAGAAGATAGTAGGTACCTGGTGGAATAGTCGAGGTGGACGCACCACCATCTATCAAGAATAATATTTGGTAGAAAAAGAGCTAACCAATGAAAGAATCTTAGGAGAATTTACTGCACCTTTAATTGGTTTTGCCTTCATGAAGTAAGATGAATGGTTTCCTCTGCATTTTAGTAGGGCATGCAAACTTGAATTTTCAGATTAATGAAACCATCGCTGACACAAACTTAATTGATGTCTACTTCAATGTTACAACGTAGAACAATGAGCCAAAAGTTACAAGTTATATAATAGTTGTAACCTGAATAGTTACAAAGGTCATCTTGTGTCAAAAGAGGCTGCAGTTATAGTCAAACAAGGTGATCAGAGCTGATCAATTTCTTCCCAATGGTATTGCACTTAACCTTCTTTAAACAGCTTCTTAAATGATGGAAAGTGAAATGAAAAGCATATCGTCTGAATCTTCCTGATACACTTTTCTGAAGTGAAGCACTCAAACTCTCTTAAGCATATGCTATAATATTCAAAAGGTTTGGCTGATCTGGAAGCAGGTAATGGACCTTCCTCAATGTACCTTGAACGGTTACTTTTCCAAAGACTTCTCATATAATGTACACGTATTATTCTGACTAGATAGTTAAATCAGTTTTTGTACATCTTTTATTGTCAGTTTTCATCTATACATTTTAATATTTAAAATTCTCATTTTTAAATCTATTTCCAAAGGTTATGCAAAAGTTAGTTTTCTTCACCACTAAAAATAACAAAAGCAAATCCCATATTCTAGAAGCTTGCTGCAAAGTTTGAGCCTTTGAGGCAGACTCAACTCAAAAATCAGCCAAACAGTATCTCCTGAATTCCAGACAGTTTACAGGCACAGATTCACATTGAAATGTCCAAACACTATCAAACATAGATTATTGTTTTATCTCTTTCCGAAAGGATAATGTTTCTGTTAACTAGTAATGGGTCAAGTGACAAAAAGAGTCATCATGTACAGTCCAACTGGGAAATTACTATCCCAAATAACCTCTAAGCAAGAGAAAAAACTGACCTTGTCCAAATTCAGCTATTCCAGTATATAACCGTCAGGCGAAAGTCCTAAATCCAAGTTTTCACACAATAACTATCATTTCAAGTCTTATTTTGGGACAAAACAGACAGTACAAGGGTGAGATGGTATTCCAATTTACAACGCATTCTGGCGGCCAGAAGCATGAAGGAGAAATTGCAGCACATGCCTGTGGAAGCCAAAAGTGCTTATTTTAATAAATGCTTATTTTAGAGAGTTAAGGTGTTTGACCAAACTTTTAGGAAGGAAAAAAAAGTGTTTGATTAGTAACAACAGTTGTTTTACAAAGCTGAAAAAAGCAGCTTCTCCCTGAAAGCACTTCTGGAACCTTGGTCAAGCACAAATTGGCAGTGTTTTTCAATTTGATTGGTCAAATACAAATTACTACTATCCAAAATTACTTTTTTTAAAACGCTTCTGATAAAAATACTTTTCAGAATAAGCAGATTTAGGAAGCTTGGCCAAACATGCTACAAGCTCAGCAGCACTTCATAGGTTCTTCCTTCAAGCAAAATCAATCAAAGAATTACACCGTATATCCTTCATATTTACTGTAATCAATATGAAAGTAGCAGAGATGAGGATGCTCAGATGGATGTGTGGGCACACTAGAAGGGATATAATTCCAAACAAAGTTATACGGGGCAAGGTGGGAGTGGCATCCGTGGAGGCTAAAATGAGAAAAGCTAGGCTAAGATGGTTTCGGCATGTGCAGAACCGGAGCACAGATGCACTAGTGAGGAGCTATGAGAGGTTGGCCATAGTGGGTGTTAAGAGAGGTAGAGGTGGGTCGAAAAAGAATTGGGGGGAGGTGATTCAACAGGACATGGCACACCTCCAGCTTACTGAGGACATGACCCTAAAAGGTCTGGAGGTCGAGGTTTACGGTAGAAGGTTAGTAAGTAGCCAAATGTTGTAGCACTTTTATGTGGGAGGCATAGCGGGCAAGTCTCCTCTTCTCCTTTTCTCTTTATTAGTAGTATTATTATTACTTAGTACTTGCTTAGTGTCTTTAACTTTGTTATTATTGTTACTTGTTGCTTCATTGGTTGTGTACATCTTGTCACTTGTTGTCTTTATTCTTTTCCTTCTAGCTTGTTTTGGTAATGCGTTGTTGTGCCAAGGATCTATCTTTAGGGGTAAGATCTGCGTACACCTTACCCTCCCCATACCCCACTTGTGGGATTACACTGGGGTATATTATTGTTGTTGTATTTACTATAATCAATAAATCAACTACTCCTTAAACCCTAGATCGACTATACGAATCACATATATCATAATTTAACTGATTATAACTAATTCAACTCCAACCATAAACACACCACAAGCTTCCTCACTTATCCTTCAAATAGAGTATACTTTGCAAAACTCAAATAAATAGTCTAGACATGAATTAACTAAACTACTCCCTCTGTCCCAATTTATGTGTAGCAGATTGAATAGACAAACCTATTCCTATATAATTTTAACTACATAAACTAACAAATATCAAATACTAAACAATTTTGGCTTCTAACAAATAGAGCTCCCTTCATTTAAAAAAAAAAATTACCTGTTGAGGCAAAAGTCATAAATATGTAAATAAAATAAAAAAAGGATTACCTTCAAGTGTAGCAGATCGAATGGACAGGGATTTTTTGCGGTTAAAAAGAGAGGGTGAGGATCGAAAGGAGAGTGAAGAAGAAGAGGATTGAGGCAAAGCGATTGAATTGTTGGAAGGGCGAAATAATAGAGAAGATGAGCATCGAAGAGTTGTAGAAAACGCCATTCTTTTCCAATAACCAATAACCTATGAAATGAAGACAAATGAATTTTATTTTGCTGTCTATAATTTAGGTTTATTATTATATATGTCTGGCTTATTCAAACGTGGTAGTTGGATTGTGATCATTTTGTTTATTTCTTTTTTTGAGGTCTATAATGTCCAATGGAAGATATTCTGAAAAAAATAGTACCCCCACCCTATCAAAAAAAAGTGTCTATTTAGCCGCTGTTTTTTATCAAAAAAAATATCCACTTATCAAATTAAAAATAATTAATTTTGTTTTTTCAGATTTATCGCTATTAAGTGTTATATGATCAAATTTCAATGCCTATTTAATTAGGGGTAATTTAGTCAAATTACGGAGTTAGTATTTTCTTAAGGGATGTGTAAATGGCTAAATTGACTCTTTTTTTTATTTTTTTTATTTTTTATCTAGAGGGAGTAATAAAAATAGTCTCTTATGTCTCTGTTGGTTCAGAATAGTTGCTTAAATATACTTTTAAAAAAATTTGGTCCTTTAAATTTTTTAAAGTATGTATGTTTTGTTTCCGTCAAATTTTTTAATATTTTTTGTCTGTTGAATTTGAGAAGAACTTTAATAGCTATATAATAAACTGCATTAAAATTATAAAAAATTAATAAAAAATAACAGACTCTTGAAATCATTGAATTCTCGAAAGGGCAGCATAGAGAAGATGAGCATCGAAGAGTTGCAGAAAATGCCTTTTTTTGGAATAACCAATCACCTGCAAATGAGAAATGAACTTATTTATTTCTGTCAAGAATTTTCTTTTTCCTCTTATTGTTAGGTTTATTATATTATTCACACGTGGTAGTTGAATCGTGATCATTTAGTGAAAATAAAATATTTGCTATTCCTACTCTCTTTTTTTTTTCTTTTCTTTTTTTCTCAGGTCTATAATGTGCTTTATGGTATTTTGGAGTAAATGACAAAAGCAGTCCTTTATGTTTGGGATTAGGTTTAAGGTAGCCCCTTAATTATTCTTTTGAGCAATTTTAGAGCCCGTTTGGCTTAGCTGATTTAAAGTAGCTGATAAACATTAAGTGTTGATAAGTATTTTTAAGTGTTGAAGCTAATTTAATAAATAAGCAGTTACGCATTTGGATAAAAGTGCTGAAACTGATAATAAGTTGCTAAAGTGTTTGGCAAAAAAGTGTTAATAAGCATTTTTTCTGTTATAATAACTTAAATACCCTTAAAGTTGTTTATACTAATAAGAACGTAAACTCCAAATTAATTCAAATACAAAATAATTTATGCCTCATTTATTTTTAATATAAAATTGATTAGATAAAATTATTTCTTATGAACATAAATTATTTTATGATAAGCTAAATTAAAATCATAAGCTTTAATAAAATAGTTAATAATTATACTAAAATTCGTTAGTATAACATACTCAAATAGTACACAAAATATTTGAATAGAAGAAAAGCATATGCAATTAATGAAATTTTCTTTGTTGCTACTTAAATTCATATATTGAACTGTGATAAAAATTCTGAGCAATCAAATCACGAGTTGCTGGTTTTAATTTTTAAAGATGTAGGGTGAGGAAGTGACGTGATGGAGAGGGTTAGGGGTTTTGTTAGAGTAAGGGTATTTCAGGGATTACAAAATAATATTAGGGATAGAGTAGTAAAAATCTTGGTCAAACAAAAAGTGTTTATAAGCTTTCATGGATTATAAAATAAAATTAAGGATAGAATAGTAAAAGTCTTGGTCAAACTAAAAGTGCTTATAAGCTAAAAAATAATAAGTTGGGGGAGACCAACGTTTGGCTTATTGCTTATTTTAGCTTATAAGCACTTTTATTTTTACCAAACATGCAGATAAGCCAAAAAGTGCTTATAAGCCGGTAGCTTATAAGCTTAGCCAAACACCGTCTTAGTCCTTTAGATTTGTCAAAATTGAACACTTTAAACAAACAAAAGTATCATCTATGTAACCGTAATATTTTCATGATGACTCGTTCCACACAATTGAACATTGATGACAGGAAAACAATTAACAGTATAACTACCAGAGACAACAATCTTTGCATTAACATTTCAAGAAATACTTAGGGCTGATGTTTTCAGATGGCTAGCAATCCAATCTCCAAAGTGCAGAGCTGAATATCTTATATTCGTTGGGATAAAATTAAACTTTTCTTATGCAAAGGGCCTTTTGCAGGAAACCCCTTTGGTTGATCATCTTGTGTCGTCCTAAAGTAGTCACAAAATATTTTCAGCAAAAAAGTGGTCTTGTGTGTAGCCTGTAGGCATAACATTCTTTGGCCAACATAATCAAATCAAGAAGAATCGTCCTATAAGAGCCTTGTGCATAAATCCCTAGCTTTACAGTCTTGTGTAAGCATAGCATTTATGGTCGAACCCGTTCAACCCAATTAAGAATTGAACCCGCAAGCTCCTTGTGCAATAAGGCCCTATATAGGCGATTGTCTCTTGGCCCACAAAACTTTGAAAAAAAAAAAAAAAGAAGAAGAAAAAGAAGATAGTTTTGTACATAAGCATAATATTTTTAGTCGAACCAGCTCAACCTAATTAAGAAGAAGCGAACCTGACAAACACATGTTTTCCCTACTAGATATATGCATGCCGACATTGACCAGGAAATAGAGTTAAAATGATCACATATATAGAGGACATGTTAAGGATATTGTCATTAAGTAATTAAATTCTGAGGTTGCATAGTTTCTATTTTTAAAACATGAAGATGAGCAGTCAAGTGGTTGATCTATGTTCAAAATTGTTTCACAAGGAGTCAGAACGATCTTGAATGATTGCTTGTAATTCTTGATTGATGTCTTGTTTTACTCGAGGACGAGCAGAAATCCAAGTGTGGGATAATAGGTCATTTTAACATAGAATTTATGTGTTTTACCTCATATTTTGGTGTGCTTTTTAAGTGCTTTGGTTAGTGAAAATTGACCTATTGATCTTAATTTTAGGATCTTGATGTGCAGGAAGCCATGGGTGAAAAAGGAGAAGATTTGAGTGAAACGAACAAATATACAAAATTGGAAACAAACGAGCAAGGCTAGTACGTTGCTTGGCCATATCGTCGGAGTTGGGCAGATTATGATAACGCAATTGCAGGCTAAAATAGTAACGTAATTCCCCATCACATGGTCATTGCATGGGGAAAGGAAGAAAAATCACTTCGAAGCATTGCGCCGGGATTCTAGCAGACTCACTTGGGTCTTGCGCGTTGCATACACTACTAGAAACAAAGGTTTTTCACACCGATATTCAGTGGGAAATTTGTACTACAAAACATGATTTCCCACCTCATTCCCACCGAACTAGTTTACTGGGAAAATGCATGGTAGGAAACAAATTCCCATTGAAACGCTGGGAAATTTTCTAATTTTTCCATGTGAAAACACTACAATTTTTCCCGCCGACATTCAGTGGGAAAATAGCCATTGATCATTTTTCAGTAGGAAATTCAATGGGAAAATAGAGATTTTCTAGCAGTTACAGGCACCACGCCCGGACATTGGATAGCTGACTCATGCCCAGTACGTCGCATAAGCATCGTGCCAAGGCAACCTTTTTGCAAATTCCGAATTAAGGCAATGTCGAATGATATATAAGCTCTTAAACCTACTTTCAACTGCTTACTCGACCTGGAAAGGAGTACACACTATCGTTGAAGCAGATTTGAGCTTTGAAGATCCTCAAGTCCTTTGCACAAGATGAATCGAAGAGTTTTTCTCTACCAGTTTTCTATCTTCGTCGTTATGGAAATTGTTTTGACAATAATTGATGTGTTTTTCAGTTTGATAATTATTGTATTGGGAGAAAGAGGTATCCGGGGTTAAACATAGTGATCGGGTGCTCGGAAGGTCCGGAGGTGTCATAAAACTGGCCTCCACTTTTACCCACTCGGGTCACATCAGCCGACCTCGATCAGAAACGTTGGGGCTGCACAGAGGTCACATCACCCGTACTTCAGGGTTTGAAAAGTCTAAACTTGACTTATATAAAGATAGCTTAGGGTAGAAGAAAGACATCATCTTGCTCACACTCTTGTAACCCTTACTTTTTCTCTCAAGAGGGCAATAGACACAAGTTTATTATTTACTCATTTTTAGCTTCTTGAATCATTGTTTACCTATCTTGGTAGCTTATTGTGCCTTATCCATACTCACTAGTATTTCGAACCGGGCTCATAAAAGAGTTCTCGAGATTGGATACGATCCACTTGTCCTCAAACCCTATAAAAATAAATCTCTAACTGATTTTCTGATTAAGTCCGTTTTCACCGGAAAATAATTATGAACAGTTAAACCTCTCACTTAGGATTTTGATGGAACCTATTATTGGGTAATTTATTGACTGTATTTCCTATAATTAAGCTATTTTCTATATTCTCCTTGTTCAATGATATATTCATTGTGATTGAATGAAGAGATCTCTGTTAATTGTTCTGTTATATCTGGTAATACTTTGGGAAAATTTAGAACGTTAAGTTTCTGTTGAAAAGTGGAAGTTAGGCATAACACAACTTTGACCGGTTATTGTGAGTCGTTTAAACTGTCGCTTAATGTTAATTTGAAAGAATAAATTTAGAAAATTATTGCTCTTAATCAGGAGATTAGCAGTAAGAAAGAAGTCACGATTAGAGAAACCACTATCCTAGGCTTTTTACTCAACACACACGACTATTTATTTAGTTTATTGTATTATTGTTGGATTTGTCGCCTTAGTAGTATTGATTAGTTGCAACCAAGTGTCAGCTCTCTGTAGGCCTAAAATGAATTCGTGCATCATAAGGCCTAAAAAAAAAAGGCAGTTCGATGGAGAAAATATCGCGCTTTGCAGGATTCGGGGAAGGGCTGCACATAGGGGGTGTGACGTAGGCAATTTCTGCTAACGCAAGTATTAGTGGTACAACCACGGCTAACTCATATGTATATCGACAATTAAATTGTTGCTCCAAGGTTCCCCTTCGTGCATCATAAGGCCTATTAAATAGAAAAAAATACTTTTTTACTAGAAATGTTGTCATTCTCAAGGTTATGAACCGGGACATTCAATTAAGAATGTATTCCAACTCACCATAGTTTGATGGTTGTCAAAGACTCATTGTTGAATCCCACATCGGTTCTTTAAGGGTGGGATGATTTATTTACATGGTATTGGATACTCATCATGTCATGAATTAACTTTTAGAGGTTGAGTTAGGCTAAAAATTCATTTTCTTATTATAACTGGCATTGAGCTTTGCATAGACTCAACTCAATGCGACAAAGAAAAGGGGGACAAAAAGGCCAAAGTGCAAAAAGTAAAGTACCTTTATGTGAAATTTAAAATCCTAACGGCAAATTAGTATTTAGACGTAACCAAAGGGCCTACTTGTTCTCTTCCATTTTTCTTTTTATACCATCCTAATTTCTTCTTGACTTGTCTACACAACACAGCAAAAGCCCCTTCCCCTGTTTCTGTCAACTTCTCTACACCAATAACTGTTCCAGTTCTTGCCCTTTTCATATAAAAATAACTTCAGAATACTTTCTAAATTCGTCTTGCAATGGAAGATCGCAAAGAGGTAAAAACAGCAGTCATCTTTTGCTATTGCTTGCTTTTTTTTTTTTTTTTTTTTAAAATTTCTTTTCTCAACTTTTGCTTTTTCTTGCTGTTGTTGAATGCATTTGGTTGGAATTTAAAGCTGTAATTGTCTTGTTTTTCTGAGGTATTACCTTTCTTGATGTTTATACTTATTTGTACCCAGTGTTTATACCAAATTAAGTAATTTGATTAACTATAGAAGTTAAAAACTAATGTGGGAATATATACTAGTAGCACTTAATCATGGTTAAGTCATAATGTGCGTATGAAAGATACATATCTTGCATTTATTGTCCATGTATAAATATATGGTCAGTGGGGAGCCACATGCATCCAAGGGGTGTCAACCGACACCCTTCGCCAAAAAATTACACTGTATAAATACGTAAAAAGAACTTTTTTATGTATATATATTATGTGTCTTACCCCTTAGTTTCGTCTTATATTTACTTTTTTATATTTTGACACATCTTGATAAAAAATTTAGTTCCGCCACTGCGTATGGTGCGGCTAAGTTTTAAGAAATGCACGAACTGTCTATGCGTAATTGTCCAAAAGAATTTATCGAAATTTTTTGTGTTTAGATTTTTCCAGGTTTATTCAAGTTTAATCAATATGATCAATTTTAGTCTTCTAAAGTATAATATGTGTGAAGAATTTGTGTTAGAAAATTAATAGGGTTAATTAGTCAAAATTGTCTTTTCCTCCTGCATACTCTTCTTCTGGGGTTGTCTGAGGAGTTGTGGACGACATGACTTTGAATTTTCTTAATTACATTCAAATCTGATTTTCATTTGTTTTAAAAAAAAATTGTGGTAGAATGTTGGCTCACGGTAGTCAAATTTAGACTTTGAATTGTAAGCTAACCGCACAAATAGTTGAAAATGGAAAGCTCAACTAAGGAAAAATATGTATCATCTTCCAGCTAGACAATATGCAATGCACATATATTTTTGTTAATACTTCCTTAATAAATTTATTAGTGACATGATAAGCCAAAGAATTGTACTCAACTGAGCACGAAATTTAAATAAAAAAGATCAATTAAAAGTATTTGTCTAAACTATGAGTCTCATTTAACTGTTTTTTGGTAGAAAACAATATTTATAGTTATAAAGGAGAAGTATTACCCAAAAGTTTCCTAGCAGAAGTAGTCCATAATTTGTCTGCCCGTAGCGCGTCTACGACAAACAAAGGAGGAACTCATATATAGAGTCAAACCTCTCTCTAAAACAATGTCATTAACATATAATATAAAGATAACATGAAAGATCCGTTTCACACAAAACATGACTGTTATAATGAAATATTGTTATATAGAATGACTATTATAGAGAGGTCCGACTGTATACAACTTGTTCAAAAGTTTTTCTTGCCTCCTCGTTTCACAAGTAGATTGGCAACCCAATGTAAAAAAAGTATAAATATCTTGTTTTTCTAAAACGTCAAATATTTGGAATAAATTCAAGTAGAACCGGTGGATTTGTTGATATGCAATTGACCATAAATTAACTTTCTCAATTTAATTTACAGAAGGCAGCACCATGGCTATCAGTGCCACAATTTGGGGACTGGGACACAAAAGGTGCCATGCCAGATTACTCCATGGATTTCTCAAAAATTAGAGAGAATAGGAAATATAACAAGTCAAGAGCCAGTCTTGGAAATGAGGAAGAATTCAATTCCTCAACTACAAGTAATGTGAATAAAGACAACTCAGCCGACAACAATGATCAAAATTACCATCAAAAGCACTCTCCAACTGTAAGATTTTGCGACATTAATTATTTGTTTATCCTTGTTTTGCTAAGACTTGTGCTGCCTCATTTTTGGTTTTAAACTGGTACAGTTGTTTTTAGTTAATTTAGCAAGCTCCAATACATGGATGAGACTAGTAGTTGTCAATTATTTATGAAGAGCGACAAAAAGTATTTAGAGGGGTACATGTGATAGGGCCCGTGGTAGAGCCACAATGCTATGACATCGGAGAATTATAGTGTGCAAATAGGGTAACATTTCTTTAATTCTGTAGACATAAGAGAACAATTTGTTAAGTGTAACGGCAAATATGTGGTTCAAAATTGTGTTAGGTCGCAAGTTTGAATCCCACATATGCCATTCTTACATCCTTTAGAATTCTCTTGTTAGTGTAATTTGTGGCTCCGCCATTGAGGAAGGCCATGATGCGAGTGGCGGAAATAAGTAGAGAGAAGGGGGCTTAAGTGAATGCCTTTCGTAAAAGATTATACTTCGCACATATGATAAAATAAACTTTTTTGGTTATTTGTAAATTATTGAATCCCCTTGAAATGAAGAAAAAATCTGGTTTAGTGATAAAGGGGTTCAAAAGTTACTATAGATCATAGGTTCAAATCTCAACTGTGATATTCTAATATTTTGTTAAATTTTCTTGTATAATTTCTGGCTCCGCCACTGCATGGTGCGGCGCAATGCTTAGTTGTCTCTATAAAGAGATTGAACTTGCTTGCCAGTAGGTGGTGGCATGCAGGGACAAACCTAAAATTCTTTTATTATTTCTGTTTTTGTGTCAGTCATTAAAAGTGAGCAACAATATATATTTGTCAATCTGACGACTAACTTTAGTAACTCTTTTAATGAGATATTTGTGACTATTTCCAAATTCAATGGCCGGGTTTTAGGTGTAAGTTGTTATCAAGACAACCTTTAGTTAGGTTATAAATGGTAGTAAATGAAAATTTGTGTTGGTTGTGCATTATTGGAAATCACTTGAACTTTTTAGCATACACAATAGGGTAAGAAGCGCAGTTATTGGATTCATGTGCTCCATACATAAATGGTTTTAATAAAGCACAAATGTTGTTCTCATGTGCATTTCCTCTCATTGATGTTGATAGAATGTGGTCATTGGATAAGTACAATCAAAGGCATATTCAGTATTTTGAGTTTATGAGTTTTGGGTTTTAGAAAAGACGGTTTAGTGCGTTCTGAATAAATTATTTGTACATATTAAGTAGATTTCTTAACATAAATACAAATTTTTGGATAAAGCTACTGAATTTTGCCGAACCTGTAACTAGAACACCACATCCGTCCCTAGTACAAAGTCACATGAAATTTGTGTACAGTTGCAAGAAAGTGATGTTTGCCTTATTGCATAAAGCAATTTCTCTTGCCCAGAAAAGTTGTTTGAGACTCTGAGCAAGTGTTCTAATTTTAGCAAAGCACATGCAATTGCTGTCACATGTCAGGTAGTGTCTGACTTGTGATGAAACTGTGGCTCTATTTGCAGATAAAATCTCTTCCACTTGTTTGAATGACATATCATTGATCTGAAAGTGTTACTTTTTACGGTTTAACCATCCAATATATGAAGCTCATAAT
This sequence comes from Lycium ferocissimum, assembly GCF_029784015.1. NCBI lineage: Eukaryota > Viridiplantae > Streptophyta > Magnoliopsida > Solanales > Solanaceae > Lycium > Lycium ferocissimum. Next base: position 40,114,793 of record NC_081349.1, read on the forward strand.
TTCAACTAATTTGGACTCGTGCATTGTTTAGGGCCTACTAAGAAAGGTGGAGCGCTCTTCACTAAAAGTTCTCCATCTCAAGATTCGAACCCGAGACTTCATTCGGTCGATAATGTGGAGAGATACTACACCACCCGAACTATTCCTCTATCACAAAATTTTGTCCCCTTTCCTTTTATGGATGTTGTAACAACGTGTCTATCTTCCCAAAAATAGCATTCGTCTTTGTCATGTGCCCTTGCCTTTATAAGGCTATGATATCCTAACCATACAAAATTAAGTTTAGAACCTGAAGAGATAAAACTTCAAAATGGAGAGGAAGACCACTTTTTTGCTTAATCTTCACATACAATTAAGGAAGATGCCACCAAAAGATAAGATGGGATGTATAAAATTCATCCTTCCTTAACTTAATCGAGATCTTTATCTTTAATCAGAGGTCTTGGTTCGAACACTGAGAATAGAGAAAGAGTCCTAGTCGTTGCACTGCGGTCCGTTTTCCGGCTGCACTTGCACGATTTGTGCTTCTGATTGGTGTCATCTCCAAACCTTAATGAATGGATTATAAAGGGTCAGCCTAGCGGGTAAGGTGGTCAACTTATAAGAGGACGCCCGCCTCCTCTTCGGACATGTCTTCCTGATAGGGAGTGTTTCCTCTTTTATGGATTTTACACAGCTCGAATCTAGATTAGTCAGGCCAATAAATTCCAGATACCATATGGTTATAACAAAAGAAAATAAAGAAGAGAAAATTATTAGGATTGTAGACTATGCTTATTGGCTAATGCTATATATGTTTCACTAGTTGAGCTGAGATATTTTGGTAGCTGTTGCTTCTTCATAGTTCTTTTTCTTTTGCCATTAAATCATAGTGAAATTTCCACTTTAAACTTGTTTTAACATTCATTGTATTTCTAATTTCTTTTGCCAGACAAGGAGGAGCATTTTCAGTTACTTCAACTGCTGTGTGAAAGCTTGAAGATTTATGGGATTTATTTTCATGTTCCGTGTAATGATAAATGTACCAAGTTGATCTTTTCTTCCCCACATTTTGAAGTTGTTAGAAATAGGAAATATTCTTGGCCTTTTCTCATATTGATAATCAACAAACTGTTTGTCAAGAACTGAAATCAAGTGTTAGTGATGATTGCTTTTTATTTGTCCACTGCTTCATGCTACAATTTGTTTTAAAAACGTTGGTGTTCAAGTCAAATTTGCATGCATCTTGACTATTTTATCGAGTATGAGCTACATATTATGTTTTGATATGAACTACGCATAATCCCATGACCTTTGGGTTAATTAGTGAACGGGAAATAAGTAAAGAAATTAATTAACCAGTTTGGAAGATCTTTTAGTGCTGATTAGTTACGGTGATTTATTAATGTGCAACTTGAAAATTATAATGTTGAGATGGCCGAGTTGGTCTAAGGCGCCAGATTAAGGTTCTGGTCCGAAAGGGCGTGGGTTCAAATCCCACTCTCAACAGCTTCCTTTTTCTGTTTTTTAATTCGTTCAGAAAAGAATAATACATTTTTATATTCGACACCAATTAACTTTATACCTCTTGTTTTACTCTTAATGAAAAACTTTTATAACCATTTAAACATATTTAAAGATCACAAATTTCAAAAGTTTTATAGCCACAGAAAGTAGTTGATCCATCCGTAGATCTTTAACTTTCCCTTTTATCTTTTTCACTAGTAAGCATGGCCAAGTGCTATGTTGCACATAGTAAGTTTATCTCGAATCCTATAATTTATGTGAGAAGGATTAACCAGTTATCACCAACGCTGGTTGTAAATTTTTGTTAAGAATAAAAAAAAAAAAAAAGCCAAACATGATAAGAAATACAGTGCACAATATTAACAGAACCAAATCTTGCTTTAAGATTAAAAGGGTTCTTTTGTTCCAATTAACAAGCCAACTACCAAAATGTAACAGATTGAGACAAGTCGCCAATATTAGATTTGGGGAATATATGGAGGAAGAGATCACATATAATCTTGAGAAGTAGATAAGACATACATCTTGTGTGTTGTAGGAGAGTAGATTAACACCATTGTCCATTATTGATTGCACATAAAATAATTACCCTTTTATGCCCCCATTACTTTTATACCCCCAAAACTATTTATCCTTCAAACCTATTATAGCATTTGTAGGTAATTTTCTCTCTTATTTTTTATTTTTTTATTTCTGTACTTCTTATCTCTTTTTCTTTCTTTTCTTCTTTTCTTTTTTCTCTTTTTATTTTATTTTTATCTTTGCTTTTTTCTCCTTTTTTATTCATTTTTTTTTTCAAATATATCATACTATTATTTAGTTTCTTTTTAACCATAATCTAATTCCATATTTAATTCTAGCTCCTTTTTTCGTTTTGTTTTATATTTTTTCTTTATTTCTTGTTCCCTTTTTAATTTCATTTATTTCTTCTTCTTCTTTTTTTATCTTCATAATCTATTTCATTTACCTTTTTCTATTTTTATTTATTTTTAAATTGTGGTGATTTTCATTTACTTTTTTCTCCTTTTCTAATTTTTTTAAATTTATTTCATGTGTTTTTTCATAATCTAATTCTATACACTTTTTCTTCTTTATTTTTATTTTTATTTTTTTATGTCAATACAAAGGATAACTGATATGTTGTGTTTTCTTGTTTTTTTTTTTTTGCTATACTCAAAAAATAATTTATCTACAATATAGTATATCAAATCAATAGCAGTTGGAGTATACTGTTGTGGTATACCGTGATACTCACATGGTATTTATTATATACTGACAGAGTATCATATAAGACTGGCAATTCATTCCTTTAAGAAAAACACTCAGTCCTCTAAGATACTAACCTGGTATATATCATGTACTTAGAGAGTATCATAGAGGATTGATTGATTCCTTAAAAAAAGAGCTATGTCCTCTATGATACCAGCCTGATATATATCATATACTAAAAGGGTATCATAGAGAACTGGTTATTCCTTCAAGAAAAAAAACTCCTCAATCCTTTATGATAACTACATTTCTTAAAAAATAGCTTAGTACGTCCTTTATGATACCAACCTGATATATATCATATATCGACAATATATCATAGAGGACAAACCCATCTTCAAAAAGACGTTCCTCAATCATCTATGATACTCATAGTATATATCATATACTGACATGCTATTATAAAAAAAATTATTAATTTAGTTTTTTATAAATAAGTGAGTGACTTTAGTATTTTTCTTAATTATTTCTTGTTGTAACAACAACAACGACAACATTTCCAGTAAAATCTCACAAAGTGGGGGATTACTTCTTGTTGTAATCTAATTATTTATATTTTCTATAATTTTATTAGTCTAAGAATAATTAGCTAATATTTTTATCTTTATAGTATATTTTTATCACTAAAAAGAAAAATACAAAGATAAAAAAATTATTAGAAAGAAGTTATACTAACCAGATAAGGAAAGAATAAAGAAAAGGAGGACAAAAGGTAGAAGAAAAAAAGTATGACTACCACTACACATTTACGGCTAACTCCAAAAGGACAGAAGATAATTAAAAGAAGTTAAACTAGCAAAAAAAGAAAAAAAGAACTAAAGAAAAGAAGGTAAAAAACAAATAAGGAAACAAGTACAGTTGGTACACTTTACAGGTAATTAAAGTTGTAGCTAAGGACAAAAACGGCTCACACAGTGGAAAGAGAAAAGGAACATTTGAGATGGGTATTTCGGCTATAATAAGTAACTAAACGGGCAATTTCAGGTAAATAGTTTATTTTAAATGGGCAATTTATGTTGTTTTCCCATATATTTTTAACTAATCTTGATACCTATTAAATTATAATTTTTTTACATGATGTAGCTAACATATACAGTAAGAAGTATTGAAGTATAATAACTACACTTTAATTTTATTACAAACCGTCGCTATATGGTATTTGTATTTAGAGCTCGTTGCTATAAAGGTGTATGATTTGACTAACTGTGTTTTTGGGCTAGATGTATTTGACTGTATGTGCTGTTTGACTGATCTATATACATATGTATTCAGCTGACTGTATTTTGACAAAATAAAGCATTTGACTGTGTGTGTTGTTTGACTGATCTGCATACATATGTATTTGGGAACTGTGTATTTGGAAGCCTAGAAACTACAGTTATTTATGTTAGTTACTCTTAAATTATATCGAGTGTCTGATATTGTTCCTATGCGAATCTAAAAACACTAACTGTGGCTGTTAATACAAGACTCTTTCACTTTTAATCAAATATCGAGTTAGAGTTTTGGGGATTGAAAAAGTTTGAAAAAAAATTGTCTTTCCTTTTAATAACGTTTACGTGATGGGAATCCGAAATATAAATAGTATTAAGTAGCCGCTTTTCGATGCGCTATTTAAGATATAGCTTGTTTTTATAATTTATTAAGTTCAGCTAAATGGGCCAAACTTCAGAACGCTTCTTCAGACCCAAGGTTTCGAAATTTAATTTTGAGGCGGCTAGACTTTAAATACTTTGAAATTTTTTGCTATCTTATAAATAGCATTCCTAAAAGTGGCTATTTATGCACTTTACTTAGAATCAGATTAAGTCCGTGAATACAATCCCTTTCTGGTAAGGAAGGAAGCACAATAATCTTAATTTTATGACAAATCTGGTCTGATGAATATTCTTTACTATAATAACAATACATATGCCAATGTAATTCCACAAGTGGGGTATGAGAAGGATGGTGTGTATGCAACCTTACTCCTACATTGTGAAGGTAGAAAAGTTATTTCCAATAGACCCCGGGCTCAACAATATTCTCTACTAATTACAAAAATATAAGGACTCTTTATTTTCTCTTTGGTGCCATTTGCTTGAGTTGAGAAAAAAGAATATATTGACAGTATTATATAGCGGTAACTTAATAACTTTACGTCGTTGAAGTTGTTCTAATTATTTCACAAAAAAAAAAAAAAAGTTTTACTAATTAGGCAGAGGTGAGATGTTATTTGGATCTTTTCTTATATATAAGGGGTCTGACCAAAGAGCCTGATCGGGCTCGGCTTGGCTCGTTTGCATTTAGCTCAGTTCATTTGATAAAGGGTCTGTACTCGGCACTACAAGCGTATTTTCTTTTAAATTAAGCTTGTTCGAAAAAAAAGTTTGGCCTCCATTTAAAAGAAATTATCCTTAATTGTGTGACACGTGGCATCACCGGGTGCAAAAATTACACAGGTTATAGATAAGAGCAAATTTATTTCATTTTGCATAGTTTAGGGGCAAATTTAACCCCTAACTAATAGCAAGAGCATATTTAATCTCAACTATTAACTGGGGATAAATATATTTCATTTCACATATTTAGGAGTAAATTTGACTCTTTACCCTTGATTTAATTTCTAGTGTCAAGGACATTCAATTATGCTCCTAAAATTCTCTTCCACTCTCTCTTGCAAAAGGAGAAAAGAACAAAACAAAAAAGCAAAAGAATACACAGAAAAGGACTCAATTAACAGAAGTGACCATTGTGTGTGTTTTTTGTGTGCGCACAAGAACTCCCGTGTGTGAACCAAAAGTAATAGGTTCGCCAGCACACTTGTCAGCATGGCGTAGAAGGAGATAATAGCTGGAGCTAACGACCCACTAAGACTAACCTTCTACATTTACATCCTCGAGCGGCAGTCAAACGGGGACGTGAATGCGAGATGCCAGCGGAATGATCGGCCGGACAGAGACTAGGTGGAGTACCCTCTATTCAATATATGATTTTCTGCCCGGAGGGAAGGTTAGGTATATGAAAACATTGAATTCGCCAAAATTGGATTTCTTTGTGCCCAAGGCTTGCATCTTCTAAACGAGTTGACGAACTCTTTAGTTATAGAATTAACTGGGATAGGATTTTACAAAAATAGTTACGTCTGTAATGTAGGATTCATACTCCCTACATACAAAGGGAACTGTTAAGACATTAATTTATCACAAAGTTGCTTCCTCATTCCTTCTTTAACTAGTAGTCCGCTATCTTGCTTTGTCCCTAAAAGCCACGCGTGATCTCAAGATCGCTCAACCGCCTCATCAAGTATCTGCATTCATAAAAAAAAAAAGTACTCACTGTATGATATAATTTTCTTTTTAGTATGTTCCAAAAAGAATGATACATTTTTACATTTAAAAACAATTTAATTTAAAATTTCCCCCTTTACCTTAATGAAATGATTTACAGTCACGCAAATATCTATGACTTGTTTTAGATCACAAGTTTCAAAAGTCTTCATTTCATTCTTAATCAAACTTCATGTCTAGTCAAACTATATCATATAAATTGAGACGGAGGGAGTATGATATATTGACGTGTAGTATTATATAGCGGTAATAAATTAAGTAAAACCATCTTAAACTCCACGATAACATCACACCATCTTGCACCTCCAACTCCGACCAAAATGTCAATTTCCCTATGCATTTTTTTTTAAATGGTGAAACATATTAATTCTACTCAAAATCTGAAAAACAAATTCATCACGTGAATGCATGAGTTCTTGCAGAGTTAAATTGAAATACGTAACTAATGATTCTATAATCTTATCTCTTCTAGACTAGATCTATAGAAAGAAAAAGGTTGAGCCCATCATATATATATATATATATATATGACCTTTCGAAGTAGCAAACCGACCATTTTCTCTTCTCTTCCTTGAAGCCCTACTCTTTTCTTACTGAGAATCACTTGACGATAATTAAGTACACGCAGTAATTGATACTCCTTTTGTCCTCATCATGTGATTTGCATGCTGTTTGGAATATTTGAAAAGCATTTATTCCAATATCCAGCTAAAGTAAAGTCACCTGTCATCAAAAGAAAAGTTGGATAGTTATCTAGATTAATCTCCTTAGGAAGTGTTTGCATTGGTACTAAGGAAAATATTTTTCTAGGAAAATAAGCTCAAACAAAAAATATATATGGTTCCAAGACCATTTTATATAATTATGACAAACCCAATGAGTAGAGATCAACGGAGACAAGGGGGTAGGGATGGGGATGAGCCAATGAGGAAGACAATTTTAACATATGTTATGTGCTCAAAGAATTCAAGGACAATTCTGTAATCTAAGAAGCTAATGGGAGAATAGCTCCTAAACAATGTACAGAAATTAGGGAAATTGAGAGTGAGTTTGGAATGAAGAAAAAGAAGACATATCATTCATCAATGAAATGATTACAATGAGAATTTCTATGTATATAAGCTGTATATCACGATTAACTGCTACTAACCGTGTACTAACTCTAACTAACTGTGAACTAATTGCAACTAACTCTTTTAACAACCTTCTAACTAACTTTTCCTCCTAAATGACTATAATACCCCTGTCTTATTTTTGGCATAACACAACATATTCCCACTAACAAAGTCATTTTTCTGATGTTTAAAAAGCTATTTTTGTTGAAAAGAATATTTTTTGAAAAAAATTGACAAACCAAACATGGAAAAAATTGGTTTTTTCTTTTGCTCCATACCAAACACACAATTAGTGTTTTTTTCGTTTTCTTGGTATGTACGGAAAATATTATGAGCCCTTAGTCAATCAAATGATCAAGGAATAATTCACATGATCAAGGAATAATTCACATACATCCACCAACTTGTACTTTTGGAATTTGTGTAATCTCTTTTTCTGTTCATTGATCCCACCACTTTGAGCCTTATATATATCTTCACATGATTTCAAGTTTCATAGCAAGTCAAGTCTCAAACTCAATACAGGCACTTTTTTTTTCTTCTGTACTAACACCTTCACAAATTTCTATTTCTTTTAATCACAAAATTAAGGTCATTTTGTAGCCATCTCATCATTTGTTTTTTGACGTTCAAAAATGGATATGGTGATGAAGTTGGGAGCAGAAAGTCCAGTAGTAATTTTCAGCAAAAGCACTTGCTGCATTTCTCACAGCATCGAAACCCTAATTCGAGGTTTTGGAGCAAACCCTACAGTTTATGAGCTTGATAAAGTTTCAAATGGGAAGCAAATGGAGAAGGCATTAGTTGAATTACTAGGGTGTAAATCAAGTGTTCCAGCAGTGTTCATTGGGGAAGAGTTTGTTGGTGGTTCTAATGAGATTATGAGTCTTAATGTTAGAGGCAAGCTCAAACAATTACTTCTAAAGGCTAATGCTATTTGGATATAGACATCAATTTATTAGCTATCAAGCAGTGGCAGAACCATAATTTTCACTCGAGGAAATTCAAACTTATATTATATTTATATATAGAAGTGCAATTCAACATATATTACATATATAATTAAAAAATAAAAATTAGCCTATCTAAGCAGCATAATTTTTCAACAAAGGAGTGTCAATTATTGGACTCCTTGAACAAAGGTGGCTACTACTAGTAAGGAGTTTCATAATATATAGTCGCATGCAGCAGCTAGTTACTCTTATATCTTTGGTGATTATTGTTTTTATGATCACCCAGATATTTTTGGATGTACTAGTTATCAATAAAGACATGGTTTTACCACAACTTAAATGCTAATATAGTTCTTGTACAATAATTTATCAGTTTCCAGTTAATGTAATGTAACACATGTTCTAGATCCTGATCATATGAGTGTTCTGGTTTTCTTCTATGTTGGGGGTTCAACACGTTGAACTTTTATAGTTTCTACGATGGAATACGAGCGTTATTTATGGAACCACTCAAAGTTTCACTTAATTTATGGTATCCGAGTCATTAGATTTTTTTTTTTTTAATAAAAGTCACTCAGCTTTACTCTAAATATCGCAAAATGTTAAAGGAGAGACATGCATGACGACTGTGCGGACATAATATTATTTCTATAATACTTAATTCGGCAAAATTGAGTGATTCTTTTTTGTTACAAAAAGTTGCTTAGTGACTTTGTGAGTTAGCAAAACTAAGACTAAGTGTATTTTCATCGCAATATAAAATTCAGTTACTTTGGTGGAACAAAGTAAATATTGAATGGCTGTTTGTGAAATTAGGAAGATCGGTAAGACAAATTTCAATTACTAGCCTTCTTTGGTGTCAGTATCGCTACCACTACCGAAACAATTGAGCTCTACGTATCAAATATACCGAGCGATTACTTTATTTCTCTGGATCAAAATACACAATCTTACTTCAAAGCTCTACGTACACCATACATCTATCTATATATATTATTTTAAAAGCATGAATATAAATGTTGATTGACCAAAATATTCTTCAAATATTAAACGACTTTTATACCCCTTTAGTCTAACTTTATCATATTTCTATTGGCTATTTTAATAAAATTAAAAAGTACACGTTTGAAAATAGAATCTTAAACAAATGCTACTTCTTAAATTTGATTACCAATCTAATTGAGCTATAACGTTTTGATAAGGAAATATCACTAGTGTCCTTATTGGCCTTATTTAAAAAGAATAGGGGCAATTTGCAGGATTACCCTCCGCTGGGAGTGGTCTTTAATTTTTACCCCTCAAAATGATGGTCTTTAAATTTTGCCCTTCAGGCAGAAATTACATGGCACAGGCAAAATTTCTGCCCATGCAAATTCTGCCTTAAGGCCCAAATAGGCAGAATTTGCAATTTCTGCCTTGCGAATTTTTTTTTTTTTTTTTTTTACTGAGCTGGGGCTCGAACGCACAACCTCAGGGTGTTAGGCGAGGGGCAAAACTTAAAGACCACCAATTTGAAGGCAAAAATTAAAGACCACCCCAAATGAAGGGCAATCCGCACAAAAAAAAAAAAAAAAGAATAGAAATCTCACTTGGACGAAGGAATATAATTGGAATGACTTCCAACTTTAAATTTAGATCTTTCTTGTGAATCGAACCTATAAATACTTGTAAAAATTAAATTAGGTTACGTTTATATTTGATAAAATAGTGTAAATTTTATGCATCGCCAGTTTAAATAATTCTTTACATTATCAGGTCATTTAAAAGATATCTACAGGTAAATATTCTTGAAATGTGAGATTTTAAATTGTGAAAATAAAAATGTTACCTATTACAACAGATAAAAATGACCTAATGATGTAAAAATTATTTATATTATTGTTGAGTAAATCCTAAGATCACATAAAGCACCTGGCAAAATAAATTGCATTTTAATAGTGTCCTCACCAACGTTTATGCAATGTATATGATTTAGTTAAAATATACTTAGACGTGGACACTATTTTTTTTTTTTATGACTTGGGAACCCGCAGCCGTTACCCTTCGGGTGTGCACAGGGTAAACCAAGACGGGGACACTAATTAAGAAATTAAAAAAATGCCACAGGATTTAAAATAATAATTCTACTCATTTTTTGGTAGACTTATTTTTCTAATACCATGTGGTAACTTTTTCTGGGGGGTCGGGTCTGGTTCGTTTAAAAATATGGGTACTTATTTTTTTAAAGCCACAGAGATATCTTTTTAAACGATGCAAACAACCCACTAGAAATAACTTGTCACGTGGTATAAAGAAAATAAGTCTACAAAAAAAATGGGTAGACTTATTTTTTTAAAGCCACGTGACATTTTTTTTTATTAAAAACATAAGTTAAATGATTTTTTTAAAAAAAAATTCTGTCGACAAAAAGGTTATATTTGCTCCATTTGTGTAACGACAAAGGTATATATGCTCCACTTTTTTAACGAGAGGTATATCTGCTACAAATCGCAAAGTTGAGGGGTATATTTGCACCTTTGTCCTAAAATAAATATATAGTTACTAATAATATTATCCAATATCTTTTACTATGATTGAGATTGTCTGAGAATAACGTGCAACTACATGTTTATAGAGACTAGTACATTTTATATGTGCGATTTTTTTTATCCGAAGCATAAGAAACATACATGATTTGTCCGTTTTTATTTTCCCCCTCTTTTTCAAAGGCAGATGAAAAAGAGAATAAAGGCGCACCCTTTATACGTTAGAACTCGACCTTGTTAGGAAAATTATTCAGAATTGATCAAAAACAAGTGAAACATGAAATAATAAGAAATAAATTATCGAATTAATGTTGTGTCATTGAATAAGCCTTTGTCACTGTGATGCAAATCATTTAGACCGGTCGCTCTCCAAGATTTCCCAGCACTCCCAAACACGTGCACTCGTGGTTGGAAGATTGGGGTTCGCACAAAATTATTGCCCAAAAAACATCAGAAGAAGAATGTCGAAGAAGTAGTAGAGAGACATTTCAAAGGTCCGCTTCCTATTTATGTGTCCGAGGCCAATCCCTTTTACTAGCTCATTAGAAGCCTAATAATGTAAATTTCAACATAAGCAGGAAGAAAAATCTTTCCACAACCAACGAGGGATGACATTTTGTCTTTCACCTAAGACAAGAATGAATAAAAGAAAAGGAACACACAGAATAAAGAGAGGAAAGATGACAATTTATTTATTCTTTGGATTACTCGAAGGTTTATTTCCTACTGACCTTGCAATTTCTATTTCTTTTTTATCATTTATTCAGACCGGATGTGATCGGACCAGTCTGTCCGGTCACGTCGGTGAAGTCGGCAAATCCCTTAGTCGGTGGAAACCCTATTCTAGTCTAGTTGTGATAGGTTTAATTTTATTTATGGTGAATTTGTAATTATGGTAATATAGGATTTCTAGTTCTATTGGAATAAGGTTACCTTATTAGACTAGGGTAAGGAGGACCTTACTTGGATATAAGGTGGTCATTATAATGAATGAAAGGCAGAAAGAATTCTCCCAATTTCTTGTCTCTCTAAATTCACGTCCCTTTCTCTATTTTAACATGGTATCAGAGCTACGTTAGAAAGAACATAAAACCCCCAAAACAATGCCAGATGATGGAGAAACCGGCGATAAAAGCAAAGGAATCGCCGGTGAAGAAAACAAAACCCAAAGGAAAACAATCTCTCCTTATGAAATTACGTCGAATGAAAACCCTGGAATTACAAAAGTCCAATTAAAGGGTGAAAACTATGAAGAATGGGCTAGATCCATGAGGACAGCCCTAAGAGCGAGGAAGAAATTTGGCTTCGTTGAACGATCAAGAAGCCGGATGAAGAGTCGCTAGACTTGGAAAACTGGTCGACTATAAACTCACCGTTGGTGTCGTGGATTCGCAACACCATAGAACCAACAATTCGCTCAAAGATTTCACATAAAGAGGAAGCGGAAGAATTGTGGACAATCACCCAAGAACGGTTCGCCATTATCAACAGACCTCGAATGCAACAACTAAAGGCGGAACTCGCGGAGTGCAAGTAGAAGGGAAGAACCATAGTGAATTACTATGTAAAACTCACTAAATTGTGGGAGGAATTGGCAAATTACGAACAAATTCCAACTTGCAAGTGTGGAAAGTGCACGTGCAATCTAGGGACAACCCTAGAAACCAAAAGAGAAGAAGAAAAAGTGCATATTTTTCTCATGGGATTGGATAAAGCAATGTATGGAACGGTGAGGTCGAACACATTGGCCCAGGAACCGTTGCCATCACTAAACAAGGTCTATTCGAAGCTGGTGCAAGCAGAGCGTGTGAGAGGAACCATACATAAAACGGAGGATCAGAGTGAAACCATGGCTTTTGCCATGCAAGGGAGAAACCTTCACCGTGACCAAAGTGAAGGGAAAACGATAGTGCATTCTGCACACATTGCAAGAGATCCAGACACGTTGTGGACGGGTGTTTTCGACTCATAGACTATTCGGATTGGTGGCCAGGAAATTAAAAAAGGAGATGAAAAATTCGGAGGAAGAGGAAAAGGACAACAACAATAGCAGAGGAGTGGACCGGGACCCCGACGTGGAAGAGGCAACTACCGGGCTAACACAGTGGTTGCGAAGGAAGGAGCTCAGGCAGAGATAGGACTGGTGAACACAGGCGGGACAGGACCTCACAATTTGAGCGAAGAAATCCGGAAGACTGTGATTCACGTGTTAAATTCTCAAGGAATAAAGCCAAATGGCAAGATGGACGGTAAGACCGAAAAATCATCCCGGATCATTGACTCCGGAGCTACCAACCATGTGGCAGGTAATCCGAAGGAACTGAGTGATCAGTGGGACATTCCTGAGTGATCAGTGGGACATTCCTGAGTGTTCAGTTGGGCTTCCTGATGGAAGTAGCTCGGTGGCCACGAGAGAAGGAACAACCACTACAACAAATGTGATATTTAGCTACGAAATTCATAGCTACGACACATAAGTCGTCACTAATTGTTAACTTTTTGTGACAAAATTTACGTTTTGTGTTCAAATATATGACCCACATACTTTTAGTGACGAAACACACAAATTCGTAGCAAAAATTTTGTCCTGTAAAATTTCCCACCAA